>NC_057801.1:178723430-179092013 GCF_018294505.1 Triticum aestivum
CTGGTCGACGGAGACGCGGGCGCATCCGCGCACGCAGGTACTCTCCGCCGAAGCTTCTACTTCGAAAAAGTGTCCCAGAGGATACTATTTCTTCCCTCTGTTCTTCTATTGCCGGCTCTGCCCGCCCTTCTCCAATTTCTTCCACGATATCTTAAACACATACGGGCTCCATCTCCTTGACTTCACCCCCAACGCCATTCTGACAATGGCGGTTTTCGCGCATCTTTGCGAGAATTTCGTCAGAATTCATCCCAACGTTGCTCTCTTCCGCCATTATTTCACTCCCCGGGTCGAGAAAGGAGAACCCTTGTCTGGCGGGGTCTCCTGGACCTCAAGGCTCGGCAAGAAGGAGGTGTATCTGGAGGGGGAGCTCCGCAGCAAATGGGACGAGTGGAGGGCGGAGTGGTGCTGGATTGTTGACGCCAATCCGCAGCCATTCACCAACTTGCGCCAGACCCGGGTAGTACGCGGCGGCGATTGGAGCGCTCTGTCGCCGGATGATGCCAAGTTGAAGATCGCCACCACCCGAATCCTGCGACTCAGGCTTGCCGGGCTCACAGTAGGGGCCGTTAGCGCGGATTTCCTTCGCCGTCGCATTGCCCCTCTACAGGAGAGGAGGAGGCCCGCCTGGCTGTTTGGCGTCCCGGCGGATATCATGAGGCTGCGTCCAGGCCTCAACTTCAACTTCACAGTTCTGGAGCTTGACGGGATGCTCAGGGAGCTATTCAAGCACGACGCCAACCATCCGGAGTGGTTCAGGCTACCGCAGGGTGTCATCCCACTATGCAACAACTCCCAGCGTGATCGCATCCGTGCAATGATGCCGGAGTGCGACTCGCATGGGATTATCCCAACTTGGATAGAGCCCGCCGACGATGTCGTGCGGCAATTCTTTGACGGCTTGGCGGAGGTAGCAGTCCACGCCGACGAGCAGAGGCTCCTCACCCGCGACACCACCGACGACGAGATGCGGTACATCGCCACCAGGGCCGAAGAGGCGGCAGCAGCCGCCGCCGCGGGCAAGTTTGGCTTCACGTTGGAGGAGGCAGGGGCGGCCGAAGCGGCAAGCCTTGCCGACCGAGAGGACCTTGGCGGGGAGGTCGCTAGCGAGGAGGAGCCCGAAGCTGAGGCAAGCGAGCTTGCCGGGGGCGCAAGTGGCCAACCATCTTCAAGCAGCTTGCCGCAGACGGGGCCCTCAGCGCAGGCCCCAGCTCAAACAAGGAGGCGTCTTCGCAGGACTGGAGACACAACAGGGCGGCAGACAGACCAATAGCCGCAGCGCCACGGGACGCGCTCTACCGCAGCAAGCACCGTTGCCGCGGGAGCGCCTCATGCCGCGCCGGCAACCGAAGCGGGAGCTTCTCGAGCCGCCACTCCTGATCCTGCCGCAGCTCCCGCCAAGCGTCCAAGGGAGCCTACTCCTCCGCCTCGCCGCGCTGAGAGGGTGCCGGATTTCGACCTCTCCGCGCTGAGCTCCGATGAGGAGGAAGAAGAAGAGGAGGAGTAAGACTTTCTTCTTGTTGTACTTGTGCTTCTTCGATTTTCGTTGTTTCTTGTCTTTGTATCTGATTTGCTTCCTTCTGAACCTTGTCCCGTTCCAGGAGTCTGGCCGAGAGAGCGGCAAAGAGGGCCAAGGTCCCCGTGGTTGTCATCGAGGATGATCCTGCTATGATGGCAGAGGACACGTCCGAGACTAGCTTGACGGACCCGGCAACCTCTCCTCGAAGCAGCCCCCAGCACAGCCCCCAACACAGCCCCCAGCGTAAGTATTTGTCCACTTCTTGTCGTGGGGCGCGCATGGGTGCTTCCTCCTTGCTGATATCTTGTTTGCTAACTTGCTTGTGCAGGAGCAGAACAGGCCCATCAAGAGCAACCAGAAGCTGCCCCGGAGGTGCAATCTGCTTCAACTATGCCGCCAAGGGGCGACTCTCCAACAAGGGAGAGCTCTCCGACGAGGGAGCGGTCCCCGGCAAGGGGCAGTTCCCCGGCAAGGGACGGGACCAATGAGCCTTTGGTGGTGGAGCCCATGGACACGGAGCCCCGCACAGGTAACCCTCCTTGTCGGAAATTTTCCCTTGGGATTTTCTTTTTCTGATCTTCTTTTTTGAATATTTGCTTGACTTTTCCATCCTCTTCCTGTCCTTAGATCCTCCTCTCACAGACCCGATGGAGACTGAGGCCACCGGCGAGGAAGACGCGCGCGGCAACACTGAAGATGTCGCCGCTGACGAGGAAGAGGCCGGCGCTGATGAACCCGCCGGCGAAGAAGCTGCCAAAGCTGCTGACGCAGAAGCTGGCGGGGGGTCCGGTGATCGCACTGACGACCCGGAGGACGCAGGAGCGCAAGGCGCTACACCGACCGCAGACCCCTCCGCCGCTGATGCAGCGCCGGGCTCCGAGGAGCCCCAGCCAGGCGCCTACTTGAAGGCCGGCGAGGGTGTCTACATCAAGCTTCCCTGGGCGTCGAGCTCCAGGGCGCCTGTCGAGGGAGAGGAGTTTGACGGGGAAGTACTCTCCTCTGCTGGGCTGGCAGTAGTTGACGCACCAAGCAGCAGCGGCGGCGAGTCCGAGGAGGAGCAGTTGCTCCAGAAGTTGGTGTCACTCTACCGCGCCCGGCAAGCGAAGCTAGAGTCCCGGGAAGCGCTTGTCGCGCGGGCGGGAGTTGACATAGAGAAGCATGCGAAGGAGCTCCAGAGCCGCAACCAAGAGGCCCTCCGGTCCATTGCCGAGGAGAGGGCGCAGCTCGTCGAGGCGAAGAAGGCGTTCATCCTTGAAAAGGCTGAAGCCGAAGAGCAGCAGAGGCTCGCCACCGAGGAGCTGTCCAGGCGGGAAGGTGAGCTGATGCAGAAAAAGGTAAACCTGGACAGCCACGAGGAGGATCTCGCTGCCCGCGAACAATCAATTGGCGGGGCGCTCAAGGAAGCGAAGGATGTTGCCGCAGCTGCCGAGGCCGCCAAGAGGGAATTGGAAGCGAAGGTGACGCGGCTGGAGGCTGACATGAAAGGGAAGAATGAGGAGCTTGCCGCACTCCAGCGCGAGCGTGAGAAGGATGCCCTTGCCCATGGCGATCTGCAAGTTCAACTTGCCGACAAGGTCAAGGGACTGAACGCCGCCAAAGACTCAAGTGCTGATCTAGAGTTGAAGCTGGCCACACTGACGGAGACGCTGGACGGCGCCAAGAAGCGCGAGGATGACTTGAAGAAAGAGATCAAGGGCAACGAAGAGCTGCTGACGAGGGCCGCCGAGACTCAAAACACCTTCAAGGCTACGGTGGAGCTCTGGACGGAGGGCCTCGTCAACATCGCTGCAGCCATCGACGAAGAGCTGGCGGAACTGGACTTGGCGGGCTTCGGGTACTCCCCCGACGAGAATCTCCAGCCCAGCACCAAGCTTACTCTTTTCTTCAAGGGCGTGGTGACGGCCCTCCAGCAACTCCGGGAAAGGATCCCAAAGAAGCTGGCGGACGAGTCGCGCGCAATCTGCGCCAAGGTCTTGGAGAAGGTGTTGTTGAGATACTCTTCCGCAATCCAGGCCTCGACCTTACCCGCGTCCTCAAGAAGCTGCCGGCGGGCGCTGATCTCGAAGAGCTCAAAGCCATTGTCGCACCCATTGTGGACAAGGTGAATGAAGTCAGGAGGATCGACGGCGAGCGTGTGGATTAGGCCACTCTTCTTCTCCTTTCCTTGTCGCTGTTATTTATGAGAACAATTTAGTCAGTGCCGCAACAAGTTACTTTTGTAATATAACTTTATCCTGGGCAACGCTTGCTATGTTATCTCCTTTACTTGATCCTTTTCTTTGTATGTTTTTACCCTACGCTTTTAGGGGACTTGCCGGCGCAGGCACGCTTGCCGCAAGTGCTGAGTGCGGAACATCAGCAGCCTGCTGGCGGTGCCGGCTCCGGCAAGAAACCTTGCCGCAACTAGTTGCAGCACACTTAAGTTGTTGAGCTGACTCGAAACAAAGTAAGGGCGCAACTAGCTACGAGGAGGTTCCTCCGCGCACAGGTTTTCCATACAAAGCACGGTCGTTCAAGCAAGATAACTTAAAAATCTTAAAAACTGATCATGCTCAAACTTTGGCAACTTAGCTTTTCTGTCGTCTGTGTCCCGGCAAGGCTATACTTCTTTGAACGACGCCCGGTCCATACCTTTATCCTCTCCTTCCCCCCCCCCCCCATGAACTTGTGGGCGAAGGAACCTCCCTTTTGAAAGGAAAAAAGAAAGAAGAGAAAATAAAGATATGGGGCCTTAAGGCTCGTTATTGCTTACCGGGGGCCAGTGCTGCACAAAGTGTCAGATAAAACATGCAAAAAAGAAAGAATGCATGAAATTTGACAAGATGTGCGGAGCACGTAAACTTTATTTATGCACGGGATCTGTGCCCGGCTTTGTATAAAGGGTTACATGCAACAGCGGCAAGGCTTGTACAAAAGGTGGTTGCCGGAACAGGTTCCGGCAACCGCGCCTTATGGGTAAAACTTACAAAGATGCTCTATGTTTCAGGAGTTACTCACCGGAAAACCATCTTCGGTCTCAAGGCGGACAGCGCCAGGCCTAGTGACTCGTTTCACCCGATAAGGGCCTTCCCACCTCGGCGTCAACTTGTTAGAATTCTTGGTGGATTGAACGCGCCGAAGAACAAGGTCGCCTTCCTCGAAGCTTCTGGCATTAACTTTGCGGCTATGGTAGCGACGCAAAGCTTGCTGGTAGCGAGCAGCTCGTACAGCAGCCTGAAGACGATCTTCCTCGAGGAGCAGCGCGTCATCTTGCCGCAGCTGCTCTTGCTCAAGCTCATCATAAGCGAGCACTCGAGGCGATCCGTATACGAGTTCCGTGGGGACAACTGCTTCTGCTCCATAGACTAGAGCAAAAGGTGTCTGGCCAGTGGCTCGATTTGGCGTCGTCCTGATCGACCAAAGAACCACCGGCAGCTCCTCGATCCAATTTCTTCCGCACTTGTGCAGCCTATCGAAAGTTCTGGTCTTGAGCCCGCGCAGCACTTCAGCATTTGCCCTCTCCGCTTGACTGTTGCTTCTCGGGTGAGCAACAGAAGCGAAGCAGATCTTGGCGCCAAGATTTTGGACGTACTGCATGAAGGTGCGGCTCGTGAATTGTGTGCCATTGTCGGTGATGATCCTGTTAGGGATTCCAAAACGGCAAACGATTGACCTGAAGAACTTGACTGCTGACTGTGCTGTCACCTTCCTCACTGCTTCCACCTCCGGCCACTTCGTGAACTTGTCGATCGCCACGTACAAGTACTCGAAGCCCCCGATAGCTCGGGGAAAGGGGCCGAGGATGTCGAGCCCCCAGACCGAAAATGGCCAGGACAAAGGGATTGTTTGGAGAGCTTGAGCTGGTTGATGTATCTGCTTGGAGTGGAACTGGCACGCTTCACACTTGGTTACTTGTGCAGTTGCATCCTGGAGGGCTGTCGACCAGAAGAAACCTTGCCGGAAGGCTTTGCCGGCAAGTGCTCTTGCGCCAATGTGGTGACCACGTATGCCTCCATGTATCTCCGCCAACAGCTCATGTCCTTCTTCCCGGGAAACGCACTTCAATTTCACTCCGTTGAATCTTCTTCCGTATAGTATGTCATCGACAAACTGGTACATACTTGATTGTCGGGCTACTCTCTCCGCTTCTTCTTGCTCTTCGAGAAGTTCTCCTGTTTGAAGGAAATGGACGATCTGCTGTGCCCATGCCGGAGCTTGTGGCTCAACGACAAGGACTAAAGGCGCAAATGCTGCTACGGGAACATCTGCTTCTACGGCAAGAATCTGTGATTCAGCTGGAGCGTGATGCTCCCCGGCAAGCGTGTCGGGACACAGCTTGTCGGGAGCGTCTGCTTCAACGAAACAAACCCTAGGGCTTGTCGGAGCAGACTGCTCCTCAGCACTCTTTGTGTTGATCTTGGGGACCTTCTTGACGGCGGCTTCGGGGAGCTCTGCCGGAAAGTAGTCGCCAGTAACCAACTTCCTCTTCTTGCTCTGTCCAGTTGATGGTGTTACAGATGGTTGAGTCAACTTGAGCACAAAGATCCCTGGTTCCACAGGCAACTTGAGTGCGGCGCACTTTGACAGGCCATCTGCGATGTCGTTCTAAGCTCTCGGAACATGTTCCATCTGTAGGCCGTCAAAGTGCTCTTCTAGCTTTCTCACTTCATCAATGTAGGCTTCCATCAACGGACTCTGATAATCCTTGTTGACTTGGTGGACGACAAGCTGCGAGTCACCCCTAACAATAAGCTTCTTGATCCCAAGGTCTGCCGCGATCCTGAGTCCGGCAAGCAAGCCTTCATACTCTGCAGTATTGTTTGTCGCTTGCTCCTTGGGAAAGTGCATCTGAACCACGTACTTGAGGTGTTCTCCGGTGGGTGCGACAAGTAGTACGCCCGCACCGGCGCCTTGCAGCGAGAAGGCACCATCAAAGTACATGACCCATTCTTTGCTTGCTTCCTTCACGGGGATGCTCGTCTCCGGAGTTTCTTCATCAGGTGTTGGCGTCCACTCTGCTATGAATTCTGCCAATGCTCGGCTCTGGATAGTTGAGGTACTCTCAAACTTGAGGCTAAAGCTTGACAATTCCAGTGCCCACTCGACAATCCTGCCTGTTGCTTCTGGATTTTGCAGTATCCTCTTCAACGGAAAGCGAGTGACAACTGTGATCTCATGTGCTTGAAAGTAATGGCGCAGCTTCCTCGAGGCCATGAGAAGGCCGAAAAGCAACTTTTGCACACCAGAGTACCTTGATCTAGCCCCCTGCAGAAGGGAACTGACAAAGTAAACTAGGCGCTGCACCATCTTCCTTTGTTTCTCTTCCTGCGGCTACGCAGATTCATCCTTGTCGGGACCAGAGCTTGTCGGGGAAGCCCCCTGCTTGTCGCTGGACTCTCTTGCCGTGGCCGCTGGCTCATCATCTGCCTCCCTCTCCGCCACTAACGCAGCACTAACCACTTGATTGGTTGCCGCTAGATACAGCAGCAACTTCTCTTGTGGCTTAGGTGCGACAAGTATTGGAGTGGAGGACAGATATTTCTTCAAATCTTGCAGCGCAGCCTCTGCTTCCGGAGTCCATTTCACTGGACCTGCCTTTTTCAAAATTTTGAAAAATGGCAGGGCGCGCTCAGCAGACTTAGAGATGAACCTACTGAGAGCAGCAACGCAGCCGGCAAGCCTTTGCACATCCTTGACGCGCTTTGGTGCTTTGATCTGCTCAATGGCCTTGATCTTGTCGGGATTGGCGTCAATCCCCCTCTGGGACACAAAGAACCCGAGAAGCTTGCCGGAAGGAACTCCAAACGCGCACTTCTCGGGGTTCAACTTGAGATTGATCTTGCGCAGATTTGCAAAAGTCTCGTCCAAATCTTGGATCAAAGTTTCTTTGTCTTTGCTCTTGACCACTATGTCATCCATGTAAGCTTCTACGTTTCTGTGCAGCTGTGGCTCAAAAGCATGATTGACTACTCTTGCAAATGTTGAACCAGCATTCTTTAGTCCGAAAGGCATCCGTACAAAGCAGTACGTGCCACATGGAGTAATGAATGCGGTTTTCTCTTCATCTTCTTCTGCCATGAAGATCTGGTGATATCCTGAATATGCATCAAGGAATGAAAGCAGATCACATCCTGCCGTGGAGTCGACAATCTGGTCAATGCGCGGCAAGGGAAATGGATCCTTGGGACAAGCTTTATTAACATCAGTGAAGTCAATACAAAGCCTCCACTTCCCGTTCGCTTTGCGCACGACTACTGGATTGGCTAACCACGTTGGATGGAGTACTCCTCGGACCAGGCCTGCTGCTTCCAATTTCTTGATCTCTTCTGCAATGAACTCTTGACGTTCCACCGCTTGCTTCCTGACTCTCTGCTTGACGGGCCGCGCGTGAGGGCAGACGGCAAGGTGGTGCTCAATTACTTTCCTGGGAACACCAGGGATGTCAGATGGTTGCCATGCAAACACATCGACATTCGCCCGCAGGAAAGCAACGAGCGTGCTTTCCTATTTAGGGTCAAGAGTGGCATTGATGGTGAAGGTACCACCAGTGCCGTCCTCCTTGGCGGCCACTTTCTTGGTCTCTGGTGAAGCTGTCTTTGCCTTCTTGCACTTGCCGGTGGAGCTCGATGGTGCGTCCTCGACGGTAGCGCAGCACTCCAAAGAGGTGCGCTTGCCGGAGTGAGCATCAGAGCTACTCTTGCCGGACTTGGTCTTCTTCTTCCCCCCGGGATCTTCAGTGGCAAGTGGTTTGCGTTCTGCTGCGGCTGCTGCTTCCCGGTAGATCTTGTTGGTACAGATAAGGGCATCTTTCTTGTCGCCATGGACAGAAATGACACTTATCGGACCGGGCATCTTGAGCATGTTGTAAGCGTAATGAGAGGCTGCCATGAACTTGGCGAGCGCTGGACGGCCAAGTATCCCATTGTAGGGCAATGGAAATCAGCAACGTCAAATGTAACTCTCTCTATCCTGAAGTTCAGCTCGCTGCCAAACGTTACTGGCAGTGTGATCTTCCCCTTCGGCTTGCTCCTTCCGGGGTTAATTCCTTGAAAAGAGCCGGTCTCTTCGAGCTCGCTGTCGGGGATCTGGAGCTTCTTGAGTACCGCTGAGGAGATCAGATTCAGGCCGGCCCCGCCGTCAACCAGCATCTTTGTGACCTTGAGGTTGCGGATAGTTGGTGAAACCAACATCGGCAAGCACCCGACCGCAGTTATGCGATCAGGGTGATCCTCGACATCAAAGATGATGGGCCTGCTGGACCACTTCAGGGGCTTGCGTGACTCAACGGACGGTTCTGCTACATTTACTTCCCGCACCCACTATTTGAGTTGGCGGTGCAAGGTATGCAGAGAAGCACCGCCGTCGACGCACAAAACCTCTGTTGCCTTCTGAAACTCCTGCTCGTCGGCCTCATCCTCATCCATTTCTTCATCTTCATCCTTGTCACGGCCGCGGGGAGGCCTGTCTCCTTGCCGCTGCTTGGCCTTGCCGCGGCGCCCTCCCCGGGCGGGACGCTTCTTGCCGGATCCTCCCCCACCTTCCTGGGCCTTCTCCTTGTCGCGGCGCTCGTACTCAGCTTTCTGCAGCTCCACGATCTGCTCAACCTTCTTGCAGGCCTGGAGGTCATGGCCCTTGGTGCGGTGGATCTTGTAGTACTGCTTGCCGGAGCCGTCCTGCTTGTCGGCGGCCACCACAGCCTCGCCGGAGTCACCAGCTTTGGCCTTCTCGGCGCCACCTCCGTTGCCGGACCGCTCGACAACTAGCACATCCTTGGCTTTCCTCTTTCTGTTATTCCACCTCCGATTCTTCTTTGCCGGAGCGGCATCCTCACTGTCAGATCCTTCTGCTCCTGCGTTCTCTCTGGGGAGTTTCCTCCCCTCCTCAGCACGTGCACATTTGTCGGCTAGAGCATATAGCTCGCTGGCATCCCTGATTTTGCACATCGCCATCTCCTCCATCATCCTGCGGTTATGCACGTTATGATGGAACGCGCTGATAACCGCGGCGGGGTGGACGTCTGGAATGTTGCGCTGCACCTGGCTGAATCTTTGAATGTACTTGCGCAGGGGTTCTCCTTCCTTCTGGGCGAGCAGATGAAGATCACTCTCCTGGCCATGGGGTTTGTGGCCGCCTGTGAAGGCGCCGACAAACTGATGACACAGGTTCGCCCACGAATAGATGGAGTTGTCCGGCAAGTGCATGAGCCAAGATCTGACGTTGGGCTTGAGCACCAGCGGGAAGTAGTTGGCGAGGATCTTCTTGTCGCGCCCCCTGGCAGCCTGCACCGTGATGGTGTAGACGCTGAGGAACTCTGATGGATGTATCATGCCCTCGTACTTCTCGGGTACATCTGGCTTGAAGTTCTTGGTACTGGGCCACTGGACCTGCCGCAGCTCATGGGTGAACGCGGGGCAACCTACTGCGTGCGGCAAGTCGCCGGGTTCCCCTGGCGCATGCATATCAACAGTGGGCCCAGCGCGCTGGTCTGACTGACGCCGCGCTTCTCTTCGACGCTCGATGCGAGTACGAGCGTCTTCTTTTCGTCGTTCTTGGAGAACTTGGCGCTGATCGCGACGAGCTCGCGGGTCCGACGACACGGTGGAGTCGGTGTCGAGGTTAGCCCGGCGAGCTGGCGATCTTGGCCTTCGGGGCGGGGAGTGCACGGTAGTGGCACCCCCAGCGGTCTTGTCGGCGTCGGCTTGCGCCTGGGCGTCTTGCCGGGGCTTCGATGTGCTCGGTTGCCGGGGCTTGTCGCCGTTGGCGAAGCCGATGAGGCTCTGAATGGTGGCCCTCCGGGCGTCGATCTTGTCTGGCGCTGGAGGGTAGTCTAGAAGCAGCTGGGCTCGGGCCAGCGCTTCCTCTGGAGTCTTGGGCGGTGGCGGCGAACGACGCGAGGAGCAAGATATGCTCAGACTTCTAACATTGTTAGAAGGAGCAACATCTCGTCCAGGCGACCGTCCCGCGCTCGTGCCAGCATGTTGACGTGCATGTTGGCCTTGAGCGTCCCGCGATCCACCAGCTCGGCCTTGCTCTAATGCGAGTACAGTGCTAGGAGCACCATGGCGTTGTCGATCCTGCACCTCCTGGGAGGGGTGCGGTGTATGTACAGACGCCGAAGCTTGCGGGGCCTTGTCCTTGGACCTGGTGACGATGTGAGTCCCCCCGTCGGCGCCCGCTCCTCCGCCGGCGTCCACCCCACCGCCCGTTTTCTCCGGTGACGGTAGGATCGACGTGGACGGAGTGGACACCTCCGAAGTCTTCTTCTTCGGTGGCATGTCGATGAAGATGTTGATGTAGCGCGCACGAACGCCGGATCAGGTTCGCACAACCTCGACGCCCCCCTACCTGGTGCGCCAAAGATGTCGTGGGAAACAAGCACCTATGGGGCAGGGCCCCTTTTGGTCCGGCAAGGGAGCGGAGAGCGCACGAAGAGCAGATCGACGCGAAGCATGCGAGGGATTTTACCCAGCTTCGGAGCTCTCTGGAGAGATAAAACTCCTACTGCTGCTTTGTGTTGGTATTCTGTTCTTGCTCGAGAGCGTAGGTGTGTTGTTGTTTCGAATGGGTCGAACCCCTTCAACGTGCGCATGGGCCTCCTTTTTATAGGTTAAAGGGGTCACCGACAGGTGGCAACGTAGGGAGAGGGATAAAAAGGTAAAAAGAGGGGTTGGTACAACCGCTATCCACAGTGTATCCTACCTAACTCTGACGGCAGGGGACAAGCGCATTTAATGCCCGTCCGCCTCACCCAACAGTGCAGGGAAGCGACCGTTAGGGGCGCCACCGCCTGCCACGATGGCCTTCTCGTCATCTCCACTTGCCACCTTGCACCGCTTGGCTGCACAGCGCCCCGCCACGTGCTCCTGGGATGGTCCTGGGGCGACACGTCGTCGGATGTGCTGGAGCGTGGGTGCAGAGTGGCAGCCTCGCCGCGGCAAGCGCCTTGCCGCGGTCGTTGTCTTGCCGCACCCGAGAGCTTGTCGCTCATCGGGTCTTGCCGGGACGCGCGGCGCGTCGCGGCAAGTTCTTTGTAGTGCCTTGGTTGGCCTTCCCGGCAAGCTCCTCTTGCCGGGGCCTTGTCCTTCCCGGCGAGTTACTCTTGCCGGGGCCTCATCTTCTTAGTTAAAATACTTTGTTCTTGAATGGCATCAACATGAGATACGGAGGATCTTGGCGGACGCCCGGCAAGCCCTGCCACTGGGTGCTGCGACTGTCCGTGCACAAGTTCGGGATACTAAGGTACCCCTACTTTAGTACACCGACACCGATACTATAACCGCAAGGTGAAGCCAAGGTCCTTCCTGGAGGGAGATCTTGTGCTCCGGCTGATCCAGCGAACAGCCGGACAGCACAAGCTCTCGGCACCTTGGGAAGGCCCTTTCATCATCAGTAAGGTGTTAGGCAATGATGCCTACTATCTGATCGTTGCGCAGAAGCCCAGGGCGCGCAAGAGAGATGATTCAGGTAAAGAAACGGAGAGGCTGTGGAACGCAAACCTCCTCCGAAGGTTTTACAGTTGAAAGCAGTATGTATCACGCTACCTTTTGTACTATGTATAAAGACTCCGGGTCCCCCGAGAAGAGCTTGGGGACTGCCTTCTTTTTACCTATATGATAAGTGTCATGCCTATGAGAATGTATATTATATTCTTTCCGCCTGGCACCAGGTTCGACCAGTCGGCCCGGAGCCTCGCCGCCTTCTACAATATGCCGCCTCCTGTAGCCGGACAAGTAGTGTGTCGGCACCAAAGCTTCCTTTGTCAGAAGCCGCAGCTTGCAGAGCGGCTGCATGGCAGGCAAAGGTTGCAAAGAGGTGCCCCGCATGAAAAAACGACTAAGGAGGAAAACGCATATGGTAGCAGGCGGCCTCGCACCTTGCCGTCTGGCTGCTTGGCAGCCAGATGGCCAGCCTCCACCTCACTGCCCAAAACTCCGATGGCTAAGTCCTAGCCCCCTTCACAAATGGCTAGAAAGCTCAAACCAGCCACGGTTCACAGAGCGGCCGTCTGGCTGGTAAAGGCAAAGCCAAAGGGTCGGCGGCAAAGGAAAGAACTCCAAGGAAGAAAAAGGAAAAAAGGTTGGAGGTCGGCACAGCAAGCATGAGCAATGATAAATATTTTACATAGATAAAGGCCTCTGGCCAGCATTCAAACAAAGTTTGATATACACCCCGTGGGTGGAATTGCGCGAATTTAACAAAGTGTTCAGAGCACAAACAGAAAGTAGGTAAAAAGCCTAAGGAGCAGCAGAAGGCTCCGGCTGGGCGGTGCCGGTTGGCGCAGCAGAGGACTCCGGCTGGGCTGTGCCGGATGGCGCGGCAGGCGGCTCTGTCTGGGCAGAGGGGTTGCCGGCGGCAGGCGGGGCGTCGGAGTGCTGGAGGATGGAGTCGGTGGCATCCGTCAGAGGAACGGGCGGCGGGTCCGCCCCCACCTGAGCGCCTCCAGTAGCAGGCGGCGCCTCAGCGCGCGGCTCGTTGCTTGAGGCTCAGTTAGGTTGGGGCTGACCGTCCGCCCCGACCTCCGGCATGTCGACGTCGCTCTCGTCTTCCTCCTCCTGCTCCTCCTCTTCCTCCTCCCCGTCCTTCCCTTTGTCGCTGGAGTCGATAACTTCAGCAGAATCCTTGCTGTCCGCCGGGTTCAGCCCGAGAAAGTCGTGCGGAGCCTCGCCGCCTTCCTCGACCACCTCCGGCATGAAGACATTGGTGTCAGTGAAGTCGGCGATCGCCGCCGCCCTGTTGACGAGTTCGGCTTCCACCGCCGCCAGCTCCTCCTACGGCTCCAGTCGGAACGTGGCTAACTGGGCTAGATCTAGCCCGGGGTACCACACCTTGACGAATTCTAAGGCCCAGCGCGCTCCTGTCCGGGCTGCTGAACCTTTCCAGGCCTCCAAGCGGCCGGCCGTCGCCCCCAGCCAGTCGGCGGTCCGACTTGGGGTACGTGGAGCCGGCAGGCCCGGCCAGAGGGCGGAGACCGCCTGGGCTCCAGCGCGCTGGAGGCGGCGCAGCAGACGGTGGGCAAGCCGAAGCTGGGCTTGAATGCTGAGGACCTGTTCGCCAAGAGTCCGCGGGGCATCTGCAGCGATCTGCGCGCCTCCCGCCCTTTGCTCCTCATGCTGGGCCTCGATCATCTGGATCGCGGCTACGGTATGGCCCGGGAAGAAGTCTGCATGGGCAGAAGAAGAAAAAAGGACAAGACCGTGAGCAGGGGCCGGCTGCTCAAAGCAAGAAATCAGGGGAACAGAGCTTACCGTCAACCAAGTCCTCAATGCTGCCAAAGCAGGCCGTCACCTGGGCCTCCCTGTCGGCCCAGGCGGAGCGTTCGAGCTCGAACTCATCAAGGAGGCTGGTCTCTGCTGTCTCCGCTTTATGCTGGGCCGCCTTCAGGGCTTCCGCCTGTTCAGCAAGTTGGGTAACCAGGCGATTCCGCTCCCACACCAGCTTGCCGCACTCCGCCTCCTTGCCGTGAAGGGCAGTCTGGGCCTTGCCCAGCTGCTGCTGCAGGGCGGCATTAGCCTCTGAAGAAAGAAAGAAGGGAAGAAGGCATCAGTCAAGCATAAAAGACAAAAGAAAGAAACGATCAAGGAGATTCGGCCCGACTGCTCAGCAGTCGGCCCGAACCTCGGGGACTACAGCCCGCGGGCACACAAGCGCGCCCCCGCGGAAAAGAAGTAGCCCACAAAGGAAAAAGGGTAACTGAGGAGATTCAGCCCGACTGCTCAGCAGTCGGCCCAAACCTCGGGGACTATAGCTCGCGGGTGTGCCAACGCGCCCCCGCGAAGAAAGAAGAAGAAAGAGACTTACGCCGGCTTTCGGCGAGATGGGCCGTCTGCGCCTCCAGCTCCCGGACCTTGGAGTTGTAGGCGGTCGCCCGAAGGTTGTGGTAGTCCTGCAAAGGAAACATCAAAATAAAGTCAGCAATCGGCAATCACAAGCTAAAGTTCCGACCCGCCTGCTCAGCAGCCGGCCCAGAACTTGGGGACCACATCCAGTGGGTGCGCTTGCGCGCCCCCACGAAAGAGGAAAAGAAGAGCACTCGGAGAAGAAACTAAAAGACAGCTTACCCGGATGGCGGTGCGCGACTCCAAGTAGGCCTCGTTGCAGCGCTTGAGTGCCACTGCCTCCGCCCGGAGCTTGGCCTGGACGTCAAGTGACACCTCATTCAGGGCGCCAGTCTCGCCTCCGTGTACCCAGCCCACGGGCGAGGCACTGGTCGCCTCGGTGTCAAGGTCGGACGAGCTCGAGGCGCCGATCTCCTGCGGCCGCGGCGCTGAGGCCGCCTTCTCCAGATAGCGGCACGTGGGAATGTGGACCGCGGGAACCAGGACCGTCACCATTGGAGTCCCGACCGGTGGCACAGGCGGCGCCACTGGCTGTTCGCCCTACGGCTCGCTGGCTGGCGGTGGCGGGGGTGGCGGCATGAAGACGTCCGGCATGGCCACGTCACCGACCCCCTGCTCTCGGATTGGGTAGTCGCCGCTGGCTCCCCGGGCCGTCGCCTTGAAGTCAGGCGGAGGCGGCGTAGTATCTAGAGGGGTCACGAGTATAGGCTCCTGGCGGCGGGCGGCCTCCGCAAGCCGTTCCTTCTCCGCGGCCAGGGCCTCCGCCTGCGCTAGCGCCCTCTTGGCGGATGCCGCAGACAAGTCCGCTTGATCCTTAGCCAGGTGGTCGGCCTCCGCCTCCTCACGCGCCACCCGCGCGTTCCGCTCTGTCGCCTCCCGGAGGTCGGCAGCCGGGTCGATGCGCCGGCTGGTCGAAGAGGTCGCAGCCGACCTAAGGACCGAGCCGGCGCCCGACTTCTCAAGGGTCAGCGGGGCCCTGAAATCAGAAGACAAGTCAGAGTATTTTCACCACAGATTGATGAAGAACAAGGAGTAAGGAGACGATGCTTACGCCGACACCATGACAGGCACTTTTGGCTGCCTCTTGTACTGGGCCGCCTTGGTCGCGGTCTCTTTCCGCCTGGTCGCCGCGGCCGGATTCTTGGGCTTCTTGGGGGCGCTGCCAAACAGGGTCGAGCCCTGTTTCCGTTTGTGTTTGCCGCCTGCGGCGGGCGGCCCAGAAGAGGGGCCGGCGACGGTGGTGGCAGAGCTCCGGGCGGGGCGCGGCTCGTCGTCATCTTCATCATCATCATGCCAGGCCTCCACGCCACCGCCTCCCTCGGAGCCGCCTGCTCCGCTGCCGCTGTCCGCTCTGCCTCCGCCGCCTGTCGCATCGTCAACCAGGGCGGCTACCCCCAAGTCGGGGTCATCCACATCGCTCTCCGCCCTGTCCGCCTGGAGGTTATCACCCGACCAGGAGGGCGGCCGTTGCCTCGGACATATAAATCTGCAACCAAGAAGAAGTCAAGTCTCGAAGGGCGGCGCCGCAGAGAGAGACAAAGCAGAAGAGAGTGGCTCAAAAGATAAAGACAAGAAACTTACCGCAGGGGGCGGGTTGTGGCGCGAGTACGGCCGCTTCCCGTACCGCCATTCCTTCTCCGACATCTTGAGGTCGGAGATCTCATTCACCATCCGCAAGACTTCGGTAGGCGGCATTCCCTTCGTGCACAGCCGGCACGGATCGCAGTGCCCACCCATCCGGAAGATCGGATGAGGGCGGCTCTAGAGCGGGAGGATCCGGCGCTCGACGAAGGCGACAAGAAGATCGGAGGCCACGAGGCCCTCCGACTCCTGGAGCACCCGGAGTCGGCCGATAGCGGCGGCCGCGTCCGCTGACACCGGCTTCGGCTTGTACCCCCAGGTGGGCCGAGCCCTGGTAGGCGGGCCGGCCTCGTAGGCCTGCAGGTTGAGGAAGTCGGTAGCCGGGTCCATGTTCTCAACGTAGAAGTAGGACTGCTTCCACATCTTCACCGACTGCGCCAACTTGATGGTGGGAAAGGCGTTCCACTTTGCGAGTCGGTGCACGGCGACATAGCCCCCGCACTCGGCCGCCGTCTCCCTGGCGGAGGTGCCGAGCTTCCCATAGAAAAATGCCGCCCACAATTCAACGGTGGGGAGGACGCCGAGGTAGCCCTTGCACGCCGTGACAAAGGCGGAAAGCAGGGTCATGGCGTTGGGCGTGAGACGGTGGGGTTGGAGGTTGTAGAAGTCGAGGAAGGTGCGGAAGAAGTTGCTCGCCGGGAGGCCGAAGCCCCATAGGAAATGCGAGCGGAAGACGACCCGCTCGCCTTCCTGCGGCGCTGGCCTGATCTCCGTCTCCAGCGGCACCCGCGCCTTGACGAAGGCCGCGCTGGGCATCCGGCGCGTGTCACGGAGGAAGGTGATGTGGTTGTCGATCACCGTCGACCCGTCCCAATCGCCCATGGCCTCGGCTGGCGGCGCGGAGGGGAGAAACGCGTCGGCAACGACGGCAACGAACGACTACGACAGCGCTACGGTAGCGGCGGCGGAAGCAGAGAGAGAAGAAGAAGAGTGGGAGGGGGCGCAGGAACTTTGCCGCACCTCCCCCCTCCCTACTTATAGCGCCCGAGCTGTGAAGCCGAGGGGGCGAGGCGTGGGATCGTGGGATTTACTGCGCCCACGTCCCCACGATCCCCCCGTATCCTCGCGCATTTACCACGTCGTTAAGCGTCATGGGGATGGCAACCACCCCCTCTGGCATAGTAAATCCGCCCGGTTGCCAAGGCGTGGTAGTGGCGGGCCCGGCCCGGTGTCACGTCCCATCCAGAGCGTGGGGTGGCAGGCCTGCCAGGCTGACGCGTGCCGTGTGGCGCATCCGCGGCAGGCGGCTGCCTGGGAAGCTTAACAGGCACGCCACCTGTTTCTCGCCTGGAAGTTCAAAAATCAACCGTGTGGCTCCGCCTGGCGGAGGCCGGCTGGAGCGGTCGGCGGGCCGCCAGGCGGACCGATATTTTTTCTAGAGCTCGGGAAGGGGAGAAGCCACTGAGACCTTGCGGCCCCTCGACCACGATGCATCACCGGCTTCGGGGACTACTATCGGAGTAATGGGCCACGGGTAGGCTCACCCGAGTCCCAAGATTTACCAAGACTTTGGGCCAGCTCTGCCTAGCTGAGCCCCAAGACGAAACTCCGCCCTCTGGGGCTGGTTGGCTCAGTGGCCGGCTGCCGGAGGGCGGGCGACCCAAGACCATGGCGCTCTGGGCAGCCGGTTCCTTGTAGCCGCCCTCCAGAGAGGGCGGCTACAGGAAGGCGGCCGCCCCACGGCTGCGGCATGGCCGAGGCTCCTTTGAGAGTACGAGATGAAGCATGGCTACAGTAAGGCGTGTCACATCCAATACTCAGGACGAGCATGGCTACAGTGCTCCGTACAGATGGAGATCTCCGCACGATGGGGCACTATGCCATGTCTCCTCTGACGTCGCTCCGGGTAGGCGGAGTCCTGTTCCCCACGACGGCCTGTCGGTACGGCCTGCCAGAGGCGGGCCCTACCAGGCAGTGACTTCAAGGAATGCGGCGGAAGCTCGAACAAGCGGATTCAAGAGGAGCCAGCCTCCAGCAGGCGGCCGTCCCTTGTCCCTACGCATGCATGCCATTAAGCTGATAAGACCAGATATAGCTACAGTAGCCCCCCGCCAGGCGGCGGGACTGTAGCCACGTAGAGGTGATCAAGCCTTCGTCACCAACGACATGGCTACAGTAAGCAGCCACCAACCAGTCGGCAGGGCCCCACCAGGCGGCAGGCCCCAGCGGTCGGCGGAGAAGCCGGAGGCCGGAGACACTGACAGCCAGGCTCGGCAGCCAGTCGGATTACCATTGTACCCCTGGGGGTGGGCCTATATAAACCCCCCAGGACACCCATGCAAAGGGTTCGACGCCATTAGCACTAGCCACCCCGTAGAGCAGGAAGAGAGCTGAGCCTTGCTCCCTCCTGCCTCTAGCATACAGCTCGAGGAGCATCCTTGTATCACTTGAGCATTAGTGATCATCCGGAGACCCCATAGAGCAGGACTAGGGGTGTTATCTTCTAGGAGAGCCCCGAACCTGGGTAAAGTCCGCCGGCGTTCGTGTCTACGCCTTATCCCGCTTCCAGGCACCGGCGACGTTCTACTCGCTCCCACCATGATAATCCATCCATTGGCATATGTCGCACCCAACCCCCGACAAACAGGAAGCCCCCAAATGACCTTGAGACTTTTTTAACAACTCTGATTCAAATACAATCAAAGTCGGACCCAAAAGGGGTTAAGCTATGATTCGAATACGATTAAGAAGCCCCCTAGTGGGTTTGGCATTGCGCCGATTAAGAGGGTACCGACAACTAATGACCTTGAGATTTTTTTAACGACTCTGATTCAAATACGATCAAAGTCGGACCAAAAGGGGTTAAGCTATGATTCGAATACGATCCAGCCCCCAAATTATCAATTGTTTTTTGATCATCTATGATTCGGATACGATCAAGAAGTTGTGCCAAAGAAGTTAAGCTAGATTCGAATACGACCAGCCCCCAATTGGTCTTTGGAATTATGATGATGAAGGCACATGATCATTGAGGATGAAAAGGACAGAGGTCCTGCTTTATTACTTATCATAATATATACATCGTCAAAAATATGTACACCATCAGAGCCGGTGGCTCAAGTGTAGTAAGGCTGAAGATGAGCAATATTCCACGGCCGGCGGGTCTCCTCCTCCGACTTACGTGAGTATTTATGCTCTTGAACATCGATAAGGTAGTATGACCTGTTATTCAAGTTCTTGCTGACCACAAAGGGCCCTTCCCAAGGTGGGGATAACTTGTGTGCATCAGTTTGATCATGGCTGAGCCGGAGCACCAAATCACCTTCTTGAAAGGTTCTGGACTTAACCCGGCGGCTGTGATAACGGCGCAGGTCCTGTTGGTAAATCGCCGAGCGGGATGCTGCCAAGTCATGCTTTTCATCTAACAGGTCAAGTGCATCCTGATGCGCTTGTTCATTATCAGCTTCAACGTAAGCCGCCACGTTGGGCGAGTCATGACGGATGTCACTAGGAAGAACCGCCTCTGCTCCACAAACCATGAAGAAAGGGGTGTAACCCGTAGATCTGTTGGGGGTAGTATTGATACTCCATAACACTGATGGTAACTCCTCCACCCAACAACCCGGCGTCTGTTGCAAGGGAACTAGAAGCCGGGGCTTGATGCCTTTCAAAATTTCCTGATTGGCTCTTTTAGCTTGACCATTGGATTGGAGGTGAGCTACTGATGAAACGTCAAGCCGAATATGCTCGCGTTGACAAAACTCCTCCATGGCACCCTTGGACAAGTTAGTACCATTATCAGTTATGATACTGTGGGGAAACCCAAAACGGAAAATCAGCTTTTTCATGAATTGAACCACCATTTCTGCGTCACACTTACTAACCGGCTCTTGTAGGACCTTGAAGTATGTCTAGAGGGGGGGTGATTAGACTACTTGACCAATAAAAACTTAACCTTTTCCCCATTTTAGAGTTTGGCAGATTATAGCTACTTTAGGACAAGTCAAGCAATCATCACACTATTCAAGCAAGCATGCAAAGAGTATATAGGCAGCGGAAATTAAAGCATGCAACTTGCAAGAAAGTAAAGGGAAGGGTTTGGAGGATTCAAACGCAATTGGAGACACGGATGTTTTTGGCGTGGTTCTGATAGGTGGTGCTATCGTACATCCACGTTGATGGAGACTTCAACCCACGAAGGGTAACGGCTGCGCGAGTCCATGGAGGGCTCCACCCATGAAGGGTCCACGAAGAAGCAACCTTGTCTATCCCACCATGGCCGTCGTCCACGAAGGAATTGCCTCACTAGCGGTAGATATTCACAAAGTAGGCGATCTCCTTGCCCTTACAAACTCCTTGGTTTAACTCCACAATCTTGTCGGAGGCTCCCAAGTGACACCTAGCCAATCTAGGAGACACCACTCTCCAAGAAGTAACAAATGGTGCGTTGATGATGAACTCCTTGCTCTTGTGCTTCAAATGATAGTCTCCCCAACACTCAACTCTCTGTCATAGGTTTTGGATCTGGTGGAAAGAAGATTTGAGTGGAAAGAAACTTGGGGAAGGCTAGAGATCAAGATTCATATGGTAGGAATGGAATATCTTGGCCTCAACACATGAGTAGGTGGTTCTCTTTCAGAAATGGTAAGTTGGAAGTGTAGGTTCGTTCTGATGGCTCTCTCCACGAATGAAGAGGAGGTGGAGGGTTATATATAGCCTCCACACAAAATCTAACCATTACACACAATTTACCAAACTCGGTGGGACCGATTCAACAGACATGGTCGGACCGATTTAGTAAACCTAGTGACTGTTAGTGATTTTCGGTGGGACTGACATGCATCTCGGTGAGACCGATTCGTTTAGGGTTAGGGCATAACGTAATCTCGGTAAGACCGATTACACAAACTCGGTGAGACCAATTTGGTAATAAGCTTTCCAGAGAGTTGGTCAGGTAAACTCGGTGGGAACGATTTGCTCTTTTCGGTGAGACCGAAATGTTACAAAAAGGAAACAGAGAGTTTACATTGCAATCTCGGTGGGACCGATCGCTCACTTCGGTTAGACCGAAATGTTATGAAGGGAAACAGAGAGATTACAACCCCATCTCGGTGAGACCGATATCCCTATCGGTAGGACCGATTTGCTTAGGGTTTGTGGAAGTGGCTATGACTTTTGGAATCGGTGGCGCCGGATAGGAAGAATCGGTGTGACCGATTTTGGCTTTGGGTTTAGGTCATTTGTGGATGTGGAAAGTAGCTGAGGGTTTTGGAGCATATCACAAAGCACATGAAGCAAGAGGCTCATTAAGCAACACCTCATCCCTCCTTGATAGTATTGGCTTTTCCTATAGACTCAATGTGATCTTGCATCACTAAAATATAAAATGAAGAGTCTTGAGCTTTTGAGCTTGAGCCAATCCTTTGTCCTTAGTATTTTGAGGGATCCACTTTCATCATCCATGCCATGCCATTCATTGAGCTTTCCTGAAATAATAGTCTTGGAATAGCATTAGCTCGATGAGCTATATGTTGTTATGAATTACCAAAACCACCTAGGGATAGTTGCACTTTCAATCTCCCCCTTTTTGGTAATTGATGACAACATATAGATCAAAGCTTCGACAAATGATAATAAGATTGAATAACATCGTCACTTTGAGAAGTATGTGATAAGAAAGAGCTCCCCCTAAATTTGTGCATAGTTTAAGATTTGCTTTGGACTGCAAATGCACAATGAATTAGGCTCATGGGTTACTCTTCCATGTCACATACATCTTGGTGGAGCGCTCAAAATAATAAACATTGAATACATGCACTCATCACCAAGCAAAGTGAATGATCACATAAGATAGATAGGATAATATCATCAAACATGCATAAGTGTAGCTTATGATCAAACACATGATCATCAATGTCTCACAAGCATAGTATCTCAAACGATCAAAAGCAAACAAGTTTTAAACCAGCAAATAAAGCAAGAGAGAACAAAAGCAACACACTCTCTCTTGAAGCCTATGATCTATACATTTTTCAACCCCTTTGGCAACAAGTTACCAAAAAGTTCATACAAAATGCATAGTGCTAGATCAACTCTCAGGCTTGATCCTTTGGTGGTGGTGTCCGGATAACTCCAAGGACGAAGGCTTCAGTTGAAGTAGAGGGTGCTATAGTGGATGCTGGAGCTGGTTGCACTGGAGCTGAAGGGGCAGTAGCTGGTGCTGAAGTTGTTGCTCTAGTGTCTGTCACTGGCACTGCAACTGACCTCTGGGCTCTGGTCACTCTGGCAAACACATTTGTGGTAGTCTTGCCCTGCCTCTCCTGCATATCATCCTGCAGCTGCTCTACAACCGACTGAATCCCAGTTACTTTGACATCAAGGTCATGGAATTTGAGTTCCATGATTCTCTCCATGCTCTCCTGATTCTGAGTGAGGGTGTCCAGTCCCTTCTCAATCCTCAGTATAGATGCTATCAAGTAACCAAGCTGCTCCTGCTTGCTCTTCAAGAAATAATCAGATGCCTCCTCTTGAGTTGGCATCCTTGCAGCCTTCTCCTTCTTTGCCTTCTCCTTATTCTCTTGAGCTTGAACTGATGTTGGATCATTTTCATTCATGACAACCTCATTGTCCTCAAAGTCTGGATAAAGTGGAAAGTGTTCCTTATCCAACTGATATTTCCCTGTACCCATCTTTGAGTTGATCAATTCCTGAATCTGAGGGGCATATCCACAGCTCCTCTTCTGATCTGCTGCAGTCCTCTTAATGGTTTCAATCATCAGGCTCATGACTTTGAATTTTTGTGGCACATCAAACACATGCAACATGTTGATGGCATGCCCTCTGATCATGTTATGGTCACCAGACTTGGGCAACAAAGTATGCCTCAGAATCCAATTAATGGTTGGCAGCCCTGATAGCAGAAAATGAACTGATCCAAACTTGTGAGTCTCTACTGCCTTGTCTGGGATTTCCTTGTACATGTGAGCCATGGAATTGTGATCCATATTCTTCTTTGCATAAATGTCCAGGTCATCCTCATTTTCCTTTGGGGCATTTATCAGACTTGCCCATTCTTCAACAGTTGACTGGTACCTTGTACCTTCAAACATCCAAACAATTCTTCAATCTGGGTAAAAATGTGTTCTAGAGTAGAATTGCATGATAAGCTCATCATTCCAGCGAGTGAACTTTTGTCCAACAAAATCAGCAACTCAACAAGCAACAAAGCTTTCTTGCACTCCAGGATAGTGCTCTTCATTGTCCTTGATGTAGGTCCAGTCGACCCACCTCATGTCACAAACTATGGGCTTCTTGTCCAACAGAATTGTTTCATAGAAGTCCTGATGTTCCTTTGTATGGAACCTGTAGTCAACAGCAGTTCTTCTCCTTGAAGCATATGGATCTTCCATCCTCCACAGCCTCAGCCCTGAGTCCTTCCTAATCCTCATGTCCTCAGCCACAGGATGGGCATCACTGTGGTCTGGTATCTTGGGCTTGAGCTTTCTTAGGACCTGTCCTTCTTCATCTTCTTCTTCAGCAACATTTGGCACTGGGGCCTTGTTCTTCTCAGCAGCTGGAATACTCCTAGTATTCCTCTTTGGTACTTGCTTGGCCTTGGAGGCAGCTTTGGGTGCTTCCTTGGGCTTACATGTTGCAGCCCCTGATCTTATAGCATCACCCATAAGCTTAGGTGCCTTAGGTGCTGGTGCAGCAACCTCTTCCTCTTCTTCAGAATCTCTTCTCATAGAGGGCTTTCCAAGGACCTTGGCAGTTGTGGTTCTTGCTCTCTTCTTTTTCTTGTCCTGAGCACCTTCATCCTCTGACTATATGGTGAACTTCATAGTCTCTCTAGTTGGTACTTTCTTGGGTTTGGAAGAAGTGACTTTCTTCTCATGTGCCTCTTTGGGTTCTGTCTGAGCTGGCACTTGAGTGGACTTTCTGGCTTTAGGCATTGGTGTCCTCTTGGCAGGAACTTTCTTCTTCAGTCCAGGCTTTGTGCTATGTGCAGAGCCATATTCCTTCTTGAGCACTACTTTCTTGGAAGTAGCCTCATCTTCTTCAGCTTTCTAGTCCTCATCCTCTGAGTCTGATGTTCTTTTCCTCCTTTGCCTGGTAGCAGCCTTAGGCGGGTTGCTAGGAGTTCTTCTACTCCCTTCATCTGTGGTTGATGGACCAGTGCCCTCACTCAAGTCCATCTGTGCTTCTGACCTGTTCTGGCTATCACTCTGGTCTGACATGCCGCAAAACGCTGAATGCTGATCCTGTGAAGAGTTATAGATGAGATAGAGTGGATGAGCATCACAAAATGCAGAGATTTTTGCAAAAGAATGATTCAAAATACAGTTTTAGTTTTCCACAGAAAGCATTTCGGATCAACCGATTTCAAACTCGGTGATATCGAAGCAGTTTTGGAACCTAAACTGATGATCTCGGTTGGACCGAGTCACAGTTCGGTGGCACCGAGACTGCTAGGGTTTCACAGAATCCTCAGATCGGTCGCACCGATTAGTAATTCTCGGTCAGACCGAGAGTCACTAGTGCAATGGCATAAGCCAAATCGGTGAGACCGACTTTTTCAACTCAGTGGGTCCGAGATGGTTTCGACGGAAACCTAACCCTAAAAATTTGAATCTAATCTAATCTACAGACTACTTTGGCTGGATAGAAGTGTTTCAATCGTGGCAAGATTCAATAAGAATACAATGTGCTAGGAATCAGACGTGGATAGCACAAAGATCAAGTCCATACCCTAACTTGGCGGTGGACTCGCTACGGCGACAACGGCGGGGGCGAAATCCGTTGACGGCAGTGGAGACCAGCGACAGGAGGCTGCTGGCGACGAGGAGACGATCCGGAGACCTCCGATGGTAGAGCGAGCTATTGCGCGGGTGAAGGGTTTCGGAGAAATTTCCAAAATTTTGCCTGTGACTATATATAGCCCGACCCTGTCGGTGTGACCGAGTGAAACAACTCGGTGGCAGAGATGCATAACTGTGTACAGTTACAGCAAATCAGTGAGACCGAAAAGTTCAAATCGGTTGCACCGAGATTGAAAACTCAGATCAACTTAATGATCTCGGTAGGACCGAAATGGAGGAATCGGTCAGACCGAGAGTCACAAAGAGGTTTTGGAAGTTTAAGTCTATGACGAATCGGGGACTCCGAGTGCTCCTCACACAGAGTGGTTCGAATCTGACTTGATCAAATTTTGTGATGTAGCATGAATAGAGTTTGAGACGAGAAAAGCATAGATAGCTAAAGAAGGTTCTTAGGCATTCTTGTCCATCCACTTGGCAAAAAAAGAAAAGAACCCAAAAAATCAAAACAACAAGTGGATGTCCTTGAATGAGTAAAATATGCATCAACATGCTCACATAATAAAATGGCAAATGAAATATGTGGCAAAGCATGCACAACCAATTCTAGCATCTATCAAACAATTGGCGATGACTAGGTCATCTATATATGAGTATATTGACTTAGGAGTCAAATGAGAACATTTGATCATAGGTCATACTCATCGTTTAAGCTCAAGTGGGGTTACCACTTTTACATAATGCATTGATATGTTCACATCATTAGAGTTGCTTTGACTCAATTCTTATAGTTAAGCTCCCCCTAGATGTGAGATCCCCCCTTAGAGGGATGAACTAACCTCGGGTTTTGTCGATGATGACTTCATGTAGGTGTTAAAGATGTGGATGCTGAATGTTGATGTAGATCATTTGGAGCAATCCTTTGGAGTGTGTTGCACTTTCAACTTACCTACATGGGTTAGTCCCACAAGGAACAAACAAGAATATCCATAGACATAGAGTGATGCACACACAAGATGATGTCCATGAAATCATTAGGTTACCTTGTCCCTTGCCTTACCAACATGAGGGTTTGTGATTTCTTGAACTAGTGCAAGATGTGGAAGTTGATTTCACTCGTTCTTGCCATAATGATATGAGTGAAGAATGTTGGTTGAGTCACCCTAAAGAACTCTCTAGTTCTTCTTCTTCGGGATCCACATCATCTTGATGGGAATCCTTGGAGTTGTAGTTGTACTTGATGAAGTAGAACTTGACGTAGTCTTGGGAACCCACTTGAATGAGGCTTTAGGTGCTTCTTCAAATGCATCAATTTCTTCTTGAAGCTTGTCCTTGCCTTTGTTCTTGTGGTCTTGTGGTGGAAGATCATCTTGAGCTTGTGTTCCCTTGAAGGAAGTAGGATCATACTTGTATTGTTGAGGAACAAACTTCGTCTTGGGGTATTGATCTTCTTCCCACTCAACTCCATTGGCATTGAACTTGCGTTCAAAACCAACACCTTGATTCTTTCGGTGCCTTCCTTGCTTGCGTACAATTTCCTCGAATTGCTTACTCCCGACAAGGCTCTTGTAAACACCTTTCTCTATAATTCCCTTCAATAAGCTATTTTCTTGCTCAAGTGTAACTTGGCTAAGAGAATCATTAGTGGAATCAAGAGAACTACTAGAAGCAACAATATTAGACTTGACATTATTATTGTTACTACTAGAGGAAGTATCTTTCTTGTACTTGTTACTAGACTTGACTTGAGGCATGTAAGTAGATAAGAGTAAATGCTTGGCAATGTAAGAAGAACTTTTCTTGCGAAGATCATCATTGATTGCTTTTAAGAACTCATGCTCTTGCTCAAGATTGAGCTTTTCAAAGCGTAACTTCTCATGAGCCCTTAAAAGTTCTCGATGATCTTCGAAGATAGTTTCATGAGCCAACTTAAGAGTGTTTAGTTCTTTAGTTAGAAGCTCAATGTTCTCCTTATCATTGTCATTCGTTTTATCTTGATTAGCATGATCAATTGATGTTTCATCATAGTATTCATCACTAGAGTTGTCAACAAGTAAATCATCATCCACAAGAAAGTCATCTTCATCACTATTGAAATCAACATACTCAGGATGTGTTACCTTTGGACCTTTCGCCATGAAGCATCTTCCAACACCTTCATTTGGTGAATCAAATATGTCGTAGGAGTTGGTTGACACAAGTGCTAGACCAGCAACACCTTCATCTTGAGTATATTCAGAGTCGGAGTGATAGCTTCTCTCAGAGTGATTGTCGGAGTCGGAGCCGGATACCCATTCACCAACATGAGCTTGATGTCTTCGTTTCTGAATCCTTGCTTCTCCGTGAGGGTCTTCGTTCATAACGATCATCTCTACTCCTCCTCTCTCTTGGTGGTGATTCTTCTCTTTTGCTTCTTCTTCTTGGAGAATCTTCTCTTCTTTTGTAGGGTGTCGTACACTCATTGGAATAGTGTCCGGGTCTCCCACAATTGTAGCAATTGCGCTCTCGACTAGAAGATCTTTTGTCATTGTAAGACCTTGACTTGGAGCTTCTTTCTTTGCTTCTACTCTTGTAGAATTTGTTGAAGTTCTTCACCATTAAGCTCAATTCTTCATTGAAGGTTTGTTTCTCACTTGATGATGTGGGGGCTTCACTTGAGGCTTTGTAAGCACCACTTGACTTGTTGTGAAGTTCCTCTTTATCCTTGAGTGACATCTCATGAGCAACAATTCTTCCAATGACTTCCGTTGGCTAGAGATCTTTGTAGTTTGGCATCATTTGAATCAATGTGCACACGGTATCATACTTTCCATCCAATGCTCTTAGGATCTTCTTGATGATGAATTTGTCGGTCATCTCTTCACTCCCTAAGCCGACAATCTCATTTGTGAGAAGAGCAAGCCTAGAGTACATTTCAGTGACACCTTCACCATCCTTCATTTTGAACTTGTCAAGCTGACTTTGGAGCACATCCAACTTGGATTCCTTGACGGACTCGGTACCTTCATGCATATCAATCAAAGTATCCCAAATTTCCTTTGCATTCTCAAGACGGCTGATTTTGTTGAATTCTTCGGGGCATAATCCGTTGAAGATGATATCGCAAGCTTGAGCGTTGTATTGCAGCATCTTCAATTCTTCCGCATTAGCTTCACGGTTCGGTTCTCTCCCATCGAAAAATTCACCCGTCAAGCCAATACAAATAATTGCCCAAACGGCAGGGTTATGTCCGAGAATATGCATTTTCATCTTATGCTTCCAACTAGCAAAATTAGTACCATCAAAGTAAGGACCTCTACGGTGATAATTTCCCTCGCTAGACGCCATACTCTCCTATGTTGTGAAACCAAGTCTATGACCACCAAAAGCTATGGAAATCAAAGCAAATGGAGACCAAAGCTCTGATACCACTTGTAGGACCTTGAAGTGTGTCTAGAGGGGGGTGATTAGACTACTTGACCAATAAAAACTTAACCTTTTCCCAATTTTTGAGTTTGGCAGATTTTAGCTACTTTAGGACAAGTCAAGCAATCATCACACTATTCAAGCAAGCATGCAAAGAGTATATAGGCAGCGGAAATTAAAGCATGCAACTTGCAAGAAAGTAAAGGGAAGGGTTTGGAGGATTCAAACGCAACTGGAGACACGGATGTTTTTGGCGTGGTTCCGATAGGTGGTGCTATCGTACATCCACGTTGATGGAGACTTCAACCCACGAAGGGTAACGGCTGTGCGAGTCCACGGAGGGCTCCACCCACGAAGGGTCCACGAAGAAACAACCTTGTCTATCCCACCATGGCCATCGCCCACGAAGGACTTGCCTCACTAGCGGTAGATCTTCACGAAGTAGGCGATCTCCTTGCCCTTACAAACTCCTTGGTTCAACTCCACAATCTTGTCGGAGGCTCCCAAGTGACACCTAGCCAATCTAGGAGACACCACTCTCCAAGAAGTAACAAATGGTGCGTTGATGATGAACTCCTTGCTCTTGTGCTTCAAATGATAGTCTCCCCAACACTCAACTCTCTGTCATAGGTTTTGGATCTGGTGGAAAGAAGATTTGAGTGGAAAGCAACTTGGGGAAGGCTAGAGATCAAGACTCATATGGTAGGAATGGAATATCTTGGCCTCAACACATGAGTAGGTGGTTCTCTTTCAGAAATGGTAAGTTGGAAGTGTAGGTTCGTTCTGATAGCTCTCTCCACGAATGAAGAGGAGGTGGAGGGGTATATATAGCCTCCACACAAAATCTAATCGTTACACACAATTTACCAAACTCGGTGGGACCGATTCAACAGACTCGGTCGGACCGATTTAGTAAACCTAGTGACCGTTAGTGTTTTTCGGTGGGACTGACATGCATCTCAGTGAGACTGATTCAGTTAGGATTAGGGCATAACATAATCTCGGTAAGACCGATTACACAAACACGGTGAGACCGATTTGGTAATAAGCTTTCCAGAGAGTTGGTCAGGTAAACTCGGTGGGACCGATTTGCTCTTTTCGGTGAGACCGAAATGTTACAAAAAGGAAATAGAGAGTTTACATTGCAATCTCGGTGGGACCGATCGCTCACTTCGGTTAGACCGAAATGTTACGAAGGGAAACAGAGAGATTACAGCCCCATCTCGGTGAGACCAAGATCCCTATCGGTAGGACCAATTTGCTTAGGGTTTGTGGCAGTGGCTATGACTTTTGGAATCGGTGACGCCGGATAGGAAGAATCAGTGTGACCGATTTTGGCTTTGGGTTTAGGTCATTTGTGGATGTGGAAAGTAGCTGAGGGTTTTGGAGCATATCACAAAGCACGTGAAGCAAGAGGCTCATTAAGCAACACCTCATCCCTCCTTGATAGTATTGGCTTTTCCTATAGACTCAATGTGATCTTGGATCACTAAAATATAAAATGAAGAGTCTTGAGCTTTTGAGCTTGAGCCAATCCTTTGTCCTTAGTATTTTGAGGGATCCACTTTCATAATCCATGCCATGCCATTCATTGAGCTTTCCTGAAATAATAGTCTTGGAATAGCATTAGCTCAATGAGGTATATGTTGTTATGAATTACCAAAACCACCTAGGGATAGTTGCACTTTCAGCTCTGCTTCAACCCACTTTGTGAATTTGTCAACCGCCACCAAAGAGGTGGGTCTTTTTATCCTTGGACCTTTTAAAAGGCCCAACCATGTCAAGTCCCCACACTGCAAACAGCCATGTAATTGGAATCATCCTCAATTCTTGAGCCGGCACGTGAGCTCGCCGTGAGAATTTCTGACAACCATCACATTTACTGACCGGATCCTCTGTATCAGTGTGAGCCGTCAGCCAATAAAGTCCATGACGAGAAGCTTTGGCCACAAGGGACTTTGAACCGACATGATGGCCACAATCTCCTTCATGAATCTCATGAAGAATCTCTTGAACTTCCTCAGGAGAGACACAACGCTGAAACACCCCAGTGACACTGCGATGATGCAACTCGCCATTGGCAATTGTCATGGGCTTAGACCGCCGGGTTATCTGCCTAGCCAAGGTTTCATCCTCAGGCAACTAGCCCCGGGTCATGTAAGCCAAATATGGCACTGTCCAATCTGGGATGACGTGAAGAGCCGCCACCAATTGTGCTTCCATGTGAGGAACAACCAAGTCTTCCTCTGTAGGCAACTTGACAGAAGGGTTATGCAGAATATCCAAGAAAGTGTTACGTGGCACCGGCTTACACTGAGACCCCAACCGGCTTAAAGCATCAGCCACCTCATTCTTTCTGCGATCAATGTGCTCCACTTGATAACCCTTGAAGTGCCCAGCAACAGCATCAACTTCACGGCGATAAGCCGCCATGAGGGGATCCACTACCAAAAAAATACACTTCCGTGATGATACGTGTTTGTCACAGTAGGTCGCGTTTTTTGTCATGCATGTACATCCATGACAAATTTATGACAGAATCAAGATAGTCATACTTGTGCTATCGTAGAAGTGTTCCATGACATTACCAAAATTATCATCACGGAAGTGTCCACTTCCATGACGATAAATCGCGCGTCATAGAAGTGCTTTCGTCAAGGGTGACCGACATGTGGCATCCACCGTAACGGAACGCCGTTAAGATATCGGGTCGGGTTTTGGATCCGATAACCCATTAACAGCCCCGACCAATGGGGATTTTGCACGCTCATTGGCTGGAGGAAACACTTGTCGGCTCATCGTTGGGACAGATGTCATCCACTCATTGGACGGAAGGCGCCTATGATACGTCGACATGTGGCAGGCCCAATAGAGGCCCATTCCTGTGAAAAGGTCGGCCCAGTAAATATTAGCAGGACATCCCATATAAGGCCTACTTGTGTCAGGTCCATTTAAGCCCACGGCCCATACGAGATGTGCCAATTCGTCCCGTCAACGGCCCGTTAAAGATTTGACACCATTGCAGCCCATCGTCAGTTCGAGCCCGTTAACAGCCCGCTATATATTTGGGCTCAATATCGGCCTGATGAGATTTCGGCCTGTTAACGGCCCATTTAATGGATGGGCCAATTTTCAGGATGTACATCTTTCGGCCTTTTAGCGACCCATTTAAATGTTGGGCTAGTTTCCGGCCTGGTGTGTCTTTCAGCCTGTTGACGGCCCATAAATCTGATGGGCCATTTGTTGTCGGACCTGAGTTTCGGCCTTTTAGCGTCCCATTTAAGTGTTGGGCCAATTTTCTGGCCCGGTGTCACTTTTAGCCTGTTGACGGCCCATAAATCAGTTGGGCCATTTGTAGTCAGACCTGAGTTTTGGCATTTTAGCGACCCATTTAAGTGTTGGGCCAATTCCCGGCCATGTGTGCCCTTCGGCCTGTTAACAGACCATAAATGAGTTGGGCCATTTGTAGTCGGACCTTAGTTTTGGCCTTTTAACGGCCCATGCCCTTCATGGTCCAATACCAGCCCGGTTTCTCTTTCGGCCTGCTAAAGGCCCACAACACAGTTGGGCCATTTACAATACGACCTGACTTTCGGCCTCTTAGCGGCCCATGGTCTTCATGGTCCAGTACAAGCCCGTTGTCTCTTTCGGCCTGCTAAAGGCCTACAGTATAGTTGGGCCATATGTATCAAACTTAGTAACGGCCTGTTAACGGCCCGTGAAATAAACTGGGGCCACCTGTTTCCCGCTTTGATGTCAGCCTGTTAACGACCCGGGAGGTAAGAGGCCGACCATTGACTTTCGGCCTAGTAACGGCCCATTAACTTAATGGGCCCACTAAAGTTCGTACATGTCTTTAGGCCAAATTAGATAATTTGAGCCCACTACGACGAGCAATTATGCACAGGAACAAAACCGATCACGCAAAGGTACGGCATACAGGGAATAACGTTGCACATCCAGCATATATTACAGGAAATTACATCCACTGGGCAATCAAAGATTGATGCCAGTGCAAATAAATGAGCAGAACCTAACCATCTACAACGTCACAATCTGCAACCTCAGCACAGATGACGCCCATAAGCATGTGGGCAAGTTCTATCTGCTTTGCTACACTGTCTCTGAAAATATTGATCAGTTGTTGTGTCGCACGACTCTGCACCTCTGATTCATCCACCATTTCCATCATTGCTTGAGCCATTAATTGGTTCACAAACATACATTTATTCTGTTGCATTCGAGACAGAGGATACTGAACAGATTCATATGGCAATTTTGGCAGGCTTGTATTATTGATAGTGGAGAGTGTCTCGACCACTGCATCATAACATAAATTAGGACGGGAACCAAACAGATTAATCATGAGTTATTGCCATATTACCTGGCCTAGATTTACTGGAAAGAAACAATGGGGTTGCCTTGCTGTTTTCAGAGTTTGTCTTCTTATCTTCAGCAGCCTGCACACAATTAACACACAAGCATTGCTATCATTGGCCAAGTCAGATAATAGGAAAGCAACATTGACACAACGAACATTTGGGCAACTAGCCTACACCAAATTAACACAATATGGCACAGCTATCATCAGCCAAGTAAGGTAGTACGAAAACAACATTGACACAATGAATGAATGGGCAACCAGAGAAGCACTACAATTCAGTAATGTGCGTGATATGAGATAGTACATTCATGCAGGTCAGTATGCAAAACTACCAGGCAGTTTTCCTTACAAAAATCAACATTGTCGTGTTTAACATTTTGCTACAACTAATTTTAGATCAGATAAAGGTTAGATTCACGCCGATTAACAAAATACATGCTGATGTAAAACTATAGTGATATACAACAGGTACTTACATCAGCATTGGAGCACAGAGAATTCCCGCAAGATATTTTCCTCGAATACGATCCCAATGGAGGAAGTCTTCTATCATTTAGCCTTATTTTCTAAAAGAGAGATGGGTAAGAAACATGTAGAAAATATGATCAGAATGCAATAAAATTTCATGATGCAAGGATACGCAGACGCTTCTTAGAATGGAGTTGAGATTCTTTTGCTGGACTAGAGCGGGCTAGTTCTTTGGCCACTGGAATCTGCTTATTATCAGTGGGAGTTGGGTTTCTCTGTGCTGGAGCAGTATCTATGAAAAATGGAGTTGGTTTATTATCTCCTGGCGTTTGGAACTTTTGCAAAGACCTAGTTTGTAACCCTTCAGATTCTAACATAGCCGTCTTCCCCTTGCATGCCTTATATAGAAGAATGGTGATTCAGTTATACAACATGCTACAGCAGAGATGGAATAGGTACTGAAGAATAGAAAGGCATGACATATTGACATGTATTCCCTCCATCCGGAAATAAATGGACGGGTCTAGGCGTATTTCAGTTCTAGATACATCCAGTTTTATCCATTTCTGCGACATTTAATCCGGACGGAGGGAGTATGATGTAAGAGCTAGGGATACGACAGGACAACACAGTAAAAAAAACACTGAAAACCCCACTGCAGAACCAAAGTATTCAAACCCACTGATATGAGATAGTACACTCATGCAGCTCAGGATGCAAAACTACCAGGCAGTTTTCCTTACAAAAATCAACATTGTGGCCTTTAATCATACATTTTGCTAAGACTAAATTTAGATCAGATAAAGGTTGGATTCACGCCGATTAACAAAATACATGCTGATGTAAAAATATAGTGATATACAACAGGTACTTACATCTACATTGGAGCACAGAGAATTCCTGCAAGAATCATTCCTCATAAATGATACCATTGCAGAAATTCTTCTATCTGTTAAGCTTATTTTCTAAAAGAGAGATGGGTAAGAAACATGTAGAAAATATGATCAGCATGCTATAAAATTTCATGATGCAAGGATACGCACACACTTCTTAGAATTGAGTTGACATATTTTTGCTAAACTGGAGCGGACTAGTTCTTTGGCCACTGGAATCTGCTTATTATCAGTAGGAGTTGGGTTTCTCTGTGCTGGAGCAGTATCTATAAAAACTGGAGTTGGTTTATTATCTCCTGGCGTTTGGATCTTTAGCAAAGGCCTTGTTTGTAACCCTTCAGATTCTAACATAGTCGTCTACCCCTTGCATGCCTTGTATAGAAGAATGGTTCTTTAATTATAAAACATGCGACAGTAGAGAGATGGAATAGGTACTGAAGAATAGAAAGGCATGACATATTGACATGTATTCCCTCCATCCGGAAAAAAATGGATGGGTCTAGGCGTATTTCAGTTCTAGATACATCCTTTTTTATCCATTTCGGCAACATGTAATGTCACATCCTAGCTAGCCATGCATTAGAGTGTTGCATCATGTTTCCTCTTTCATCAGAAACTTGAAATGGGGATCTGTGAAACCCTCAGAATCTTTTTGAAAATGACCCAAATAAAAATTTCTCCAAAAGGGTCCAAGAAAATGCTCATGTTGCTCTCTGAAAATATTGGACAGAGATAAAAATCAAGCCAATATTTTTAAGAGCTCATAGGTATTTATTTTGGGCATTTGGAATTAATGCATAAATAATTGCATTGGAAATATATTAATTATATATATTAATATATGTCCAAATATTATGCCAACTATAAAGGAGCTCTGGAATAATATACATAGCTCCTGCAAAAATTGGCATAAGTTAAATAAAATGATTTAATATTTTATTTAAATCAAAACAAATGTCAGAAATTAGAAAACAGAAAATAATTAACAGGAGGAGCTTACCTGGGCTCCTCCACTGTGCGGCCCAGCCAGCTGGCTGGCCCAGCCAGCAGCCGGCCCAGCCCACCTCCCTCCTCTGTCGTCTTCGTCCCGACAGAGGGAGGGGAGTGTGGCCGGCGCGCGCGCGCGCCACCGCGCCACGCCACCTCTCTCCCTGCCTGTCTGCCCTCCCCTCCTCGCCTCGATGCCCTGGACGACGCCACGCCTCTCCCCTGCTCTCTCTCACTCTCCCCCGGTTCTTCCCTTCTCTCCCTCGCTCTCTCTCTCACACGGCCGAACACCACCGTCGCCGCCGTTCGCCACAGCAGCCATCTCCGGCCACCCCTCGCTCCCCCGACCAGCTCAGAAGCTCCGCCACGACCCCCTCTTCCTCCCCACCGCTCCACGGTCCTCCAGAAGCCATGCATCGCCGCCACGTCGCCGTTCCCCTCTTCGGGCTCCGACCATCGTCGCCGTCGAATTCGTCGTCTCCAGCGCGTCCCCGAGCCCGCTAACCATCCCTGCAGCTCCGCGGTGAGCCCCGGATCGTTTCCCCCTTCTCCCCTGGTCTCTTTCGACCTCTAGGCCGTAGCCCCGTCTTGGCCGAGAACTCCACGCCGCCGGCGAAGTCGCCGTCGTGGCCACGGTCACCGTAGCACCCAACCGAGCACACCATCGTGCTCCACACCTCACCAGGAGCACGTAGCACACACCAACGCCTACCCAAACCCCCTGCAACGCCGATTCCGACCGCACCCGAACTCCGGCGGCCGCAGCCGAGCTCGCCGCCGTCGACCACCGTCCGACGCGCCGTCGAGCTAGCTATCCAACGCACCTAGCCGCACGCCGTTTGGAGCACCACAGAGGAAACCCGAGGCCCCTGTACGCCGCGGACCTCGCCGGCGACTAACCGCCGGCGGGTTTGACTTGTCCGACCTGAGGTTTGACCCCCCCAGGGTCACTGAAGCGTGGGCCCCATCGGCCAGGTGGTCAGTTAGTGCTAATTACCGTTAGTCAACCCCCCCTGACACTGACAGTGGGCCCCAGCGCCACTAATCCCTAATTAGGATTAATTTAAACCTGTTAAACCCCCCTGTCACTGACGTGTGGCCCCCACACGTCAGGTTTGACTCCAGCCAGCCGCAGTTGACCACTGACATCATGCTGACGTCATGCTGGCGCAATAATTATAATTTCTGGATTTAATTTAAATCAGGAAATTCCAGAATATTATTTAAACTTCAAAAATTCTTAACTTTTATTCTGTAACTCCAAATTGGACAAATTATATATGAAAAATGATCAGAAAAATCCAATCTATCCATCTGTACTATTTTCATGCATGATCAAACAAGTTCAATTGATGTTTTAAGCAGAACAAGAAAAGGCACCTTAAAAGGCCATATTTGAATTTGAAATTTGAATCCTTGATTCAAATTTGTTCAAACCCTTCTGGTTTTAGTTGCATTAGCCCAACACACTCATTTTGCCATGTTTCATGCATGCATCATATTGTTGCACATTGTTTGGTGATGGTTGTGTATCGATGTCCTTTGCGACAGGTTCTGCCCCCGAGGAGTACCGTGATTACCCTAACGAAGAACCGTATCAGTGCATCAAACCATCAGGCAAGCAACCAACCATTTGATCATATCGATACAATCCCATGTTCTCGCTCCTGCTCTCTTTTACTGCATTACGACAACGCGTTTCAAACTGCTGTGTGCTACGGTAGTTGAACCCTTTTCCTCTGCATGACCTGTCATTGCCACAGTAACTAGATGAAACCCACTAGCATGTGTAGGAGTTGCTTGAGCCATATGTATGTGTTGTTCCTACCCTGCTATGCCTGCTATGCTTAGAGTCGTGTCAGGTCTGGTTCATCTGGGTGATGGGCTAGAGTGAAATGATTATGTCGGTAATGGGAGTGGTGTGGTGAACACGATTTGGTAAAGGTATCGATGAGAGGCCATGTAGGAGTACATGGTGGGTTGTTTCATTGAAGCCGACCTTAAGCACTGAGATCTGTATGTGTGATTTAAGAATCAGCTACTACCATGCATTGGGCCCGAAACCAATGGACCCTCTCGGCTTCTTATTCACCCTAGTTCTCCGTCCAGGAGTTGCAAGTAGTTTCTGGTGTTTGTAGCCTACTGGAGGCCGTGGACAGCGCTGACCATAGGGGTGGGCTGTGATGCGGTAGGTACGTGGCACGGTGTACCGAATACCCGTTAGGTATCTCGGGAACCCTGTTCACATCGTTCGGGGCCGTATGGGAAACCTCGGCCGGACTCCCTGCGGATGGAACCTGAATAGGCGATAAACCTGGACCGGAGGCTTAGGTGATTAGGTAGGTCGTGGCCGACACCCACGTTGGGCTTCCGCTTGAAGGTTGCCGAGTACATGTCGTGTAAGCGACGATAAGTGGTGAGAGCGTGTATGAAGAAGTACACCCCTGCAGGGTTAACATGATCTATTCGAATAGCCGCGTCCGCGGTAAAGGACTACTTGGTTGCCTATACAGTTCATAGACAAGTAAATGGAAACTACTAAAAGCCTCAAGATAAGTGTGAGTGCCGAGGATGGCTCTTCCGTAGGAAGACGGAGGTGGATCCTCGGTAGTGTATTGAAGTGGTGAGTAGTGGACTCGTGTGCGCAAAACCATTTCAAGTTGGAGTATCGTAGGATAGCCTAGCCAAGAGTCAAAGCTGGCTTGCTGCAATAACTCCACCAACCCTTCTTGATACTATGCATGTATGTAGGATCTGATGTAAGTCTTGCTGAGTACCTTTGTACTCATGTTGCTATAATCTACATTTTACAGAAGACGCTGCAACCCCTTCTGATGGGTTCTATGTAGACGTTGACATCAACGAGTAGGCTAAAGACCCAGGTGGTGACCCTGAGCTTGTGATGGACCACGTAGTATAGCTAGGCTTTCCAAGCCTCTTTTATTTTACTAGTTGTCTGTACTCAAACAAGTTACTTCCGCTGCTGGCTTGTATGACTGTATGACTTGTATGTTGGGTCGTGAGACCCGTACCTTGGTGTATGTTATGTATGGCTCCCTGAGCCTTAAATAAAGTACTTGTGTCATAGAGTCATGTTGTGATGCTTCGTTGTATTTGCACATATCGAGCATATTGTGTGTATGATTGAAATGCTTGGTATGTGTGGGATCTGACTATCTAGTTGTTTATCTTTAGTAGCCTCTCTTACCGGGAAATGTCTCCTAGTGTTACCGCTGAGCCTTGGTAGCTTGCTACTGCTCTGGAACACTTAGGCTGGCCGGCATGTGTCCTTCTTCGTTCCTGTGTCTGTCCCTTCGGGGAAATGTCACGCTTTGAGTACCGGAGTCCTGTTAGCCCGCTACAGCCCGGTTTACCGGAGTCCTGCTAGCCCAGTGCTACAGCCCGGACCCACTTGCTGATGACCGACACGTTCGAAGCTGGGTCATGGATGCCTGTCCCTGTAAGTCTGTGCCACTTTGGGTTTACAACTAGTCATGTCAGCCTGGGCTCTTTATCATATGGATGCTAGCGACACTATCATATACGTGAGCCAAAAGGCGCAAACGGTCCCGGGCAAAGGTAAGGCGACACCCGTGGGAATACCGTGCGTGAGGCCGCAAAGTGATATGAAGTGTTACCGGCTAGATCGATGTGACATCGAGTCGGGGTCCTGACAGCGTTGAATTAAATCAGGAAATTCCAGAATATTAATTAAACTTCAAAAATTCATAACTTTTATTCTGTAACTCCAAATTGGACAAATTATATATGAAAAATGATCAGAAAAATCCAATCTATCCATCTGTACCATTTCCATGCATGATCAAACAAGTTAAGTTGATGTTTTAATCAGAACAAGAAAAGGCACTTTAAAAGGCCATATTTGAATTTGAAATTTGAATCCTTGATTCAAATTTGTTCAAACCCTTCTGGTTTTAGTTGCATTAGCCCAACACACTCATATTGCCATGTTTCATGCATGCATCATATTGTTGCATATTGTTTGGTGATGTTTGTGTATCGATGTCCTTTGCGACAGGATCTGTCCCCGAGGAGTACCGTGATTACCCTAACGAAGAACCGTATCCGTGCAACGAACCATCAGGCAAGCAACCAACCATCTGATCATATCGATACAATCCCATGTTCTCGCTCCTGCTCTCTTTTACTGCATTAAGACAACGCGATTCAAACTGCTGTGTGTTACGGTAGTTGAACCCATTTCCTCTGCATGACCTGTCATTGCCACAGTAACTAGATGAAACCCACTAGCATGTGTAGGAGTTGATTGAGCCATATGTATGTGTTGTTCCTACCTTCCTAAGCCTGCTATGCTTAGAGTCGTGTCAGGTCTGGTTCATCTGGGTGATGGGCTAGAGTGAAATGATTATGTCGGTAATGAGAGTGGTGTGGTGAACACGATTTGGTAAAGGTATCGATGAGAGGCCATGTAGGAGTACATGGTGGGTTGTTTCATTGAAGCCGACCTTAAGCACTGAGATCTGTATGTGTGATTTAAGAATCAGCTACTACCATGCATTGGGCCCGAAACCAATGGACCCTCTCGGCTTCTTATTCACCCTAGTTCTCCGTCCAGGAGTTGCAAGTAGTTTCTGGTGTTTGTAGCCTACTGGAGGCCGTGGACAGCGCTGACCATAGGGGTGGGCTGTGATGCGGTAGGTACGTGGCACGGTGTACCGAATACCCGTTAGGTATCTCGGGAACCCTGTTCACATCGTTCGGGGCCGTATGGGAAACCTCGGCCGGACTCCCTGCGGATGGAACCTGAATAGGCGATAAACCTGGACTGGAGGCTTAGGTGATTAGGTAGGTCGTGGCCGACACCCACGTTGGGCTTCCGCTTGAAGGTTGCCGAGTACATGTCGTGTAAACGACGGTAAGTGGTGAGAGCGTGTATGAAGAAGTACACCCCTGCAGGGTTAACATGATCTATTCGAATAGCCGCGTCCGCGGTAAAGGACTACTTGGTTGCCTATACAGTTCATAGACAAGTAAATGGAAACTACTAAAAGCCTCAAGATAAGTGTGAGTGCCGAGGATGGCTCTTCCGTAGGAAGACGGAGGTGGATCCTCGGTAGTGTATTGAGGTGGTGAGTAGTGGACTCGTGTGCGCAAAACCATTTCAAGTTGGAGTATCGTAGGATAGCCTAGCCAAGAGTCAAAGCTGGCTTGCTGCAATAACTCCACCAACCCTTCTTGATAATATGCATGTATGTAGGATCTGATGTAAGTCTTGCTGAGTACCTTTGTACTCATGTTGCTATAATCTACATTTTTACAGAAGACGCTGCAACCCCTTCTGATGGGTTCTATGTAGACGTTGACATCAACGAGTAGGCTAAAGACCCAGGTGGTGACCCTGAGCTTGTGATGGACCACGTAGTATAGCTAGGCTTTCCAAGCCTCTTTTATTTTACTAGTTGTCTGTACTCAGACAATGTACTTCCGCTGCTGGTTTGTATGACTGTATGACTTGTATGTTGGGTCGTGAGACCCGTACCTTTGTGTATGTTATGTATGGCTCTCCGAGCCTTAAATAAAGTACTTGTGTCGTAGAGTCATGTTGTGATGCTTCGTTGTATTTGCACATATCGAGCATATTGTGTGTATGATTGAAATGCTTGGTATGTGTGGGATCTGACTATCTAGTTGTTTATCTTTAGTAGCCTCTCTTACCGGGAAATGTCTCCTAGTGTTACCGCTGAGCCATGGTAGCTTGCTACTTCTCTGGAACACTTAGGCTGGCCGGCATGTGTCCTTCTTCGTTCCTGTGTCTGTCCCTTCGGGGAAATGTCACGCTTTGAGTACCGGAGTCCTGTTAGCCCGCTACAGCCCGGTTTACCGGAGTCCTGCTAGCCCAGTGCTACAGCCCGGACCCACTTGCTGATGACCGACACGTTCGAAGCTGGGTCATGGATGCCTGTCCCTGTAAGTCTGTGCCACTTTGGGTTTACGACTAGTCATGTCAGCCCGGGCTCCTTATCATATGGATGCTAGCGACACTATCATATACGTGAGCCAAAAGGCGCAAACGGTCCCGGGAAAAGGTAAGACGACACCCGTGGGGATACCGTGCGTGAGGCCACAAAGTGATATGAGGTGTTACCGGCTAGATCGATGTGACATCGAGTCGGGGTCCTGACAGCGTTGGCATCAGAGCCGGACTACCTGTAGGTTCTCCAAGCCAAACTGGTCGATGTTGAGTCTAGAAATTCTTTAGTTATATGTAGGGGAATTGTTTGTGGGTTGGAACGTAAGGCTCTTTTACTCCTTTATCTTATGACATTCTGATCTGAGTCAGTCCATTCTTCCACCGGGGGTTAAGGAATTAGGATCTGTTCTCTCTATCAGGATCACGAGTTACTAATCAGTAGTACCTTATAAGTTTGATGGATACAAGCCTAGTTCAGTTCTACTACCACATTATGTTGTTAGAATGGATTCAGAACTTTGATATGATGATGTTGAGTGTGTACGAAATCCTTTGTCAAATGTCTCAAAATCCTTTTTGAGCATTTACAGCTGTTATGCTGCCGAAAATTTGCTAGAAATTCTAATGCCTTTGCATTATGATTGTGCTTTCAGATGACCACTCGCGACCTCAATCAAGTGGTTCGCCTGACTCGATGCTTAGATGTACCCGGCCATACTGCCAAGTTGGTCAGGGTAATGACTGAGGCTGGATACCGCTGGTATCTCGAGTACACGGTCGAGCAATTCCGAGACTTTAATCAAAGCCAGTATCTCTGCACTGTCAGGATATTTCCATCTTATCCTGGATCCACTGAGCCTCTTCACTGCTCCTATGGACTCGGGGTTACTATTGAGATGGCCGTGCAGGACGTCGCCTACTCTATGATGACCATTATGCGGGTCAGATCTGGCCTATTTCGGGACTCTGACTTCCGGTATATGCCAGGATCACTTCCGGGAGCACAAGGGTATCTCCAGGCTATTTATGCTGACCCCACTCAGGAGGATTCACGGACTCGCACCACTGCTGAGATGCTCGAGGATAAGGACCGTGAAAATCGGGCCTTAAGGTTAGAGCTCTTCAATACCCGTGCTGACCACTGGGCCACTTTGACTCGGTTCGCACTGGCGGTGCAAGCTGGATATTCGAATATGCGCGATCTCTATCCTGTGAGATCTGCTCTGCCGGACGTGATGGTTTGGCGTGATGTAGGAGGCATCACCCCACCTCGCGGTCCCCGCAGGCCACCGTCTGTTGGTCCAAGGCCTCATCCTAGCCCCTATGGTCCACAAGCTCCGCGAGATCGTCTGTTTCCGGATGATCATGTTGAACTTCCAGGCTATGGAGGCGACTTCTATGAGGACTACTACGGATCGGTCTGAGTTAGTGGTAGTATCACTAGTTTGCACTAGCTGTGTCTTCTATCGTCCCGCGTGACTCGTGGGATATGACCTAGTTTGTACTCTTTCCGGAGGTGTAGAAAAATAATGTATAGGAGCTTGGGATGCCTCCGATGAGATGTAATCCTCTTTTCACCGTATTAGTACTTTGTTTGGTCTTGTACTAAACCCTGTATGGTGTGTATGACGATGGAATAAAAGAAGCAGTTTCTGTATCTACCATGTCATACGGATGATCATCTTGCATTCCGAGTTATTCCTTACATTATGTATCCTATGTCGGATTTTATCATTCTGACTAAATCATTGTCTTGTTTACCTAGGATGGTCAACACGCGCACTAACCCTGCTCCTCAAGAGCAGGCCGAAGGCAGTGAAGTCAGGGATGCAAATCTGCCTCATCCTCCTTCACTAGCCGAGGTTATGATGGAAGCTGAGAGAAACAAGCGGGAGACCAACCGTTTGTTGGAGCGTATTGAACAGAACACAGCACACCATCAGAGGACTAACGTGGTGTCACTCAGTGATTTTATCAAATTACGTCCATCCACGTTCCACCACTCCGTCGAGCCTCTCGACGCTGATGACTGGCTTCGCAGTATCTCTCACAAACTGCGTTCCGCGCTGGTAGCGGAGGCTGACAAGGTCACCTTTGCTGCATATCATCTTGAAGGCCCCGCCAGTCTATGGTGGGAGAATTATGGAGCTATGCGCCCAGCAGACCATGTCACTACTTGGGCTGAGTTCAGCGAGGCTTTCCGTGAACATCACATTCCGGAGGGTCTCATGGACCGTAAACGTGAGGAATTCTGCAATTTCACCCAAGGCCGACTTTCTGTGGATGTTTACAGTAGGGAGTTTGGTAATCTCGCACGATATGCAACCGAGGAAGTTTCTACTGACGCCAAGAAGCAAGCAAGGTTCCGTAAGGGACTTAGTCCTGAGCTTCGCCGCGACCTCCGTCTGCATGAGTGCACATCTTTTCAGAAACTTGTCAATAAAGCCATCAGTGCTGAAACTGGTCAGACTGACTATGACGCAACACGCAAGCATGGCCGCGATATAGGTTCCTCATCCGGTGCTGGTCCTCAGAAGCGCCGCGTGTGGGTACCCAACACCGCCCTGCCACCCAGGTTCACACCGAGGCCATCTTTCCAGGCGCCTCGCCCTGTTCAACAGTCTGCACCGACCAAGCCCTATGGGGGTCCATCTAACAATGCTCCTCCACGTACCAGTTCCGTGACTTGTTTCAAGTGTGGGGAATCTGGTCACTATATGCGTGAGTGTCCCCAGACCAACCCCAATCAATGTGCTAAAGCTGTTGGCCGTGGCAAGCCGACAGGGAAAGTGTTTCATGCTAAACCGGTCACCGCTTCACGTGGTCATGTCAACTGTATCTCCGCCGAAGAAGCTCAAGAGGATCCCAACGTCGTTCTCGGTACGCTTCTTGTTAATTGCCACCGGCATCTGTTCTTTTCGACACAGGAGCCTCTCATTCTTTTATATCCGAAAATTATGCTTGTTTGCATAACGTTGCATTCTGTGACATGCCAACCTCTATGGTAATTCAAACTCCGGGATCCAAATGGCAAACTTCTAGAGTAAGCCATGGAAATGAAATCCAAGTCGACAGACTTGTTTTTCTCGCATCTTTGATAGCCCTTAAATCTTCAGATATTAATATCATTTTGGGTATGGACTGGATGTCAGCTCATCAAGCCAAAATTGATTGCTTCTCTAGGACTGTTCAACTCACCCATCCTTCGGGGAAGATAGTCAATGTCTTGACCCGAATAGCCAAGCGACAATTATATTCTCTTAACGCCAGCCCTTTGCCAGACCTTGAGGACATTCCGGTAGTCCGTGACTTCCCGAATGTTTTTCCAGAGGAATTGCCAGGTGTTCCACCTGACAGGGATGTTGAGTTCGTAATCGACCTCATCCCCGGAACTGTTCCGATTGCCAGAAGACCTTATAAGATGGCACCACTAGAACTAGCCGAGCTTAAGAAACAACTCGATGAATCCTTGAAAAGGGGTTTCATCCGCCCTAGTTCATCTCCGTGGGCTTGCCCCATCCTATTCGTCAAGAAGAAGGATGGTACGGACCGGATGGTTGTAGATTACCGACCTGTCAATTTGGTCACAATCAAGAACAAATATCCACTTCCCAGGATCAACGACCTGTATGATCAGCTCGCTGGATCCTCAGTCTTCTCCAAGATGGATTTGAGGTTGGGCTACCATCAAATCAAAATCAGAAACGGGGACATTCCTAAAACGGCCTTTGTTACTCATTATGGCCAATACGAGTACACCGTCATGTCCTTCGGATTAACCAACGCTCCAGCCACCTTTTCTCGGTTAATGAACTCAATCTTCATGGAGTATTTGGATAAATTCGTCGTGGTTTACCTCGATGATATACTCATCTACTCCAAGAACGAGGAAGAACATGCCGAACATCTAAGGCTAGTGTTGAAGAAACTTCGAGAGCATCGCCTTTATGCCAAATTTTCTAAATGTGAATTCTGGTTGTCAGAAGTGACCTATCTGGGTCATGTAATATCTGGTAGAGGTATTGCTGTTAACCCTGAGCGAGTTCAAGCCGTCCTTAATTGGACTCCACCTGAATCGGTCAAGCAAGTTCGGAGTTTTTCTAGGCTTAGCGAGCTATTGCCGTCGCTTTGTCGAGAACTTCTCCAAAGTTGCTAAACCTCTAACCGAACTCCTCAAGAAAGATAAGAAGTTCGAATGGACTCCACAATGTGAGCACAGCTTTCAGGAACTGAAAAGACGCCTGACCTCTGCTCCCGTACTGGTACCGCCAGACTTTTCCAAGGACTTTGTTATCTACTGCGACGCCTCGCGACAAGGACTAGGTTGCATTCTTATGCAAGATCGACACGTAATTGCTTACGCTTCACGGCAATTGCACCCACATGAGGAGAATTATCCTACTCATGATCTAGAGCTTGCAGCCGTAGTCTATGCACTTAAGACCTGGCGACATTACCTCCTCGGTAACCGTTGCGAAATATTCACTGATCACCAAAGTCTGAAGTACATTTTCACCCAACCGGATCTGAATCTCAGGCAAAGACGTTGGGTTGAATTGATCACAGACTTCGACTTAGGAATAACCTATACCCCAGGGAAAGCCAACGTCATGGCTGATGCGCTAAGTCGTAAATCTTATTGTAACAACCTGATGTTACAACAAAGTCAACCGCTTCTCCATGAGGAATTTCGGAAGCTTAACCTTCACATTGTACCTCAAGGTTTTCTTTCCACCTTGGTGGCAAAACCTACCCTTACGGATCAAATTATCAAAGCACAGAAGGTAGATCCGGGAATCTCCCGCATCAAGAGAAACATTCAGAAAGGAATTGCGAATTGTTTCTCCATTAATGATCAAGGGGTCATATACTTCGGGGATCGACTAGTGGTTCCCAAAGTGCGCAACCTGAGGCGATTGATCCTTAAGGAAGCTCATGAATCTCCTCTCACCATGCATCCCGGTAGTACTAAGATGTATCAGGACCTACGCCAGAGGTTCTGGTGGACTAGGATGAAGAGAGAAATTGCTCAGTATATTGCTAACTGCGACGTCTGTCGTCGTGTAAAAGCAGAGCACCAACGGCCTGCTGGCACCCTTCAACCTTTAGCTATTCCTGAATGGAAATGGGATAAAATTGGTATGGATTTCATTACCGGTTTTCCCAGGACCAAGAGAGGGAATAATGCTATCTTCGTCGTTATCGATCGCCTTTCCAAAGTAGCTCATTTCTTACCTGTTCGTGAGAGTATAACCTCTAGTCAGCTGGCAGACTTATACATCTCCCGTATAGTGTCTCTCCATGGTGTTCCTTTGGAAATTAACTCGGATCGAGGAAGTCTTTTCACCTCTCGATTTTGGGAAAGCTTCCAAAATGCTATGGGGACTCGTCTCTCCTTCAGCACCGCTTTCCACCCTCAGTCGAGTGGTCAAGTGGAATGCGTCAACCAAATTCTAGAAGACATGCTTCGAGCCTCTGTTATCTCATTCGGAATGGACTGGGAGAAGTGCCTTCCATTTGCCGAATTCGCTTACAACAACAGCTATCAATCTAGCTTGGGTAAAGCCCCTTTTGAAGTTCTCTATGGACGACGGTGTCGAACACCCCTTAACTGGTCAGAGACCGGGGAAAGACAATTCTTTGGCCCGGACCTGATTCAGGAGGCAGAAGAACAAGTTCGCATCGTTCGTGAAAAGTTGAAAACAGCCCAATCTCGTCAAAAGAGTCAATATGACCGAAAACATAAGGCTATGACTTTCGAGGTTGACGAGAAGGCTTATCTTCGGGTCACCCCTCTGAAGGGAACCCATCGTTTCGGTATCAAAGGCAAATTGGCTCCTCGTTACATTGGACCTTTTCGCATTCTCGCCAAACGAGGAGAAGTTGCCTACCAGTTGGAACTACCTCCGCACCTCTCCAGAGTCCACGATGTCTTCCACGTTTCTCAACTCAGGCGTTGCTTCTCGGATCCTATCCGTGAAGTGGACCACGAAACGCTTGATCTCCAAGATAATCTTACATATCGAGAGTACCCCATTCGTATCCTCGATCAGGCCGAACGTACCACCCGACGTCATAATATCAAGTTTCTCAAAGTTCAATGGTCGCACCATTCTGAGGATGAAGCAACTTGGGAAAGGGAGGATCGTCTTCGACTCGAGTATCCCGCCTTCTTCCCGGAGGAACCCAAATCTCGGGACGAGATTCTTTTGAGTGGGGGTGAGTTGTCACATCCTAGCTAGCCATGCATTAGAGTGTTGCATCATGTTTCCTCTTTCATCAGAAACTTGAAATGGGGATCTGTGAAACCCTCAGAATCTTTTTGAAAATGACCCAAATAAAAATTTCTCCAAAAGGGTCCAAGAAAATGCTCATGTTGCTCTCTGAAAATATTGGACAGAGATAAAAATCAAGCCAATATTTTTAAGAGCTCATAGGTATTTATTTTGGGCATTTGGAATTAATGCATAAATAATTGCATTGGAAATATATTAATTATATATATTAATATATGTCCAAATATTATGCCAACTATAAAGGAGCTCTGGAATAATATACATAGCTCCTGCAAAAATTGGCATAAGTTAAATAAAATGATTTAATATTTTATTTAAATCAAAACAAATGTCAGAAATTAGAAAACAGAAAATAATTAACAGGAGGAGCTTACCTGGGCTCCTCCACTGTGCGGCCCAGCCAGCTGGCTGGCCCAGCCAGCAGCCGGCCCAGCCCACCTCCCTCCTCTGTCATCTTCGTCCCGACAGAGGGAGGGGAGTGTGGCCGGCGCGCGCGCGCGCCACCGCGCCACGCCACCTCTCTCCCTGCCTGCCTGCCCTCCCCTCCTCGCCTCGATGCCCTGGACGACGCCACGCCTCTCCCCTGCTCTCTCTCACTCTCCCCCGGTTCTTCCCTTCTCTCCCTCGCTCTCTCTCTCACACGGCCGAACACCACCATCGCCGCCGTTCGCCACAGCAGCCATCTCCGGCCACCCCTCGCTCCCCCGACCAGCTCAGAAGCTCCGCCACGACCCCCTCTTCCTCCCCACCGCTCCACGGTCCTCCAGAAGCCCTGCATCGCCGCCACGTCGCCGTTCCCCTCTTCGGGCTCCGACCATCGTCGCCGTCGAATTCGTCGTCTCCAGCGCGTCCCCGAGCCCGCTAACCATCCCTGCAGCTCCGCGGTGAGCCCCGGATCGTTTCCCCCTTCTCCCCTGGTCTCTTTCGACCTCTAGGCCGTAGCCCCGTCTTGGCCGAGAACTCCACGCCGCCGGCGAAGTCGCCGTCGTGGCCACGGTCACTGTAGCACCCAACCGAGCACACCATCGTGCTCCACACCTCACCAGGAGCACGTAGCACACACCAACGCCTCCCCAAACCCCCTGCAACGCCGATTCCGACCGCACCCGAACTCCGGCGGCCGCAGCCGAGCTCGCCACTGTCGACTCCGGCCACCCCAGGCCCAGCCACGACCACCGTCCGATGCGCCGTCGAGCTAGCTATCCAACGCACCTAGCCGCACGCCGTTTGGAGCACCACAGAGGAAACCCGAGGCCCCTGTACGCCGCGGACCTCGCCGGCGACTAACCGCCGGCGGGTTTGACTTGTCCGACCTGAGGTTTGACCCCCCCAGGGTCACTGACGCGTGGGCCCCATCGGCCAGGTGGTCAGTTAGTGCTAATTACCGTTAGTCAACCCCCCCTGACACTGACAGTGGGCCCCAGCGCCACTAATCCCTAATTAGGATTAATTTAAACCTGTTAAACCCCCCCCTGTCACTAACGTGTGGCCCCCACACGTCAGGTTTGACTCCAGCCAGCCGCAGTTGACCACTGACGTCATGCTGACGTCATGCTGGCGCAATAATTATAATTTCTGGATTTAATTTAAATCAGGAAATTCCAGAATATTATTTAAACTTCAAAAATTCATAACTTTTATTCTGTAACTCCAAATTGGACAAATTATATATGAAAAATGATCAGAAAAATCCAATCTATCCATCTGTACTATTTTCATGCATGATCAAACAAGTTAAATTGATGTTTTAAGCAGAACAAGAAAAGGCACCTTAAAAGGCCATATTTGAATTTGAAATTTGAATCCTTGATTCAAATTTGTTCAAACCCTTCTGGTTTTAGTTGCATTAGCCCAACACACTCATTTTGCCATGTTTCATGCATGCATCATATTGTTGCACATTGTTTGGTGATGGTTGTGTATCGATGTCCTTTGCGACAGGTTCTGCCCCCGAGGAGTACCGTGATTACCCTAACGAAGAACCGTATCAGTGCATCGAACCATCAGGCAAGCAACCAACCATTTGATCATATCGATACAATCCCATGTTCTCGCTCCTGCTCTCTTTTACTGCATTAAGACAACGCGTTTCAAACTGCTGTGTGCTACGGTAGTTGAACCCTTTTCCTCTGCATGACCTGTCATTGCCACAGTAACTAGATGAAACCCACTAGCATGTGTAGGAGTTGCTTGAGCCATATGTATGTGTTGTTCCTACCCTGCTATGCCTGCTATGCTTAGAGTCGTGTCAGGTCTGGTTCATCTGGGTGATGGGCTAGAGTGAAATGATTATGTCGGTAATGGGAGTGGTGTGGTGAACACGATTTGGTAAAGGTATCGATGAGAGGCCATGTAGGAGTACATGGTGGGTTGTTTCATTGAAGCCGACCTTAAGCACTGAGATCTCTATGTGTGATTTAAGAATCAGCTACTACCATGCATTGGGCCCGAAACCAATGGACCCTCTCGGCTTCTTATTCACCCTAGTTCTCCGTCCAGGAGTTGCAAGTAGTTTCTGGTGTTTGTAGCCTACTGGAGGCCGTGGACAGCGCTGACCATAGGGGTGGGCTGTGATGCGGTAGGTACGTGGCACGGTGTACCGAATACCCGTTAGGTATCTCGGGAACCCTGTTCACATCGTTCGGGGCCGTATGGGAAACCTCGGCCGGACTCCCTGCGGATGGAACCTGAATAGGCGATAAACCTGGACTGGAGGCTTAGGTGATTAGGTAGGTCGTGGCCGACACCCACGTTGGGCTTCCGCTTGAAGGTTGCCGAGTACATGTCGTGTAAACGACGGTAAGTGGTGAGAGCGTGTATGAAGAAGTACACCCCTGCAGGGTTAACATGATCTATTCGAATAGCCGTGTCCGCGGTAAAGGACTACTTGGTTGCCTATACAGTTCATAGACAAGTAAATGGAAACTACTAAAAGCCTCAAGATAAGTGTGAGTGCCGAGGATGGCTCTTCCGTAGGAAGACGGAGGTGGATCCTCGGTAGTGTATTGAAGTGGTGAGTAGTGGACTCGTGTGCGCAAAACCATTTCAAGTTGGAGTATCGTAGGATAGCCTAGCCAAGAGTCAAAGCTGGCTTGCTGCAATAACTCCACGAACCCTTCTTGATAATATGCATGTATGTAGGATCTGATGTAAGTCTTGCTGAGTACCTTTGTACTCATGTTGCTATAATCTACATTTTTACAGAAGACGCTGCAACCCCTTCTGATGGGTTCTATGTAGACGTTGACATCAACGAGTAGGCTAAAGACCCAGGTGGTGACCCTGAGCTTGTGATGGACCACGTAGTATAGCTAGGCTTTCCAAGCCTCTTTTATTTTACTAGTTGTCTGTACTCAGACAATGTACTTCCGCTGCTGGTTTGTATGACTGTATGACTTGTATGTTGGGTCGTGAGACCCGTACCTTTGTGTATGTTATGTATGGCTCTCCGAGCCTTAAATAAAGTACTTGTGTCGTAGAGTCATGTTGTGATGCTTCGTTGTATTTGCACATATCGAGCATATTGTGTGTATGATTGAAATGCTTGGTATGTGTGGGATCTGACTATCTAGTTGTTTATCTTTAGTAGCCTCTCTTACCGGGAAATGTCTCCTAGTGTTACCGCTGAGCCATGGTAGCTTGCTACTTCTCTGGAACACTTAGGCTGGCCGGCATGTGTCCTTCTTCGTTCCTGTGTCTGTCCCTTCGGGGAAATGTCACGCTTTGAGTACCGGAGTCCTGTTAGCCCGCTACAGCCCGGTTTACCGGAGTCCTGCTAGCCCAGTGCTACAGCCCGGACCCACTTGCTGATGACCGACACGTTCGAAGCTGGGTCATGGATGCCTGTCCCTGTAAGTCTGTGCCACTTTGGGTTTACGACTAGTCATGTCAGCCCGGGCTCCTTATCATATGGATGCTAGCGACACTATCATATACGTGAGCCAAAAGGCGCAAACGGTCCCGGGAAAAGGTAAGACGACACCCGTGGGGATACCGTGCATGAGGCCGCAAAGTGATATGAGGTGTTACCGGCTAGATCGATGTGACATCGAGTCGGGGTCCTGACATGTAACCCGGACGAAGGGAGTATGGTGTAAGAGCTAGGGATACGACAGGACAACATAGCAAAGAAACTAGTTGAATGTAAAACTATATGTTAGCGGAATACATACAGAAATAACTAAGGCAACATACATGTGTATGAGTGGGAAAATAAGATGGCATTGCAACATAGCACTAGAACAGCACTTCAATGTAAAAAAACATGGTATGGCAGACAGATGAAGTACATACTGATGAATAACAATGCATAAGATATTCAAAAGCATGATGTCGAAATTAAGCAGATGGCATTGCGATAGAGTAGAATGACAGTACTTGAATTTGAAAACATGTTATCATGAATGGAATAGGTACTGAAAAATAGGAAGGCATGACATATTTACATGCATGATCAGCATGCTAAGCACATGGCATTGCAGCAGAGTAGATACACTCCAGGACATTATATGCATGTTGTACCCATATCACAGGACAAGTTAGAGCAAGGACCTTGTGGGGTGAAGAGGATTCATCATCTTTCTGCAAGTCTTCTGAAGAACTGCCTTTACATGTTCCATCATATTGGGTATCATTGACATCAAGTTTATTGGCCTTTACATTGCTCCGTGAGGTTCTTGTGGATATATCAGTGTGTGCAATTATATCTAACATGCATGGAAGACAACTAGTAGTTAGATTTATGTAAATGAGTGCCTGTAGGAGATGACATAAATAGTAGGACTGGGGTTAACTAGCAGCAACAGGTCTAATAAACTAAAGGGAGAACACAGATGAAAGCTACACAATATGTATCGTTTGTACTCGAGATTAACTAGATGGCACACAAAAGTATTAAAGAACAACATAGGTAATACTAGAAGTGGTATAATACTATAATCACCAGCCTGTGGGATAGCATTGGCTGATGGATGATAACTATGGAACAGCGTTACCTAAAGAACAAGTATCTTAGCTGAACTATGGAACAGCGTGAACTCCTGAACAAGACCCGTAAGAGATCAGCATGAATATACAATGAAATGTGATGATCTTTTTTCCGTGCTTAGATGAATAACAAAGCCATAAATGTTGCACACAAGTAAGATGTCGGGGGTTGGGTGCGACATATGCCAAAGGATGGCTTGTCATGGTGGGGGCTAGTAGGACATCGCCGGCGCCTGGAAACGGGATGAGGCGAAGACATGCACGCCGGCAGATCTTACCCAGCTTCAGGGCTCTCCGAGGAGATAACACCCCTACTGCTGCTCTGCGGGGTCTCCGCATGGTCACTAAGGCAAAGTGGATACAAGCTTGCTCCTAGAGTTGTTTCTGGAGGTAGGAGAAGGCGAGGCTAGCTCTCTCATTCCTGTGTAGTCTGTCTAATGCTAATGGATGTGAACCCTTTGCATGGGTGACCTGGGGGGTTTATATAGGCCTACTCCCCAGGGTTACAATGGTAAAACCGGCTGGGGCGGGTCCCAGCTGTCTGTCTCTCAGGTGCCGTCTTCTCCGCCGACTCCTGGGGCCCGCCGACTGGTGGGTCCCGCCGACTGGCCTGGTACGAGGGCGTCAGCCCGCGTCCGCCGTGGGCGGGTCTTGCCAGTTGCAGATTACTGTAGACGTGCTTCTACTGACGCGGGCTTGGTCATGGGGTCATGGCAACAGCGCCGCCGCCTGACGGGCGATCCCTGTAGCCACTCCCCCGTCGCATCTGGTTAATGGCGCGTGGGGCCCGTGGGAGGGGCCAGCCGACTCCGGGGGGGCGACTCTTGGCGTTCTCGCCGTCTTCAGTACTCTCGCTGACTGGTAGGCCCCGCCGTCTCCGGGCCGTGCAGACAGGCCGTCGTGGGTACAGGGCCCCGCCCCAGGGGCTGATGTTAGGGCTGGCATGGCAACAATGCCGCGCCGGGCGGAGATCTCCATGGGTACGGCGCACGGTGGCCATGCCTGCCTTTAATTATCGGGGTGATTGGAGTTGCAGGCCGACTTCCATAGTCGGCCCTCTTGGAGCCGCCTCTTGGACTCGGCTTTATCTGGAATCGCCTCTTGGACTCGGCTTTATCTGGAGTCGCCTCTTGGACTCGCGGGGCTTCATTGGTTGATATTTTCTACCATAAATTACAATGTTTAGTCGCTGCTTGAAATTTGGAGGTGCTCTGAATTTATGTTTGCAGCCTCAGAAAGGGCTAGCGAGATACCATTGTTGTCATATTATATCATTTCGACAAAGTGTTGCCATTTGAGATAGCTTATTATTGCTCGCTAGTTGCTTATGCTATTGATATGAGTTAACATAATTTTTAAGAGTTATTGTTGACATGGTAAGTCATAATCTTTGCTGAAAACCTGGATGCTACTTAAGCTTATTTATGTAAAAAAGAACAAAAGAGTTTGTAAAAGTTTTTTTATTTATCACTTTCAGTTTGTCAACTAAATTGCTTGAGACAAGCAAAGGTTTAAGCTTGGGGGAGTTGATACATATCCATCGTATCTACTTTTCCTAACGTTTTTGCTCTTGTTTTGGACTCTAATTTGCATTATTTGAATAAAACTAACCCGGACTGACGCTGTTTCCAGCAGAACTACCTTGGTGTTGTTTTTGTACAAAAATAAAAATTCTCGGATTTGGATAAAACTTTTTGGAGAATTATTTCAGAATATATAAAAAATACTGGCACCAAGAACCACCAGAGGGGAGCCCGGCTGGGGACAACACACTAGCCCCCCCCCCCCCTCTGGCGTGCCCTAGTGGGTTGTGCCCACCTCATGGCCCCGCACACCCTAATTCCAACTCCATAAATAGCTATTTTTGGAGAAAAAATATGATAGAAAGTTTCATCACGTTTTAAGATACGCAGCCGCTGCCACCTCCTGTTCTTCATCGGGAGGCCAGATCTGGAGCCTGTTCGGGGCTCCGGAGAGGGAATCTTCGGTCTTCATCATCACTAACCCTCCTTCGTCGCCAATTCCATGATGCTCCCCACCGGGAGTGAGTAATTCCTTCATAGGCTCGCTGGTCGGTGAGGAGTTGGGTGAGATTCATCATGTAATCGAGTTAGTTTTGTTAGCGCTTGATCCCTAGTATCCACTATGTTCTGAGATAGATGTTGTTATGACTTTGCCATGCTTAATGCTTGTCACTAGGGCCCGAGTGCCATGATTTCAGATCTGAACCATTTATGTTTCACCATTATATATATATATGTTCTAGATCCGATCTTGCAACTCATATTCACCTATTACGTGTTACGAATCCCAGGGTGATAGTAATTGAGGCACTTTTCGGTGATGACCGTAGTTTGAGGATTTCATGTATTCACTATGTGTTAATGCTTTGTTCCGGTTCTCTATTAAAAGGAGGTCTTAATATTCCTTAGTTTCCTTATGGACCCTGCTGCCACGGGAGGGTAGGACAAAAGATGTCATGCAAGTTCTTTTCCATAAGCACGCATGACTATTTACGGAATACTGCCTACATTATATTTATGAAGTGGTGCTAGTTTTGTATCGCCCTAGGTTATGACTATTATATGATGAATATCATCCAACGAATTCACCAATGCAATGCCTACGAATTTTCCACATATTGTTCTTGCTAAGTTACTATCGTTGCTGCTAGTGTTACACTTGGTACAAAATTATTGTTGTCACTATTACCGTTACTACTATTGTTACCACTGCTATCAAAACTATCATATTACTGTGCTACTGATCACTTTACTGCAGATATTTAATCTTCAGGTGTGGTTGAATTGACAACTCAACTGCTAATACTTGCAAATATTCTTTGGCTCCCCTTGTGTCGAATCTATAAATTTGGGTTGAATACTCTACCCTCGAAAAATGTTGTGATCGCCTATACTTGTGGGTTATCACTTTGCGAGATGAGGTAGCCGTGTTGATCATCCTCTCCCCGGCAACCTGTTGGTCCCTTCCTACCGACGGCGTCGTGTCCTCCGATCCAGGACGAGATGGCAGGGGGCCTTGTTTAGAGGCAGACATGGATGGCGGAACAACTATGGTTGGCTTCATGGGAGTTGATAGAGCATGTCTTTTCTCCGACAACGGGCTACTACCTTGTCTTGGTCATGTCGATAGCAAGATATTGGCTTGCTGAGGGCCTTGATGCCCAAGCTTGTTCATGATGCATTCATAGCTTGTTAGTGGCTTGTTCGATATCAATGTATCTTTGCCATTTTTACATTCTGTTATAATGGTCGTGGTATATGGGTTGTGGCTTTATCTATAAAGCAGGGTGAATGTCTTTTGCGGTAATGTAACATCATAGATTCGTATTCACCAGAAATCCAGTTTGGCTCTTGCGAACATATACTCCTGCGCGCCAAAATGTATTTTGCGAATGTCCTTTTTTTAAAAAAATAGATGTGTTCATTGTACCCAAATGCTACAGGCAATTTTTTGGGGGGAAAGATGAAGAATTTTGATCTGTGAAAAAAAAAGTCGAACATCAAATGTTACACTTAATTTTGTTTTTTCACCGGTGAAGCAATGATACTTCATTTCCCATGTAAATTGTCAAGCATACTTGTTACATTGACATGAACATCTACACACAAATTTTTAAATTTTTAAATTTCATTTATTATTTATTTTAAATTTAGTGTTCATCCAGGAGCATAGCTCCCCAAAGCCAAAACGGCCATCCTATTCACATAATTTTTTTTGAAAGAACCGGTGTATCACCGGCATTCATATATTAGTAGGAAAGAGGCGGAAAATATGTTCATGATCAAGTGATCATGGTGGATTACAAGACTTAGGCATGAAAATTTGATATGTGATGGTCCTAGGCCGGATCGCCCAGAGGAGTCGCGAGGCATTTGGCTCCTGCCAGCTTCCAGCCTTCTGCATCTCTCCTGATTGCAGCGACGACATTGCATACTGGGCTTGTCTCGTGCCTGAAGGTGCGATTGTTCCTCTCCTGCCAGATGTGCCATGCAGTTAGGAAAATAATTGTCTTGAGCTTCTCTCTGAGCCTCGGTCCTTCCTGTTGGAGGATGTTTCGCAGCCGTGTGACAGAGGTGGTTGTGTCCTGGATGTTCTCTGAAATGAGCGCGAGCTTGTCGCAGTCATCCTAGGTTGCAATATGCCTCCAAATTGCTCTGGAGACCGGGCAGTCCCAGAATAGGTGAGTTGAGGTCTCCAAGTTTCTTCTGCAAAGGGAGCAAAAGTAGTCATTTTCCCATCCTCTGCATTGCAATCTGTCATTGCACCATAAGCGGTTGCAAAGGAGCAGCCAGAAGAAGATTTTGATGTTTCCAAGAGCCTAGGTTTTCCATATGAGCTGCTTGTCATCTGTCTTCGGGCATTCTCTGAATTGCAGCTTGTACGCTGATTTGGCGCTGTAGCTGTCGGTGTTCTCAGTGTGCCATGTGATCTTGTCCTCCACCTGAGGTTGCAGCACCGGGCTTGCAGCTCGCAGCGCCCTCCATAGGACCAGGAAGCTGTGAACAAGGCCATCATTTGGGCGGAGGCTGATATCTTGCACCCAAGAGTCGTCTGCCAGGGCATCGGCTACGCATTTTTTCTTTCCTTTGGAGCGCTTGAACAGGCCTTGGAACAAAGTGGCCAGGTTGGGGATGGTGATCCATGGAGATAGCCAGAACAGAGCTGACTTTCCGTTGCCGAGGGTGACCATGGTCGCAGAATCAAAAAGAGCTCTATCGGTTTTGTCACATGGAAGTTCAGAGCCCTTCCATGGCCTTTCCTCACTTTGCCATGACAGCCATAACCATCGCTGGCACAATGCACTGGAGAATCTCTGCAAATCAAGAATGCCGATGCCACCGTTCTCCGTCGGGGTGCAAACATTTTTCCAGGCAACTTTGCATTTACCTCCGCTGAGCTCCTCATCTTGAGTCTAGAGGAACTTCCGTCTAGCTTTGTCAATTTCCTTGAACAGGAGCTTGGGAGGCCTAAGGACAGAGAGGGGGAACGTTGGGATTGCAGATAGAACTGAGCGGACGAGCACCCTCCTTCCAGCTATGGGCATGAGTCGCCCCTTCCAGCCAGCCAGTCGTGCACAGATACGGTCTAGGATGAACTGGAACAAAACCATCTTTGGCCTTCCCAGGCTTATCGGCAAGCCCAGATATTTGATGGGGAATTGGGTTATTTGGCCACCAAAGTTGTGGAGAACTTCCTGGAGGTTTATCTGCTCGCATCTGATGGGTGTGACCGAGCATTTGGTGATGTTGAGGCGCAGGCCAGATGCTTCTCCAAAGCCGGAAATGATCTCAAAAAGCTTGTCAAGGTTGGCAAAAATCACGGCATCGTCCGCGTACAGGCTAGTGTGCAGCTTTAGCTCTCTTCCTGGTAGAGGTGCAAGGGTACCATCCTCGGCCGCTTTGGCAATCAACCGGTGAAGAACATCCATTGCTAGGATGAATAGCAGAGGCGATAAGGGATCTCCTTGCCTCAGTCCTCGACAGTGTATCAGTGGGGAGCCCGGGTCGCCATTCAGCGGGAAGGAGGACGAAGAGGATCGAAGCAGCAGAGCGATCCAGTCCCTCCAGCGAGAGCTAAAGCCCAGTTGCTGGAGCAGTTCAAGAATGAATTCCCATGACACGGAGTCAAAAGCTCTAGCAATATCTAATTTGATGAGCAGTGCCGGTTTCTTCTTGCGGTGCAGAGAGCGAACTGAATTCCTTACATACAAGAAATTGTCCTGGAGGCATCTTGATTTGATGAATGCACTCTGGGCAGGTGAGATTACAGCAGAGATCTTGTCCGCTAATCGAAGAGATAGCACCTTGGTGATTAGCTTGGCGAGGGAGTTGATGAGGCTGATTGGCCTGAAGTCGCCTACTGAATCAGCTCCGTCTTTTTTTGGTAGCAGCGCCACGAAAGCAGAGTTGATCTTGGCAAAGTTATCTCCTGGTAAGGCGTGGAATTGGTTGAAGACAGCCAACACCTCGTCTTTTATGATATCCCAGCAAGTTCTGAAAAACTGTCCGTTGAATCCATCCAGACCCGGAGCTTTCTCCGCTGGCGATGCCAGAACTGCAGCCCAGATTTCAGCTTCAGTAAAAGGGGCATCCATGCCTTCTGTTTGAATAGAGGGCAGTTGAATTTCAGCCCAGTTGATGGTGCAGCCTCTTGTCTCTGCGGAGCCCATGACCTTGCTGAAGTGCTCGTAGATGGTGTTGGCCTTCTCATCATGCTCGATCGCCACCCGACCGTCGACACGCAGGGAGTGTATGAAGTTTTTCCTTCTCCTTGAGCAGATCTTGGCATTAAATAATGTAGTTTTGGCATCTCCTGCTTTCAGCCATGTAATCCTAGAGGCCTAACGCCACCGAGCGCGCTCCACCGCGACCAGCCCTACCACTTTTTGCTTGAGCAGTTTCCTTAAGCTGAATTCAGCCGGGGTTAGCTGCCGCTTCTCCATTGCCACATCAAATCTCAGAATGATCTCTGAAGCTATATGGAATTGTAGCTTGAAATCACTGAAGAGGCTTCCACTCCAAATCTTGAGGTCTCTGGCCACCCTGTCGAGCCTTGTTCTGATCCTGCTGAAGGCACAATTTCGCGTGGCCGGGCGTTGCCATGCCCTTTGCACTGTCTCCCTGAAGTGAGCGAATTTGACCCAGAAGCTCTCGAAGCGAAAACACGCTCGATGAGGGGGAGCGGTGGCGCTTGCCAGGATCAGAGGGCAGTGATTGGAGCATGATGTGGAGGCGGCTACTAGCATGAAGGAAGGGAAGAGGCCCTCCCATTCTAGGTTAACGAAAAATTTATCGATGCTAACTAGCGTTGGCGATCGTCTCTCGTTGCTCCATGTAAATCTTCTGTTTTTACATTTGATTTCTTTCAGCGCCGCCGAATCTAGAGCAGTTCTAAACCTACTCATCATTGCTCTGTTCAGGTTGAGGTTATTTTTGTCTCTCGCTTCGTAGATGACGTTGAAGTCTCCGTTGATGAGCCATGGAGTACCTAATGGCGGGGCAGATCTAGCTAATTCATCGAAGAAAGCCTCCTTGTTTGTGCCATCCGACGGGCCGTAGACCGTGGTGAGCACAAAACTTGTAGTCGAGTTCACAAGAGACACGATGGCTGTGATCGAAAACTGGCCTACAGCTTGTGAAGATATGGAGACGATATCTCTGTTCCAGAAGATCGCAATGCCACCTCTAGATCCTATCGCCGGGAGAACTACGATGTCTCTCATCCAATTGCCTCCTATGTCACTAACCATGGCTTGAGACCAGATATCTAATTTTGTTTCCTGTAGACAGAGAATGGCTAGTCTCTGTGCCGCGCAAACTTCTCTAACCATTTCTCGTTTTGCCGCCGAATTGAGGCCTCTAACATTCCATGACATGATAGCGCAGTTGATGTCATTCATGGGGGCACTAGAGGTTTCTCCAGAAGGCTAATACTAATATGAAGGAAGAACACATCAACTACATCCGTGGCATGTCGACGGCCACCAATAGGCCCCAACTTCCATCGACATGGAAGCTTCTCCTCTAACCGAACACTAAACACCTGCCCTAACTCAAGCCAGTCGGAGACTGACCGCCTCTGGAGACTACAGATAAGTTGAAGTAACATAAACTAAGCTTTCTCCCCGAGGGGAGCTCCGTCCGGGCCGGCGAGGCCGGCGGCAATGCGAAGGGCAGCCGGATCCTGGCGTGTGAGCTTTGCCAGGCCGATGACGTCCTCCGTGAGTGGCTCGTCGAACTTCTTGATGAGGGCTTTGGCCGCTTGAGGTGTCATCTTGTCTTTTGGACCCAACAGCCCGAGGTCGCGGATGATGCGAAGAGTGGCACGATGTGCCACTGGCACCTTCGTGCGGTTGCCTGCCTGGCGGGCGCTCTGACGCACTGGGGCTGAAACAGTCCTTGTCTTCTTGGGCGCTGACGGGCGTCGCGGAGGGAGCAGGGCGGGCTGGGCGTCAGCGAAGAGGTGGCGAGGTGTAGCTGCGACGTCTTGGTCCTGGATGCCGAGCTGCTGCACCCTCTGGGTGACTGCGCCCAGCTGCATCCCTACCGCAATGGCTGGAGCCGGGGTGCAGCAGGCCTGAGCGGAGAGAGCAGCAACTGCAGGCAGGGTGTTGCTGCTGGATGCGTTGTCGGGGAAGCAGAGCGGCTCCGATGTCGCCGCCTCGGCTTCAAGGTCGACGTCGTTAGCCACAGCAGGAGGGGGCATGGGAGGGGCCAGTGCCGGGGCGTCGTCGAAGAAGTCAGCCACTGGGTCGGATGGGTGCTTCTGGGTAGGGGAACGAGTCGATTGCACTTTCTTGCCCTTGGAGGAGTTTCGATGGTGCTGATGCTCGCGACGACTAGAGGGCGTGCGGCTGCGCTGACGTTGCTGGGGTTGGTCTGTCGCCTCACTGCCACGGGAGGAGCGCCCGTGCCCCAGCAGGGTGTCCTTCCAGGAGCGCCGGCCTCCTCCATCGTCGCCGTCGTGGCTGCGCTTGTGGCCTCCGAAGGGCATGCCGTGGCAGCCAGTGCTCACCACGGCCGGCCTGGAACGCTTAGATCGGCCATGGTCAGAAGTGGCTTGGCCATCTTCGACCTTGATGTACCAGGTGCTGGTGTAGACTGCTGGGAACGACCTGGTGTCGACCTCGGACTCGGAGGAGGGGAGGCCGCTTTGAGGTGAGGAGGAGGAGCGCGGGGACAGCGGCGTCCAGTCTTCGATGCGGTCGACGTGGATGAGCAGGTCCCGACGCCGAACCCACGGTGGGGGGGCCACGTCGCGGCTCGGTGAGGAGAAGCCGTACATCTCTTCGGTCCGGCCGGCGCCGCGCTTGATGAACCAGAGGGCGCGCTTGGTCGGGATGTATGAGACGTCCCACACCCAGACCCACACTCTGAAGGTCTTCGTGTGATCTTGCTCGAAGGTTCTGGAGTCGAGTCGATCCACCCTGCACCGGTCGCCAAGGGCCTCCTCGGCACCCTCAAGCGACCAGAGCTGCATCGGCAGGTCTTCAATCACCAGCCGCACGTGGAACTTGAAGTCGTCGTGGGTCATGTGATCATCCTCGTGCCAGGGCCTGATCCGGAGCGCGCCCCCGTCGACGATCAATGTGCCCTGGCGGACGGCCAGGTCGTGGTGCGCAGGGAGGTTGAAGCGAACGAGTAAATCCTCCGGGTGGTGGTATGTGACCCTCAGCAGGTGCGGTGGGATGCGCAGCTGCGCCTCCAGTGCCTTGCCGACAGCCATGGGGTTGGTGGGGCGCGACTTGTCGACGGCAGACAGCAGAACGGCGTGGTGGCGAAGGATGGACTCCTGACGCTCCATGGCTGGGGTGGAGGTGATGATCTTGTGGCTCTCACGGGGGCGACGCGAAGGGTCAACGTGGAAGTGGAGGCTAGCTGCCATGGCGGGTGGCGGCGGAGGGTGGTTCGGCGGCGGAGGGAAACGGAGACGCTGGTGCACCGGCGCCTTGGGGGCGCCGGGCCGCCGGCGGGGCGGTTACGGGGGTTGCGGCTACACTCTCTACCAAAATGGCCGGTGTTCTTGCAGTAGATGCAGCGGAGAGGGTCTCTACAATCAATCCGGCGATGCTCTGTGCTAAGGTAGCGGAAGCAGAGGCCATCGAAGCGCCTTAAGAAGGCAGCGCGACCCGCGGAGGCATTGAAGGCGGGGTGCCGGGGGGCGCGTCGGTGCGCTGGGGCGGCCAGTGGGGATTGAAGAGCACGATGGCTTTTCCGCGAGCGATACGTGCTCCATCCCTCGTCATCTCCAGAAGGGGAATGGTCGGCGGCCGGCGACGGAACAACCACGATGGATCTAAGCTGGGGTCGCCCAGAAGGGGGGGCGCAGCAATATCCAGTGGAGAAACAGGTGGGGCGGCATGGGAGCACTCACCCCGGAGAAGGAGGCGTGGCGGATCCGGTGATGGGATGCGCGGCGACAGCTGCGAATCCGGGACCTCGGATGGACCGAAGGGCGTAGGGGTCGCACGCCCAGATCCAGGGGACGCCCATGCCGAACGGTCCGAAGGCGAGCCTACAGGCGTTGAAGGCAGCGGAGGGGAAGAGGCCATGGCCGTTGATGAGGCGCAGCTGCCCGAGCGGGCAGCCACGGGGGCTGGTGGCCGCCGCGGCCGGAGTGGCCCGCGGCCCCGAGGAGGGGTGGAGGAGCGGAGGAGCGGAGGAGCGAGGTTGGATCTGGTTGCAGCTCCCTCTTTTTCCTATTCACATAATTCACTCTCATCTTTCTCTGGAGCTATTTCCTCTCGTGAAATGCATATGTGTGCTTACTTTACCGACAGCAGGAGTTGTCCTTGTATGCATGCCCTTTGTGACTTCGTCTTGGGTCAAGGCATTGACACGAATTATCTGATAAATCGAGAGAAATTCACCTACTGTTTTCGTGAGTCCTTGGCTGCGAAGCAAAAGGGCGAGAATGTAAGAGCCTGAAGTAACTTGACGCATGCCACTCCAGCGATCTGGGTCAACGTCGTACAGTATATGCAGAGCGATCGAGCGGATGGAATTGCGTTCCTAGTTTAGTGCTCGTGGTGATGCTAGCATGCATGTGATGGACACACACTTGGTCCAGTGCCAGTACAAGTAGTACAACCAACCGAGTTTAATATGCGACTTTCCTCAACCAGCGTGATGCTGCTGCTGGTGGTGGTATAGATCCGCAGCAACGGTCAACCATCGACAGCAGTTTGATGGCCCTGTTTGGATCATGGAGTTAGAGCTAGTTTGGGTTATTTGGGGGCTCAAATAACCCAAAAGTATCCAAACGGAAAGAGTTAGAGTGAGTTAGTTCCATCTAGCCCAACTATCCCGGTGAAGAGGTGCTTATTTGGGTTAGAGTGGGTTAGAAAATAACTCTAACTCTAACTGGGTTAGAGTATCCAAACAGGGCCGATGTGTCTAGCATGCATGATGGCTGCACACACTATTCTATTCTCCCCCGAGAGCATCTCTAGCCGACCTGCAAAATCCCAACCCGTATAAGTCTTTTGCAATTCGTGGAAAAGTGTATATGCGGGCTGGCGCGGGCGAGGTCAGACTCAGACCCTGCAAAACAGACCCGTAAAAAAGGATATTCGGTAAATATGTTTTTTTACGGGTCGGCTACGCGGGGTCAGCTCGGGCATCGCCGCGTCGACCGGCAAACCAAAGACGCCCAATTATCGAATTTGACATCGGTTCCAACAAATAAGTTCAAATTCAAACAATAGAACACAGTTCACGCGCAAATAAAAGTTTAAAATTTTGTAGGACAAACGCAAAAGAGGGTCTTGCAAAAGTGACGACCACGTCGGGCATCATCTTGGTCAATCTTCACTCCGCGCCACCGAGTCCATCGAGGTCATCGCAACCACCGAGTCCACCTTCGGCACTTGTTCCAACTCTGGCACCAAAATCATCGGCTGGTGCACTAAACGCATCGGTGACATTGGTTCCAAACCCCGTTGAGAAAACATCTCCGGCACTGTAACACGCACTGGCCGCCGCAAGCATTCTCCTCTTCAAGATTTCTCTTCTTACCATATCATTGTCATTCTTTGGTGAGGTCGTCTATGTCATTGCGGTTCATTGTCATGATCTTGTTCTCTTCGGCGAGCAACTTGGACATGGCTTTGTTCTCAGCGGCACGTGCTCTTCTCTCCTCAATGGCCGCTTTGCACAGCCCCTCTTCCTTGAGCAATTGTCATTTCTCTTGCTTCTCCCATGCCTTCTTCTCGGTCAACTCTTTCTTGATCTCTAACGTCTTCACTAACATCAACTCATTTGATTGCACCATGGCACCAATCTTCTCCCTCAAGCTCGACGCTTCGTGCTCTCTCTTCATTTTCTCCTTAGTCTTCTTGTCGCCATCGGGCTTGTTCAAGTTTCTTGGGCCATCATCATCCTCATCTTCATCCATGTTTGTAAGTGAACCTCTCTTCGGTGGGGATTCTTTGTCAATCAACTTCCACTTCTCGCACTTTTTGAGCAAGTCGCAACGATTCTCTAGTTTGAAGAATTTGCCTTCCGAAGCTTCCATGTCCTTGTATCTTTGTTGGGCCATTTTGTCCTACACAATTTGAACGATGCAATCATTTCATATGATGCAATACGATGTGCACAACTTGAACAAAGTCAAAATGAACTCACATAGTCGGATTCCACGGTTCCACTTGGAGGTGCATTGCGTACTTGCTCCAAGCAAGCTGGCCCACGGCTGCAAATAGGCTTGATCACGTCCCAACGCCCTTGGAGCGACCAAAAGGTGCGTAGAGTCCAATTGGGATACTTTGCCATCATGCGGAAGTATTGATCTTTGATCCTTTGCCAATACCTCTTGACGGTTTGAGAAGTACCCGTGCATGCATCAAGAGACATCGCACGCCATGCCTTGATCAAGATTTGATCTTCCAAGATCGTGTAGTTCTTCAATATCTGGCTTTTTCCACTTCTTGCTTGCGATTGCTCATACGCCCCTTCATCGATCTCCTCCACTTCTTCTTCACCCCCATGGTCATCCAAGCCGCACTCCATTTCATTGTAATCAAATGCGGCAAACAGGGCTTGATCGATGTCAACAGCGTTGGTGTCCAACAAGTTCACGAACTCGGCAGTTGCATTGTTCAGACCACCACTATAGTGAACGACAACAAGTAACGAGCTATCGCGAAAGCAAAGAAAATTTCCATGACCGAAGAGGCATACCTTCTGGCCATTTCGTCGAACACCTCGCTTGCGGTGGGAACAACACCATTGAGTGGCATCGCCGGGGAACCTCTTTCCGGGGCGGAGGGAGTGGATGAAGGAGCCGGCTTCTTTGTAGCAGGAATCCTCTTCCGCTTCACGCTAGAGGCCTTGCCGACCTTCTCCGCCGCCGGCCGGGATCACGCAGCGGTGTTGGCGCCCGAAGCGCGGGCCTTCCCGGTGGGGGCAGCCAGATTCCTGCCCTGTACGACCACGTTGCCATGCCGCTTGTGGACAGGTGCAGTGGTGCCTTGGGTGACGGCGGGGCCAACATGGCTAGCGACGAGATCCGCCCGAGGGATTGAGCGTGCACGACCTCGATGATGACGGGGGACAGCAAGGTGTCATCCATGGCAGGGAAGGACTGTCAGGGAAGATGCACCAGAGCGGGAGGTGGCGGGGGCAATGGTGGTGGAGGGTGGGGGAGCGGGAACGGCCGCGCAGAAATGTCCCTCCCGCCAAATCTCGCTGTGGATAGGGGTCGAGCTCGGGTCATCCTCCCACCCCGTGAATCTAGTGGTCGGGGGAGATCTTTTGCCGTGCCCCGCAAAAAATTTTACTGGTCGGACGCGTATGCGGGGTCTGTTCGGGCGGGATTTTCCGCGTCGATCCGCATTTTGGCGGTTATTTTGTAGGTCGGGGCTTTTTGCGGGGTCTGCTAGAGTTGCTCTAAGTACTGCTGCCTTCCCAGAGGAACATTGGGGGATCCGTTCTTAGCACCAGAACGAGTTGTTTTACTCCTCTCAATCAGCTCTCTTGTGTCCTTGTAAAAAAAACACTTGCCCACGGACATGAACGCAGGAGACAACCATTCAACGATGTCCGTATGCATTCGGCCTCCCTTAATTTTTTTAAAGTCCGTATGATCAAATAGTCGCATAAATAGAGTTCACATGTTCAACTAGCCGCATACAAAGAGTACATGCATTTAAATAGCTGCATGCAATACTAATTTAAATTTAAAAAGGTTCAAATAGTACATCTCAACATTGTTTCCCTTTAACCGTCTACTGATGCTCAATCAGATCTTCATCCAGCTGCTCATGAGTTAGTCGATGCCGAATTTGTTGATGAATTTGAATAAACTCTTCAAATGTGGCCGTACTCTGGTCTGGAAGTTTGATATGATCATCCATGTTCTCAAATTCTAGAGCTACGGCATCATCCTACCCTCATCCTCGGTGATCATGTTGTGCGCGATCACACAACATGTCATCAGTCCCCTCAAGGTCTTCGAATCCCATTGTTTAGCAAGTCTACAAAGAACTGCAAAACGGGACTGCAGACCTCCAACTGCACTCTCCACATCCTTTCTAGCTGCTTCTTGTCTTTGATGGAGTGAGATTTTTTTTTGGCCAACTGGGTTAGTGATGGTGCTGACAAAGGTAGCCGACGGAGGATAGATACTGTCAACTAGTCCATGTTGTACTCATGTCCATTGATAGTATAGTGGCAAGGAGGGGTTTTCTTCCCTTCAGTCAGCCTCACACACAATGATGATCGCTGGAGCACATTAATGTCATTGTGAGACCCGGGCATGCCAAAGAAACCGTGCCAAATCCAAAGATCATGCGATGCAGCTGCTTCATGAATGATGTTGGGCTTCTTAACATGACCCTGATATTGCCCTTGTAAAGCCTCCGGACATTTCTTCCATTTTCAACGCATGCAGTCAAGAGATCCAAGCAAACCTGGCCACCTCTCTTGCTTCTGAGATTGCCAAGAGCCTCTTGGTGTCTACCACAGTTGGTTCACTCAGATACTAAGGTCCAAACACCTCGACCACGACAGTTGCAAACCTGACTATGGATCTACGCATGTGCTCTCAGTCATCCGTAGGTACTCGTCCGACGAATCAGTGGTCGTGCCCTATGCAAGCATTCGGAGTGCAGACGTGCACACTTCTGGTAACCAAAGAAGCCAATCGTTCCCACAGCGTCCTTCTTCAAGACGAAGTAGGCATCATATGACCGGACGCCATGATACAAACGGTCGAAGACAGTCTTACGCATCCGAAAACGCGGCGAAAATGTTCAGTGAAGAGTGCATTGAGGGCAAGGTAGTCGACCATCGGTGTTAAATGGCCGCACCCCCTGTTGCGGCTGAGCACTTCGATGACCCTTGATCGATCCCTTGAAATTTATAACATGCTCCTTCGCGTCTTCAAGGACTGCTTGCATCATCACCGTCTCATCCGTGTAGTACTCCTCGTCGGACGAGCCGTCAGAAAACTCTACATAGTGCTTGTATATGTACTCCAAATCGGAATCCATTGCTAGAAAGAAGGGAAAACTTTTTTAGCTCTGAAAATCCATCGAACAGTTGTCGGACATGGTGAGTATAGCAGTAGCCCATGGTACCTAGCAGGCCGGTCGAAGTAGAGGGGTTGAACATGGCGAAGGAGAAGCGGGGTGGACGCCGGCTGGAACGATGGAGGTGACAGGGACATAGAGTTCTGATAGGGGTGTGGCGGGATGGCCGGGGTAGTAGAGCGGCGATGAAGGCCAGAGAGAAAGAAGGAAGGAGAGAACGTGGGGAGGATGGAGGCGCAATGTCTGGGAGGGGTTTTGGATGGGTCAGGGGTGTCGGAGTCCTACGTGTCTGCTGTCCGGACTCCCACAAAGCCCCCCGTCGTTTGTGTCGGGTTTGCTGGAGAAAATACGTTTGGACAACTCGGCGGACCGATACAGGCCCGCGTTGGATGGAAAACCGTGCCCCGTCTGCCATGGAGATGCCCTATGAGATTTCAGTAGATGTTGTGTGTGGATGTATACATGATTATGTATTGTTTGTCAAGGGCTAGGATGTGAGGGTTATTCAAGGTGACATTGAAAGCCTTTTCCTCCTAAACTTTTCAACTGATAGGGGAATTATGCAGAACCCTTAGAAAGGTCACGCCCATGGGGTAATCCTTAGTTATCATGAGTTGTAACCCTCTAGGGAGAACTATGATAGTGGTGTGTGTGCCATGAAGTCTACTTCGAGTAGGATGTGTACTGTACCCGGCTCCGCCCAATATAATAGTCAACAGTGGCTCAAATATCCATCTCCTACTTATCCCATGCATAGGTGCGCTAGAAACATACCAATGGGGATTCTGGACTCCCTGAGAACGCATTACTCATCTGTTGTTCCATCAGTCACTCTAGTCACAGTCGTTTATTTACTTTTATGCTATTTCCTTCAAAGTTCGCTTCATTACTCAATCACAATTATTGACCGCCCTCACTTTGCTTCAATCTACAATTATCTGCAGGCATAAAAATACATAGTTCAGTACATAGGCAAAAGTCTTATTCCCGTGCCCCCTGTGGGATCGATACTCTTACTTCAAAAAGGCTACAACTAAACCTTGTGCACTTGTAGGCCATCAAGCTTTTTCTGGCGCCGTTGTCGAGGAGCTAAGGGCTTTTGGGGCTTGCCTTAAGTTTTGAATTATTTTGTGTTTTTACGATTTTTGTAGATTGTGAGAAACTGTGGTGCAGTTAGTAGCCGGACCGGCTCGAGGAGAGAATTTTATATCTATTTGTCCTGACCTACCTGTTGCAGGATTTAACTAATGAGGAGATAAAAGCTAAAATATTTTCTATTCTCTTGAAAAGGAACATGTTGAATGGCTATTGCATCGACCGGTGAGTGCTTTGAGTAATTGGACAGAGCTATCATCTGCATTCTATTCTCATTTTTACCCTCAAAGACAACTATATAAGATAACAAGGAAGATTAGCAGCTTTGGGCAGCGACCATGCGAGAAACTGGTAGATGCCTATATAAGGTATCGAGGTATACTCTGTGAATGCCTTGAATATCGTTATCCTAATTTTTTAATTGTGAACTTATTTTATGGTGGACTTGACTCAGAGAGTAAACAGGCATTGGATATTGCTTCAAAAGGTTCTTTTATGGCAACCGAAATCTCACGAGCCTGGAATCTACTTGATAGGATCCGGCACAATGTTGAAAGTTGGTACCTGTGTTCAAAGGAAAAGACAACAATTGATCATGTTTATGATAGTATTAAGTCTTTCCTTAGAACAAATAAAGGAGATGAAAAATCTTTGTCATGAGCTTAATATTGGGACTGGCCCTGTTTTACATATATTGAAAGATTTTTCTGAGTTTTTGCAGCTCTAGATAAAAAGTTTGTGAAACACACCAAGGAAGGGAAAGCGATCCGAATGGTAGAAGCAATCGTGAAGAAAAATACTCCACCCCAAGACCGGAGAGAGGCTTATTTTTTAATGGAACGGGAAAAAAGAAGGGAGAATCACTTTCTACTAAGCATAAGAAGAGTATTAAGGTAGAACAACACAGAACTCCACCACATGTGCATATCGTGAAAGAACTTGCTACACCTATAGTAGTGGTTAATAAAGAAGTCTTTTTAGACCAAGATACAATCTATTACCTTAAAGGGTGTACCGGAGGTAAGGGTACAAGTAAACAAATTTATCGTGTTCCTTTGGAAGTAAGCCTTATTTTGGATTGTGTGACCCAGGATCCCCACTTCCCCAGTTAATATTATTCCCTATACTCTTTATGAAAAAAATTATCATGAGATTTCTCCCCATACTCTTGAGCCAATTGATGTTGTTATTAAGCTTGCAGATAAGACTGATAGAAAACCCTGTGGCATCCTTAAAGATATCAAAATTATAATAGGCTCACTCATTTATCCATTGATATTTATGTATTAATGATCTCAGAGGATAAGGATTGTCCTATTACTTTTGGAAATTCTTTTTTGAATATTGCAGGAGCTTATATAAAAAAGAAGACTATCTCTATGAAGTGGGGAGATGAGATGATTAAATTTTCATTTTCTTCCGTCTTAAGTAAACCATATCAAGAAGAGGCTCAAAATGAGGAAGAGCAAAAATTGAAACAACTAGTTGAGATTCACCTCCAAACTCCAGAAGATGAAGTTGAAAGGGTCTTGGTAAGGCCCGAGTCCTTATTTGAAGAAGATGAAAAGGAGGAAATTGAGATGATAATGGATGCTACTCCCGTAGTTTGCCCATGTTTAAATAAAGTGTATGAGGTACTTGAAAGGAAAGGAGATGAAGAACTACCTCCACCTATTCTGAAACCATTACCTAAAGGACTATTGTATGAGTTTATGGATGGCACCGAAATATTTTCTATTATTGTTAGTGCTGACCTTTTAGGAAAAGAAAAAGAGAAGCTATTGACGGTGTTAACTAACACCGTAAGGCTTTGGGCTACTCAATGAAAGACGTAAAAGGGATAGATCCATCTAGTTATTCTCACGATATTCCCATTAAAGAAGGAGCTAAACTAGTAATTGAAAGCCAACGAAGACTACATCATGTCTCCAAGAATGTGGTAAGAAAAGAAGTAATACGTCTTCTTGACGCTGGGGTAATTTACCCTATGTCTGATAGTAGGTGGGTGAGTCCAGTTCATTGCATTCCTAAGAAAGGAGGGGTTTCTTTAGTAACTAATGAAAATAATAACATAGTCTCTACTAGGGATATTTGGATATGGAACGTGTGTAGATTTTACAAAATTAAATAAATGGACTCGGAAGGATCACTGCCCATTACCTTCCATAAATGAGATATTGAAAATGTTGGCTAAAAACTCCTACTTTTGTTATCTCGATGGATATTCCAGATTTTCACACATACCAATCTGACCTGAAGACCAAGATAAGACCACCTTCACTTGTCCCTACGGTACATATGCATATCGTAGAATACCATTTGTCTTGTGTAATGGACCACCCTCTTTTTCTAGAGTTTTCCCTGACTTTGTGGAGAAAATTCTTTCAGAAGTGCATTTCCAGAATTTTCCCTGACTTTGTGAAGAAAATTGTCAAAGTCTTTAGGGATAATTTTTCTGTCAGACACTTCTTTGACAACTGTCTCTATAATCTCACAGAAGTTCTGCAGAGATGCGAAGAAACATGTTTTGTGCTGAATTGGAAAATTAGCCACTTCATGGTCACCGAGGGAGTAGTGCTGGGGCATGGAGTATCGGGAAGGAGTATTGAAATAGATCAAGAAAGAACAGAGATAATAGAAAATTGTAGCGACCCAACCCGAATGGGTCAAGTCTCTGTGCTTACGTGTCATCCCTGGATCGGTATGCTGACACACACAGTACTCGAGGATTTATAACAGAGGTAAATCACATGTATAAAGTAACGTAAATACTATTACCTCAATCCAAAATAGCAGAAGTAACAAGGTTGTGGATTCTCACCAACACCAACGGCAAAGTTGAGTGTAGAAATCGTAACCCTAACGTATCACTTACTCGTCGTAAGATCCTGCAACAGGAGACGTTGCAGCTACAAAGGGTCAGTACATTGAATGTACTGGCAAATTCACACCATAGAGCAATGATGAATAAAGTCTATCACTACATGCATATTTGGCTGGTGGAAAGCTCTATGGTTACTGTTTTTGCGTAAAGCCAGTTTTTCCCTACTGCAAAGAAATAAATTTATTTAACTATCATGGTGGTTGTTAAATATTGAGAATGGTTGACAGCATTCTCAATCCCAATTAAAAGTACTCATTAACAACCCAACAATATTAATTAAAGTAACATGATGAGATTCACATGATAATCCAAGTACTAGATACTCAATATGACCATAACCGGGGACACGGCTAATCATGATTAGTTTGTACACTCTACAGAGGTTTGCGCACTTTTCCCCACATGACTCGATCGCCTCCATTTGGTTTCTTGCACTACATGGTGTTTGAGAAACGGATGACCGAGACATAGTCTTTCAGAAGCGCTCGCACCTTACGTAGAGGGTAGACCGTACCAACCTACATCCCCTACATCTGCTAGTCTACCCTGTAAGAGTTTGCATGACTTAGTCAACTATGCTAGAGCCCATAATAGCATGTGGCTGCACACGGAAGTTTCTAGTTTGAATAATCTCATGATCCCTTTGAGCCTGGGTGGCGGTCCGAAGAAAAATAGGCAAGTCCTGGAAACCCAGGTGCCTAGACAGGCAAGTCCTGGAGTAACCAGGTGCCTCAATCCACCCAAATGTGTATTAAAGTTGCCACCTTAAATAAACCATTAATTAACAAACTCACATCTGTCATGGAAAATTCACTCACCCAATCCACGTCTACTTGCATAACATGGCATAATAAGCAAACGTAGAAGTAACTACCAAGGGTTTGATAATAAAACAGGTAATAGGTACTACCTCAACTAATTCCCATAACCCACAATTTAATTAGATCCTAATCATGCAATGTTTGAGGATAGATCTAATGCATAAAAACTGGGTATGAGAAAAGGTATGATCAAAGTGTGAACTTGCCTGCAATGTTGATGAAGATGATTCGCACTCAAAACTCTTGATAGTTCTACTCGTCACACTCCGTTCAATCTATCATAAGCAAACAATAGTAACCACACATAAGCAATCACTCAAAAGATCGGAAAGAACGAAGAAGTATGATTCGGAAAACATCAAAACCAAACGAATAACTCTTGCAACAATAAACAATTCCTAACAGTACCAAAATTATGTGAATTTGGCCTTATCAGAAAGTTTAGGTCAAGAGCTTCGATTTGCAAAAAGAATCAACTAAATCGGAGTTACAAAACTCAAGTTATGATCAAACGAAGTTCAAATTCAAATTTGATCTAATTCAAATTTTAAACTTTCAAAAACATGTTTGAGTTGGATTACTGGATAGAGGAGATCATAACGAAGAAGTGGGCGGTGGTTTCGTCGAATTTGGATAAACGGACAAAAAGTTGTGATTGTTTTAAGAATAGGGACTAATCTGTAAATAAAATATTCACGGATGGGTCCCTGGCCGGAAATTTAAAAAGAAAAAGAAAAATCCTATCGAACGAACGTTCGCTACGAGGAACTAAAGAACGAACTCGTTCACTGTAGAAGCTAACATAGCGAACGTTTACTGATTAACTCAACTTAGAAAATAAACCGATCTAATAAGTAAAAACCAACCTAGTAAATAAAAACCGGACGAGTTAACGGTTTTATTCCGGTTCGAAAAAAAAACGGCAGCGGCGGTTTTCCGGCGGATCTCCGGTGCAACGGCGGCAGCGGCGGTTCGGGTTCGGCCGGGGCGGAGGCTCCGGTCATCGAGGGCGGCGGCGAAGTGGTCGGGGAGGAGCGGCGAGGCGAGGCGAGGAGGTTCGCGGTGTCGACGGTGGTTCCCGGTGACGGAACGAAGCGGGGCGGCGGCGACGGATCTCGCCGGCGACGGCGGATTTCAAGGAGTGCGACGGCGGCTGCGACGCGATGCGGAGAGGAAAGGGGAGGCGGCGGCGCGAGAAAAGAGAGAGAGGCCCGGGGCTACGGCTTAAATGGCGTGGAGGAGGGGTAAGGCGGCGGCGGGAGGCCAGGCGGAGCACGGCGGCGGCGATGCGTGCGCGCTCGGGAGTCGGGGACGAAGGCGGTGGCGCGCTGGGCCTTGGCCTGGCTTCGGCTGGGCCGGCCCAGTAGGTGGAGAGAGGTTTTTTAAAAAAAAAACATTTTTCCAGCAAAACAAAAAGAAACGCAAAATAAATAATTTTTTTACATAGGTATATAATATATCAAAATTTTCAGAAAAAGATTTTCTACGACATGAACATTTTTACAAAGTCAAATAAAATTCACACAAATTCAAATAAAACAAAGAGTGCTTCTGCTCTAGTAAAATCCAGTAAAAATCATTTTAAAAATACCAAAATTAATTCAAATTTATTTCTCTCCAATTTTTCTGATGTAGGGAATCATGTTACCCTATTTTCCATATATTTTATTTTTGGAGAAGAATAATTTGAATAAAACTCAAATAACTCCAAATGGAAAAGTAAATTCAAAAGAACTTTGAATTTAATTCTTTGAAACTCCCAACTCATATTTCAAATGTTTTGAAGAAGTCATTTTATCTTCGCTCGTGAAAATCATTGAGTTGCATAAAGTTCCTGGGTTGGAAATATTGTCCAAATGAAATTCAAATATTTTCAACACCCCTTGTCATTTAAATAAATGGAAGAAGTCATGACATCTTCTCTCCAGGGTTTTGTGGTGAAAAGAATTTGAATTCACGGAGATCAAAATGCAAAAATGAAAGTTTGGGAAAGTCCTTTTATTCCCTCTCATTTAACTTTCAAAAGTTTCAAATTTCACTCAATCAATCACACAACAATCAAACAAACAATCAATCTATCTATTTAATATAACATTTCAAAATTTAGAATTTTGGGATGTTACAAAAATGTACCTTACCCTCAATAGAAGGTTCATTAAGGATTTTTCTAAATTCATGTATGTTAGCAATGATATGTGATGTGCACTTTGTAAAAATTAACTTCAAATGTGGTGTTCACTTAAATAAAATGCACGAGATATAAATTTGTCTTTTTGTACATATCACATGATCATATATTTTGTTATGATTTTTTTATATGCACATCATATAGTGAGTTACACCCATGAATTACTTCGTAATTTTCAAAGCAAAAATGTAGTTGTCGTACTACCTTCGTCTGGTTTACACGTCTCTTTCGTACTTTGTGTTAAATTTCGGCTGTAGATTTGACTAACAAAATAAAAGTTTTAAATCACCAAATTATATTGTAGGATTCATATTCAAAAGAGATTTCCAATTATACTATTATTTTGATATATAATTTATTTTTTGGTAATTAAATCAAGGGTCAAAGGTAGACCAAAAATACAATAGGGCCAAAAATACAATAGGGCTAATAAACCCAGACAAAGGTAGTTAACAATTGAACTTGAACTTGAGCACTCTTCAGTCTTCATCCAACTTTGTAGAGTATCGCGTCTGTCCACACCTATTTGGCCACCGCGGCCTCCTTGCAGTCCTCTTTCCCGAAGGCGGAGACAGGGAAGGTCCTCCCCAGCCCCGGTGGGGGTCTTGAAGGTGATCTTGGAGGGGTCGCCCTTGTCGATGTACATGTCGCAGAGGGTGATCCAGATGAGGAGCTCCTTGCTCTTGACCCCGGTCATGCGCTTCATCTTGCGGTCCTCGACGAAGGCCGTCACCTCAGTGGCGTACGAGACCTGCCTCCCGATCTGCTTGAAGGTGTGCGTGAGCGCCTTCTTCTGGCGCAGCCAGACGAAGCCGGTGGCGCGGTTGTAGCCGACCTCCTCGATGTCCGCCAGCGGCAGCAGGCCCAGCGGCATGTTGGTCTCGGCCAGCAGCTCCAACGCCTTCTCCGCGCACAGCACCGCGCCGTGGTACACCTCCGCACCCTCCCTCTGAGCCTCGATCGCCTGCGCCATCTCGACTGATTGAATCAATCAAATCTCTCAAAGTAAGCTCAGATTCAACTCTACGCGCTGGAGTTGCTGGTGCCTTTTTCGGTCTTGGGGGATTTGGTTTGCTGTTGTGGAATTGTGGGTGGGGAGGGGCGGATTTTATAGCTGGATCTGGCGCTTTCCGTTCCGGGATGGATACCGTCGTCCTAGCTGGGGAGGAAGACGGTTGGGAAAGGGGATTTAAGGCCAGGGTTTATTAATGCGTGGGGAGGAAACTGGTTGGGTCTCCGGTCTTCGACGCATTTGTGGTTTTCTTGCTCTCTTTTTTTTTCTTTGAACTGTTCCCCTTGCATGATGAATTACATATTACCTACATTTCAGTCAGCCGACTTTTCAGTTTTGGGTCAGTCGATTTTGATTGAAAGAAGGAGAAGGAATGGCCTTGCCAGAGAGAAGGAAGGGGCTCGCCGTCATCACCACATTATCTATCTTAGGGTTCAGGGCGGGGTAGTGGTGGACGGCGATGGTGGGGCGGTGGTGTGGGTTCACCGGAGAAAAAAAACTAGATGGGGTCGGGGCTAGAGGGATGGCCGGGGGCGGCGGCAAGCCTGGCGGTGGGAGAAGGTCAAGGGGAGGGCGGGGCGGCGGAGGCTGGCGGTTCGGCCAGAGGAAGAAGATGAACAGTGTGTGTCGAGTTTGAGGTGGAAGATGACTGCAGATCCATTGGATCTTGATCCAACGGTTTAAATAGAATTGACTAGTCTTTCCTGATGAATTATCAGGCTTATGTCGCTCCGGGTTTAAAAATGAATGGCTATTTCTGCGTTAATAAATTATCAGGTTTATGTTGCTCCCGGGTTTAAAAATAGATGGCTATTTCTGCGTTAATCGTTGACATGCCATGAAAACGATGGACACGGATGGTGTCGCCATAATTACGAGAGTGGTTGGGGGGTCATAACTCATCTATTCAACAGATAAACGCCACTAGAACGTAAATTAGTCTCTCTTTTTTTCTTTGGTAAACATTTGTGACCAGTCGACCGGCTGAACGCTCGGCCGGTCACGGGCACAACGTCCGATCTGCTCGTGGTGTATGCTCGGATTTGCGTCGCATCGCCTAGCCAGGCAGGCACATGCGTGATTGTGAGTGGGATCTTATCCCCTTCTATTCTTCTCGTCCTTCCGTTTCTCTTCTAGAGCATGACCCACTGAACCCATCCCCTCTGCTCCAGATCAGCGAGAAAGCCATGACTGCTACCTACTCATCCCGACGAAGCTTAGGCAAATCGTTGGGGAGGGCGACCATGCGTCATGCGTTCCACGCACATGAGAGACGACTAGGGTGAGGCTCTCTGCCCTCGAGCAGATTGCCTGAGGAAGGAGGAGATGATGCAACAGGGGGAGCTGCAGGCTGCCGCGTGCCGGTGGTGCTGCGACCTCTCCAGTTGACCTAGAGGCCCATGCCATCAACGAAAAGAGAGGCTGTAATTGCCATGATCTAAATTATGAAAAAAAAATGTCTTGCTACTTTATAAAATTGTCATTTCTCTAATTTATAATTTTACAATGAGTATGATAGTGAAAAAAAGTCGTGAGGTCCGCGAGAATAAAACTGCCATGCTAAACTTTAAAAACTGTCATTCTCTATTTTGTCTGGATAAGCCCCAAAATTAGATTTTATAGTTACATTTTCGAAAAACAAAAAGAATATCATGCTCTTAGTAAAAAAATGCATCCTCTTAATAATAAAAATGTCAATCCCGTTAAAAATAAAATCCTCTTAGATTGAAAATTTTCATCCTCTTAAAGTAATAATAATAAATCATCCTCCCAATAATAGAATTGCCATCCTCATAGTAATTAAAAATGGCATCCTCTTAATAATAAAAAATTGCCATGTTATTGATGTAAAAATGTCGTGCTGTAAACAATAAATTGCCATGTGAGAAAGTAGAAAAACAATTAAAAAATTGGCATGGGCTTATAAAAAATGACACATGGCCAAAAAATAGGGTTTTTGTTGTTTCAATAAGATGATCTTTTGGGGGTTTTTCTTTACCAAATTTTCAAATGGAAAAACGAATTAAGGACACAATCTCTACTCCTAATGACTGAGTTGGTAGGATTGCGTCCACGGTTTATTTTCGTCAGGTTTATTTTCGTCTGGTTTAATTTGGTCTCTCCTTCCATCATCATATCCTCACGTTGATTTTTTTCACCCTCCCAATAAAAACTTTCTTAACATTTACAAACTTTCCCAATAAAAACTTTCTTAACATTTACAAACTTTCCTAACCAGACACCGTCACAAACAGGCAGGTACAGAAATCACATTACAAACATTAAAACCCTATTTTCATGAAAATCAATTCAAAATCCTAACTTTCCTAACGCATCGATTCTTACCTTTCCTATGTACCTCATTGGTGCCCCATCGATGCCCCCTCCCACCAAATGTAAGTTCTTTCATCCCCTCGCACGATCCCCTCGAACCACCGTCAAAGTAAGGAAACACCCAGCGCCTTTGTTCCAAATCATGCCATTTTAGTCAACGCCAAGCTGCTCATGGCCGGGGACGCCGTCGTCTTCATGCGTCGCGCCGACGGGGAGCTGCTCGCCGGGATCCGCCGCGCGCCCAGGTACCCCGCCGTCTCCCAGCAGGCGTCCGAGGCGCCGAGCGCCGGCCACGCAACGCGCGCGCGGGTCCCGCCCGAGGAGGTGGACGAGGCCGTGCGGCTCGCGGCAGAGGGCACGCTCTTCACCGTCACCTACTACCCGCGCCAGGGCGCCGGGGAGTTCGTCGTGCCCAAGCAGGAGGTGGAGGACGCGCTGATCGGCGCCTGGGCACCCGGCGTGCAGGTGCGCATGAAGTTCCTCGACGCCGAGGAGCGCCGCTCCGAGTGGAACAACGGCGCCGTCAAGGCCGTCGAGTCGTCGACCCCTCCATCTGGCGCATGCTCGAGGTACATCTTGCGTCCATACATCCATCTCTCCAGTCAATCCATCCGATCATTGCGATAATTGTTTGGTTGATCGATGGAGTCCACCTCTGTTTGGTTCAGGCATGCTTGCTTCAATTTGTTTGCTCTGCCATTCAGTATGGAGTAGCCCTAGATGTTCACCATGCTAGCGACTCGCCCGTCAAACCGCAGAGATCCCTCGCATGGAGTAGCCCTAGATGTTCTAGGCCACCACCGCCAATCCGGTGAGCCTACGCTGCGACCGTTCATGGCGCCTGGGGGCAATGAACTGGCATTGCGGTCATGGAGGGGAGGCTCAGGAGCAGGGCGACGCTGGCTGGTAGAGGAATTCGAAGGAGCCAGGCCGCCCTGGCGATCACCTTGACTGCTGCGTCGTGCACCAACTAACGGCAGTGTCCACGGTGGTGAAGAAGCATACACGGCGAGGCTAATATAAGGTATACCTTGGAGGACGCAACCCCCTGTCGTCAACACGTCATGGCCCGAATCGCCTGGAGGCCGCAACCCCTGCCTGTGCTCCAGATTCACAGTGTGTCCCGACGAACGAGGCGGCAATCTCTGAATTGAATAATTGATCGTTCATCCCGTTCTACCGCTGATTCGCTCGGCGCCACCTCTGTGGTACTCTTGACTGCTTTCACATATCCCCACAAGGTATAGTACGTGGTATCCCACCCCATGTCATGTAATTGCATTCTGAAGCAATTAGTACATAGGAGTCAACCCATAGGACAAGGAGGACCCGGTTATAGATTTTTTTAAGGGAGGGTGTGCCGTGTACGGGAGCATATCTGTTAGTTTGTATCCTATGTTTAACAATTTCGGAAATTTTTGTAGTATAAAAATCTCAATAGTGAGGATACATTGCTGAACGTGATGTGATGTATATGATTTAGTTTATCATTAGTTGTTCTCCTTGCCACTACCCACTAAATTCCAGATCTGCCTTCAACTTCTAATGGTAAATATTCAATTAATTTTAGTCGGCTCAAAAGGCTTCAAGCTTCTTTGTCCATTATTTCCTGTTCAACTTTAAGAAACCTTTCAGTTTGTTTTGTTTCACTTACTTTATTATTCCTTCTTGATAAACTCACCAGGTACTGTATATATCTCTCCCTGGTCACAGTGGGATGGCTAATAATTTCATGCACAACACCACAATAGCAGATATTCGGAGATTTGGAATTGTTTTGCTGTTTTCTTTCTATGAAAGATAAGCATGAATGCAGCGATGGCAAACCTAAACATCGTTGCCAATTTTCTTTTCACAGAATAGGATGAATGTCATGGTAGCAGCTGCAAACTCCAAGAACGTTATTGTCATGGGGGGCACCAGTTTCAATTGTGTCTTCTTGCAAGCTCCTTGTCAATGAGAGGCACAAGGTCAGTCTGTACTCTGTAGATACATTTGTGATGTAGTGATTCTTCTCTTATGCTAACTAATACATTGATTATGTCCTATGATTCTCTAGGAGCACTAAGAAATTATATGTTTTCTTAAGGGTCACATCACACGAGGAAACTCTCACCCACAGCCATGAAATTTCCAATTGAATCAAATGCAAATTATATATAGTGCTCTTCCAAGCCACAGTTCAACCCCCACTTCTTGCCGCTCGCCTTCAGCCCCAGCAAGACGATTAAATATTTTACCTCAATCCATATATCAGATCTCGTGCTCAAGAAGACGATGGTGAAGAGCATGATAATGATCCAAATGTATGTTAACAATTGGTCCAGTTTAGAAATCTAAATAGGAAAGCTGAGGGGCCATTTAGTTTATACCCAGGCCCACCTCGCCAGAGATGGTGCGTGCAGATATTTTGGCAAACGATTCCCCTGCCCCTGTTTCGCCTGTCTGTGGACGCAGAATGAAAGCAGCGACCAGTTTTTTTTGGCATGACTCCTATAATTGGGTTTCAATCCAAACAGTACCCAGTCAATGCCGAACTTCTTACTCAATATGACTCCTCAGGTTTCATTTGTTGGGGAGGCAGACAGAAACAACGATAACTAATATTTTTTCTTTTCACTCACAATAATATTGTCATCAGATACAATTGCTATCAGGTTAGTGTTTTGTGAGCTTTCATCATGTCCCTTTATGGAACTTTTAAATGTTGATTATCATTTATCACTGCTGCTACTTTATGCAGAGTATTGATGTTTGTACTGAAGGAAGTCCAAAAGTCTTATCGATGCAGGCAAGACACTTGATATGACAAATTTCAAGTGGAAAGGAACAAATATTATGCTTGTTCATCGCTTGATGTCTACCCTGACTATTCTTTCATTTGAAACTCGCTAATAACAAGTTTTTACTCTGCTGTTAAAACTGATGTTGCTAATTCGGTTCATAAAATTATTGTCGTTATAATTTGGCGATGTAATACTTTGCCATAAGCCAATATTAAATTATGAAGCATTGCTATAACTTCCAACGTGGTGCTAGAGCATTATATATGAATGTACTTAGTTAAAGGCCATCCAAAGATACACATTTGCAAGGAAACTGCAGAATGTCAATACGAATATGAAAGATAATTGGATAAATAACTTTGAAATCTGATCTTTTTCTGATGATAACACAACTTACGCTGATTTCCATAATGAACAGAGAATAGAAAAAGTGTTGTTGCGGCCATGACTTGAATAACAAACCAAATTCACAAGGTCGGTACTGGACTATTGGTAATATATATTCTTTTGGCAGGGATTTAGAAATACTTCACATCTCTTTTTAGTGGATTTTGTGATAGGAGTGAGAGTTGAGAGTGAGCGGGTTGGAGGCTGTGGTTGATTTGTTCAGTTACGAATGTGAGTGGAATATTTTCCCTACTTAAGAAAAAGTGGCAAATTGGATAAGGCAGTCATATTTTTTTGATCAGGTCATACAATATATTTTTTAGGATAGAATGGTAAATGCATTAGTTTGTTGTTTTAATAGTTAATAACAGACGCGGTGGCGTATTAGTTGCATCCCCAACAACAGCCATCATATTTTTGTTTTGTGGTAATGCATGACATTCAACTGTATGTTACAACATGGCAATGCCTCATGAGACATCGAATTTGCCTTCTTTGCTTGGGGTCGCCATGGGCGGCGCACGCCTCCTCCGCCTTGATGGTCGTGGCGGATCGGCACGAACACGGGAGGAGGGGATCATGGCGGAGAGCAAGCGGTTGGTGGGGGCACTCCTCCTTGGTGGTCCGTGGGGAAGTATGGTATGAAGGGAAGAGGGCGCCAGGACGAAAGTGAGGTGAGTCTCATCCGGTTATAAAGTAGAGGGCTCCAGCGAGAAATATTAGGCTATGAGGGAAGGGTGCCTCATGGTGTGGGGTTTTGTGTTGTGTTGGGACCGCGTGTTGGAAATAACATGGCGGATAGTTCGGACAACGACATTGCTCCCTATATATGAGATGGATTTGTGGCAGCCTGTACTAAACCCGGGCAAACGTCGGGCCGGGCCGGGTTTCGGGCCGGGCTTGTAAAAGCCCGACCTTCATTTCTCAAGCCCGAGCCCAGCCCGAAGCCTAAAATACTCCCTGTTTTCAAGCCCGAGCCCGGCCCAAAATCAAGCCCGAAGCCCGAAAGCCCGGCCCGAATGCTGTTTTTTAGTACGCGCACGTGCAAGCCCGGCCCGAAGCCCGAAAGCCCAGCCTGAAATACAGAAAAATTGAAGCTCGAGCCCGGCCCGAATTATCTTTCGGGCTGCAAAACAAAGCCCGAGCCTGGCCTGAATGTCAAGCCCGGCCTGGCCCGGCCCGGGTCATCGGGCCGGGCTGCCCATGCCCGGGTTTAGCCCGGACTGTCCTGTCGGTTGAGTTTTGAGACCGTTGGGCGCCCATTTGAAGTCCGAACATGCCCGGACGTACGAGGAAGAAATGAGCTTCGACCATAGAGGTGACCTTAATCATTTATTTGATTCATTTATATACATCATAGCCCGTAGCAACGCACGGGCATTCTACTAGTATACATAGGTCGTGAGTTCGAACCCTCCTCGCGCATTTTGGTTCGTGCATTTTTTGGAGGAAAAAAAAGAGAGTGGTCACCTATGAAACGGGTTAGAGCATACTACCCTAGCTTATCTACGTGATGTCGGCCTTGCAGTAAGATGTGTGCAACGGCAGCGAAGGCGTTCGCCAAGATTGACGCGAACTATCTGATAAAATCGAGAGAAATTGTACTAGTACTACTGTTTAAATTGTACTAGTGCTACTGTTTTCTTGAACCCTTGCCTCCGAAGCAAAGAGTCTTTAACTTGACGCATGACACTCCAGCGACCTGTGTCAACGTCGTGTGTGCAGAGCGATCGAGCGGATGGAATTGCATTTGTAGTTTAATATACTCGTGGCAATGCTAAGCACGCGTCTGATTGAGACTTGATCCTGTACAACTACCTGAGTTAATGTTCGATTTTCCCCGACCAGCGTGATGCTGCTGCTCGTGGTGGTGGACTGGCGTTACTCTGCAGCAACGTCTAACCATCAACAGCCTGATGCGTCCACCATGCGGCAGTATTCTGCTCTGAGTACTGTAGTCTTTTCTAGAGGAACACCGCAACCATGCCGCATAGACTGGTCTTGTACGCGTTGATGGCTTGATGCCACTCACAACTGCTCGGACACCTGCTCCGCATGCGACCTGGTCCACAAGATCCTCCACCTTTTGAGCTCACGTGGCTTCATAATTACACATCCCTTTTCCGGGCAAAATTTCTGGACCATGGTGCACCTGCACCATGTCACCCCTCCGCTCGATACAGGTTCCATGTTTGGGTCCACAGTGCACACACAATAGATGTTCACTTGCTAGTGTGATGCATCATCAGTCACACCCAAATACCAAACTGGAATAAACAGTTTTGAATATAAATAGGCTGCTGAGAAATGGAAAAGGGTGACTATGAGTGGTTTTGGCTGTGGAAAAAGTGTGGTATTACTTAAAAGAGGATTTTTTTTTACGGAGCTACGGCGGGCTTACGCCAGCCTGAACCATTTTCATTATCATAATTAAGACTGGGATACAAACACAACGGCTACACAAGTGTAGTACCCAGCAGACACAAGAGAAAATAAGGAACAACAACGAAGAACCAGGAAACAAGCTACAACAAGCAATTGACACCAAGAACTTAGCACCCATCAACACTAGGCAAATCGAGAAGAGCGGGAGCTAGCTTTGTTGGATCAGTCGAAAGGAGACCCGGTGCCGAGAAGATGTAGAGAAGAAGTCACTCGCTGCCCTATGATCACTCACACCTTGAAGAGCTAGGAAGTCACAGCTACCATCGAAGGGCATCTCATTGCCTAGCCACGTCGCGGCAGAGAGAGCCACAGACTGTGCCGAAGGGCAATGCTCCGCCGAGAAAATCCCTGCACATCCTCTAGGCCACACCATGGCCACCATCACAATTAGAGGGAGCCAGAGCACTATGCAAAGCAACAAAACCTCACGCGCCGTCGAAGGGCACCGAACACCAAGACCTTACCGCCGCCACGAGCTCCCAAGAGTGGTCAACCAACAACACCAGGATGACCACGGCACCAGCCGCCGCCATAGATTACTTCCACCGCCACCACCAAACATTCCAACCACCCAACAACCTCTACTACCCAAACATCAAGCAGCCAACAGCGGATTTCGTGGCTCCAAAAAACGACGCCCCCAAGGGGGAGAACGACATCGAGATGCCGTCCTTATCTGATCGAATGAAGGATCTAAGGCTTTCGCCCGAAGCACACGAATGAGCGAGCGACAGCAGCTCCCCAATGACCTCTCAAGAAGGGAAGCGGTGCCCAAAGGCGTTGCCGTCATCATTGCCGACAAGGTCGGCACAAGGCTTTCGCCTGAAGCATCCCCATCCCGGTCATCTCCGCAAATGCCAGCGCTTGATTCCAGCAGCACAAGACCACCCTACCCTCCCACCGTCCACATCGAGCGTCCCCGCCAGGTCGAGCAAGAAGCTCCGACGACACAGCCGCTCACCTCGAGCATCCGCACAAAAGGAGTTAGAGCAAGCTTGGCTGCCACCAGCACCCAAACTTGCACTACCAGCCACACATCTCCACCACCGCCACATCAAACCCCGCCGGCTGCATCCACCACCGACCTCCCGGCCGTGGCCACGGAAAGCCACTGCCCGAGTGAGCTGTTGCCATGGGAAATACCAAATCTGGATGCCATGAAGCCTCCCAGACCAAGCACAAAGCTCACTGAGGGAGTCCTGGACTAGGGGGTGTCCGGACAGCCGGACTATCATCGTCCGCCGGACTCCAAGACTACGAAGATACAAGATTGAAGACTCCGTCCCATGTCCGGATGGGACTTTCCTTGGCGTGGAAGGCAAGCTTGGCGATACGGATATGTAGATCTCCTACCATTGTAACCGACTCTGTGTAACCCTAGCCTCCTCCGGTGTCTATATAAACCGGCGGGCTTTAGTCCGTAGGACACAACATACATTACAACAATCATACCATAGGCTAGCTTTAGGGTTTAGCCTCCTTGATCTCGTGGTAGATCCACTCTTGTACTACCCATATCATCAATATTAATCAAGCAGGACGTAGGGTTTTACCTCCATCGAGAGGGCCCGAACCTGGGTAAAACATCGTGTCCCTCGTCTCCTGTTACCATCCGCCTAGACGCACAGTTCGGGACCCCCTACCCGAGATCCGCCGGTTTTGACACCGACATTGGTGCTTTCATTGAGAGTTCCTCTGTGTCGTCGCCGATAGGAAGGATGCCTCCACCCGTCTTCAAAGACGGTATTTTCGCCGAAGGGGCCTTGGCCGTCGGCCAAACTATCTGGCTAGGTGGTTTTCTTATGACCGCCTGTCTGGCCGCCGCTTCGACAATGACTTCTCAAGTCGTTAGAAGCAATCTTCGCGTCAGCCCTAAAGTTGCCGAACAGTTGGATCCAATAGAGCTCTCGTCTGTTAACGAGCTCTTGGATCGCATCGCCGCCCTGGGAGTCGCTACGGACTACAACCAGATTGGGCTTAAAACCAATCTGAGAGAGATTAACTCTCCCCAGGCCACCCACCACGTCGCAGTGGTAGAGGAGCAATACGGCAACTCTTCGCCTGTATTGAAAACTATTCATGTCCGGATTCCCGAACCCTCCACGCCGGATTTCCGCGGAGGAACGGACTTCGATCGAGCATTGAACTTAAGATCATGCGTCGCTCCGGACTCGCTGGATTGTGTCCAGCAAACCAAGCTTCCAAATTCGGAAGCTCTTCGGCCTTTAAGCCCCAAGATGGGCAGGTATCCGGATTTTAGTCCACCCACCCGCCCAGACATATGCGATCTATCTCTAATACGGCAAGAGCCCGCTGAAACAGTACATCACTATTGGGCCAGATTCCTCCTGGTTATGAACAGGATAAAGGACTGCCGAGAGGAAAACGCAATCTCAATCTTCTGCAATAACTGCACGGACAAGGGAATACTAAACGCCATTGATCGTTGCAAAATTACGCGCTTCACCGATCTGGCATCCATAGTACGAAAGTACTGTGCGATGGAGAGTTTCCGGAAAACCGAAAACCAATTTTGGGATAATCCGGCCCCAAACCCAGTCCGCAGCAAAAGGGCGCCTTACACTCAGGCCCTAGCTGCAAAAACGAAAAAGCAAAAACCCAATAAGGGGCACGGAACCGTACTGGAGGGATGGCTCAATGGACCCTGTAAGCTTCATAGTACAGAGGGAGCCGTCCCAACACATAGCCTTCGAGCATGTTGGATATTACGGCAGGTGGCCAAAAGTGGCGAGGAGCTTCTAGCCCCAGAAAACCACTCCAACAATACCAGTACTGTATCAACAGTCTTCGAGACCTTCGCATCAAACAATATGCGAAAGCGAACAATCCGCGGACTCGCCGAAGTCTACCAAATAGCGACAGCAAATCCATGGAGTGACACAGCTATCACCTTCGGTGCTAGCGACGAACCTAAATTCCGAACAGCCAGAGCACCAGCCGCACTGGTGCTTAGTCCCATAGTGGACGTCTTTCGACTAACAAAAGTCCTCATGGATGGCGGCAGCGGATTAAACCTCATCTACGAGGAAACTCTGCGGAAAATGGAAATCGATTGGAGCCGTATTGAGCGAAGCAGCACAACCTTCAGAGGAATAATCCCTAGTCAGGAAGCACGCTGCACCGGACAAATCACACTCGATGTGGTCTTCGGCTCGCCGGACAATTACAGATCCGAAGAAGTCACGTTCCAAGTGGCCCCGTTCAACAGCGGATATCACGCTATATTAGGACGAGAGGCATTCACAATTTTTCAAGCAGTACCTCATTACGGGTACATGAAGCTCAAAATGTCCGTGCCCGGCGGAATAATCACTCCCGCTAGTGATCCGGACATAGCACTCCACGCCGAGAACAAGACAGCCGCACTGGCCCTGGAGGCACTATCCGAAGCCCTAGCGGCAGAGGAACTCACCGCGTTGCGCTCTACGGTGAACAAGGACGATGTGATACTCGATAAAAGATCCAAGTCCACCTCCTTCAAACCAGCAGATGAAATAACAAAATTCCAGGTCCATCCAACGGACCCAACAAAGACGGCCTCCATCGGGGCACAACTGAACCCCGAAGTAGACGCCGCACTACGCGAATTTCTTCGAGAAAACTGGGACATTTTCGCCTGGCATCCTTCGGATATGCCCGGAATCCCACGCAGATTGGCAGAACACAGCCTAAACATCCTAAAAGGATTCAAGCCAGTCAAACAGGCTCTTCGACGATTTTCCGAACCCAAAAGACAGGCAATGGGAGAAGAGCTAGCCAAACTATTGGAAGCCGGATTCATCAGAGATATCAAACATCCGGACCGGCTAGCAAATCTGGTAATGGTACCAAAGAAGGACAAATCCTGGCGCCTCTGTGTCGATTTCAAAGACCTCAATAAGGCTTGCCCAAAGGATCCCTTTCCTCTCCCCCGCATCGACCAAATTATCGATGCTACCGCAGGACACGATTCATTGTGTTTCCTCGACGCATACTCTGGCTATCATCAAATCAAGATGGTAGAAGCAGACCAAGCCGCCACGGCATTCATCACCCCTTACGGACCATTCTGCTTCAACACGATGCCCTTTGGACTTAAAAACGCCGGCGCAACATATCAGCGCATGATTCAAACATGTCTGGCTACCCAGATCGGCAAAACAGTCGAGGCATACGTAGATGACGTCGTCGTCAAAACAAAACACGTCGAAACTCTAGTAGACGATTTAAGGCTCACGTTCGACAACCTTAGAGCATATGACATCAAGTTGAATCCGGAAAAATGTGTTTTCGGCGTACCAGCCGGAAAGCTGCTGGGCTTCATCGTGTCCGGTAGAGGAATTGAAGCAAATCCGGCTAAAATCCGAGCTCTGTCACAGTTGGATACTCCAAAAGACCTCAAGCAAATACAAAAATTAACAGGATGCGTGGCAGCCTTAAGCCGCTTTATCTCCCGTCTAGGAGAAAAGGCGTTGCCCCTCTATCGCCTCCTCAGGCGCACCGAACACTTTGAGTGGACGGATGCTGCCACTGCCGGACTCGAAGAAATAAAGGCCATATTGGCAACAAATCCGGTCCTGGCTGCGCCCACTCTAGGCGAACCAATGTTGTTATACATCGCATCAACGCATCAAGTTGTAAGCGCGGTCCTCGTCGTCGAACGAGCGACAGAAGGGCATAAATTCCCTCTTCAAAAACCAGTGTATTATGTATCCATTGTGTTAACCCCCTGCAAATCCCGTTACCCGCACTATCAGAAGATAGCATACGCGGTGTTCATGGCGTCCCGGAAGCTCCGACACTACTTTCAGGAGTGTTCGATAACAGTGGCCTCTAAAGTACCACTCAACGACATTATAAATAACCGCGACGCAACGGGCAGGATTGCAAAATGGGCCATTGAGCTCTTACCATTTGATATAACTTACAAACCTCGGCGAGCTATAAAGTCACAACTTTTGGCTGACTTCATCGCCGAATGGACCGAAGCCGAACTCCCTAAAGAGTATGGCGCATACTCCAATTGGGTTATGCATTTCGACGGCTCTAAAATGTTGGCCGGACTGGGGGCTGGCGTCGTATTGACGTCCCCAACCGGGGACACAGTCCAGTACGTACTTCAAATAATGTACACAGACTCCAACAACGCAGCCGAATACGAGACCCTGTTACATGGTCTCCGGATGGCAGTCTCCATGGGTATTCAACGCCTAGAGGTGCGCGGAGACTCAAACCTTGCAATATCCCAAATAAATGGAGACTTTGACGCCAAGGATCCGAAAATGGCAGCATATCGTAACGTTGTCCTAAAAATGTCAGCTCGGTTCGAAGGACTCGAATTCCATCACATATCCCGAGATAATAACCAAGCGGCCGACGTACTAGCACGCATCAGTGCGAAACGTGATGCTGTCCCTCCAAATATCTTCCTGGAACGGCTCTTCAAGCCATCCGTACTATGGGAAGAGGAGCCCGGAAGTGACAAACCGGAGAAAACCGCGCCAATCGGCGATTCAGCCGATGACATAACACCTTCAGCCCACGACATAATGGCAGTAATCGCCCCGTGGACAGAACCATTCCTAGCCTACTTGCTTAGGCAGGAACTTCCCGAAGACCAAAATGAGGCCCGCTGCATAGTCCGGCGATCGAAAGCCTACAAGGTCCATGAGGGAGAACTATATAAGAAAAGCACAACCGGAGTCCTTCAAAGGTGTATCTCCGAAGAGGAAGGGCGAAACCTCCTGGCTGAAATTCATGCCGGACTAGGCGGACACCACGCAGCAGCCCGGGCCCTTGTAGGAAAGGCATTCCGTACAGGATTTTATTGGCCGACGGCCCGGGCAGATGCCCAGGACTTAGTCCAGAGATGCGTTGGTTAGCTCTTTGCTAATCAGAGCCATATGCCGCCCACCGCCCTCAAAACTATACCCATTACCTGGCCGTTCGCGGTCTGGGGGCTTGATATGGTTGGACCCCTTAAAGGGGGAACCCACAAGCAAAGGTACCTATTGGTCATGGTGGATAAATTCACCAAATGGATAGAGGCCAAACCGGTCAAAACGGCAGAGTCCGGACCAGTGATAGACTTTATATCTGGGGTAGTACACCGTTACGGAGTCCCCCACAGCATCATCACCGACAACGACACGAACTTCACAGCCGACGAGGTTAAGTCATGGTGCAAAAATATGGGCATCAAGCTCGACTACGCTTCAGTTTATCACCCTCAAACCAACGGTCAAGTGGAACGAGCAAACGGTCTAATAATGAGCGGCATTAAACCCAGACTAGTGCGGTCACTTACTAAATCTGACACGCACTGGGTCGAGGAGCTCGACTCCGTACTCTGGGGGCTGCGGACAACGCCTAACCGTACTATCGGATTCACACCATTTTTTATGGTATACGGTGCAGAGGCAGTCTTGCCCTGCGACATTATTCATGACTCACCTCGAGTGCGCATGTACGAGGAAAGAGAGGCCGAGCTGGATCGGCGGGATAGCTTGGACACATTGGAGGAAGAACGCGACGTCGCCAAGGCTCGTTCCGCATTCTATCAGCAGCAAGCCCGAAGATATCAAAGCAGAGAAGTACGGGCCAAGACTTACAACGTTGGTGAACTAGTTCTACGCCTGCCGGACAAGAAAAAGGACAAGCTCAAGCCCAAATGGGAGGGCCCTTTCATTATCGATCAAGTCCTGACCGGCGGAGCATACCGTCTACGAAATGCGTCGGATAACCAACTCGAGCCGAACCCATGGAACGCAGCCTGCCTCCGAAGATTCTATGCCTAGCGCCGGAGTAAGAGTTCGTCCCCTCCCTCCATCCAATTTTTTATACTTTGGTTGTCTTTTGTTTCTCTTTTCATAACCTTTTTATTGAAAAGCCCCTAAGGGCTTACTTTTGCATTTTTCGCATACACTTGATGTGCCATCCGCACTCATTATACCTGGGGGCTTCCTTTACAGAAGCTCAATTATAAGGGTTTCATGCCCAGCACATGTGTCAAGCTTCCACATGTACCTTTTACTCACCATTATATGCATCGATATGACTTAAGTTTTGGCCGAGCTGGGTTGCCTGGCTCCTGTGCTTACCCCTACGTTCCCGATTGTTCGGCTAGGAGGTAAAGGGAGCACCTCTGCGATTGCTACTGCCGGGTCAGCCGGATGTGTACCTCAGACTGGGTGAAGCCGAAAGCTAGCGTTCTTAAGGGAATATTCGGTCGGTGACTTAAAAGATGATTTTCTTTACCTACTCATTTATCTGCCCCCAGATGTTTTTCTACTTTTTCGCAGTCCGGACATGCACTTTAGGGCATGCCTCCCAGGGAAAGGAACCCTTAACGGAACTATTCTCCCTGGAAGATGTTTCTTACTAACCATGTAATATAACATAACTAGTTGGGCACTTGTCTGATAAAGCACTAATGACCCCTACGCCTGGTCTCCATGCATACCACGGTTGTTTCGTAACCAAAAAGGTATTCGGACACACTCCGGACTCTAGGGCCCCGAGGTTGAAGCGAAAAGGTCGGCAAAGACAAACGATCTACAATCCGGCTAGAAGGCATTTCACATGTCACTTCAAAGGAAAACATACATTGTCAAATTTATTGATTGTATTCCTCCTCAATCCCGTCTAACAGGCTGTCTAACTTACAGTCCCGTTGGGAAAACTTAGCAGCCAACTCTACTTGGCTGTATACTAAACTCACAGGGATCTCCTTCCCATCAGGCCCCACCGGTCCAACTTCGGCCATATGGTTGGGATCCGCCTTCTTATAACGCGTCTTCACCATGGCCCAAGCCTCCCTGGCACCTTGACGGCAAGCCAAAATCTTCCACAAACGGAAGCGCTGCCGCACTCCCTGAAGCTTCTCCGCAAGCTCCCCAAGGCCCTCGGGTAGGGAGAGGGCTGGCCATAAAGCCTGGACGACGCCGCTCATTGCCTGCCGAACTCGTTCGAGCAGTTGCAACAGTTCGGGAAGTTGATCACCCGTTGATATGGGCATCTCCTCTGCAGGACGACCTGTGAGTATACCTACAAGACATATCATGTCAATATACTTCCTCACCGAACTCTTCTTTTTAAAGGAGTCCGCTCAAGCACTTACTATAAATGCCGCGACGAAGCCGCGCATTCTCCTTAACGGAGCCGGACAGCCCGGCGCAAGCGCCTTTCAGCTCTTCTCCGAGCTTGGCGTTGGCATCCTGGAGTTTATTCCTTTCTTGCTGCACCCTATTCAGCACACTCTCGTCGGCCTTCAGCTGGTGCAGTAATCCTTGCCTGTCCGGATCTTGTCCGGCGGCACCTACACAGTCATTATTAGACTTCCGCGCATGCCGCACAACGCTTATATTTATTAATAAAAATGTGTTACCAGGAGGGGCCTCTGCGTCTCCTCCTGCGGCAGCAAGTCGGCCTCAAGTTGGGCCTTGCATTCTTGCAGCTCCTGAGATAGCTGGGCATTCTTCTCGGTAAGAGCCTGCGTTTCACATGATCCTTAAATCAGTTAACATAACTACTTTAAGTCTCGGGGGCTACTGGTATATATAACCATTAAAATTCCCTTACCCGTATGTCTTTCACATACTGCTCCATGGCTCTGGTAAAACCATCTTGAGCGGCACGGAGATGCGCGTCCCCTGCGTTAAAGGCGTCCAATGCCTCAGGGGAGAAGCACGCTTCACGAAATATTGTCCGGCGGCGCCTATGGTTCATGGCGCTCTCCACCTCAGACTTGGTGGCGGACAGTCTATCGGCATCCTCCGTTGGAGAAGGATCCGGCCCGCGTCTTGCGCTTGCCTCCCCCTCCAGGCCGGGCGCTGGAGCCTGGCCGGTGTTAGTTGGATCAGCAACTTCCGCGCCCGCAGTCCGGCGAGCGCTTTTTCTCCTATAAAGATCATGAGCACTCAGACGTTTCCTAGGAACGTTGCTCTAAAAATTCAAATACGAGCTATACCTTTGCGGCGACGTCTCCGTCCGCACCGCGCTCCTTTTCCGCCTGCTGGTCCGGACTGACCTCTGTTGGTCAGCCGCTGCGGGCTCGGCTTCCTGCCGTAAAGGCGCTTCCTGTAAAATACCATCGTTCGCAAAGGTTAGAAATGGGCAAGGAAGAGATAATGGTGTCCGGGCCTCGGTCGCAGTCACCTGGGAAGCCGGATACAGTCCGGGGTAGTCCGCCGTAATGGCGACCAAAGCATTATCCATGCTGAGCTGGTGAAATACCCCGTCGATCAGCTCCACCTCGATGTCCGGATCCTCTTCGGAGGCCGGATCCAGGGATCTTTCTGGATCCTCGGGTTGCGGAGCGGGACTTACCATGTCCTCCACAGTCCGGCGTAGATCCTGCGCCGAAGACATAATGTAAAGAAGCTTAAACTTCGAGAGCATGGGTTGAGCCTTTAAAGGTGTTCACTTACCCATCCTCTAGGGTTGATCATGGAAAACCCATTCAAAGGGTTCGTTCAAAGGAAGTCCTCCTTTTCCCCCTTGTAAAGGCTGGAAAGGATCTCTACTAGATCCTCGGTCGAATCCGGCCCTTTGCGGCCATGACGGGTGGCATCGTCCTCCCGGTTGAAATCCCACATGGGGTGGCCTCTGTATTGCAATGGCTGTACCCCCCGCATGATGCATGTCGTCATGACTCCAATCATGGTCAACCCGGAATGGGCCAGTAATCTTATTCGGCCCATCAAGTAATGGACGCTCTTGTCTTCCTCCAATCGGGGGCTCCGTGTGCTCCAGCTGAGGCGTTTCTTCAGAGGAGCAGCACTAAACTCCGGGAGGCCAATCCGGACTGGGTCCGGCAGCGGAGCGTCTCCTATATAAAACCACTCTGAAGGCCAGTCTTCGGACGCCTTCTTGGGAGTACCGGATGGGTATCCGGTCCCGGCGATGCGCCATATCTCGGCGCCGCCCACTTGATATATGGACCCCTCGTGAGAACGGGGTACGAGGCAGAACAGCCTCTTCCACAATGCAAAATGGGGCTCAATGCCCACGAATAGCTCGCAAAGAGCTACGTAGCCCGCGATATGCAGGACAGAGGCGGGCGTGAGGTGGTGGAGCTGGACTCTGTAGAACTCCAGGAGCCCGCGGAGGAACGGATGTATCGGGAATCCGAGTCCCCTTATCAAATAAGGGACGAAGCATACTCGCTCCCCTTTATTGGGGCTTGGGATAGCCTCCGCTTGCCTCCCACCTTGATAAGTGACCAGCCCGGCTCGAACCGGGACCATGAAGGCCGGAGGGAGATATCCCCCCGCTTGGAGCTTCACTAGCTCGTTGTGCGGAACAGAGCACCTCCTCCAATCCCCCGGCGGTGGGCTGGGAGCGCGTGAAGAAGAGCCGCGTTGACGGTCCATGGTGGATTGGATATTTAGGTCAAAGGCGCTCCGATGAAGTATTCGCGGGAGGAAGATGGTGTGGTTTGGATCTGGATTTTTGCCTCTTTTGTAGGCAGATGACTCGCACGACTGGGGGGTGAAACGTAAAAGACACCCTAGCTTTTCGCATTCGTGCGATGCGTGGAAAAAGACCATTATTGGGCGTAGAAGCCGAGAAACACAGTATTTATGATGAAGCCGGACACTGTTCGATAGGTACATGGAATTTAAAGGGAGAACCCGCCTTGCAACGCCGAAGACTATATACGCGCTGGACTTATCGTCATTGAAGCCTGGTTCGGGGGCTACTGAGGGAGTCCTGGACTAGGGGGTGTCCGGACAGCCGGACTATCATCGTCCGCCGGACTCCAAGACTATGAAGATACAAGATTGAAGACTCCGTCCCGTGTCCGGATGGGACTTTCCTTGGCGTGGAAGGCAAGCTTGGCGATATGGATATGTAGATCTCCTACCATTGTAACCGACTCTGTGTAACCCTAGCCTCCTCCGGTGTCTATATAAACCAGAGGGCTTTAGTCCATAGGACACAACATACATTACAACAATCATACCATAGGCTAGCTTTAGGGTTTAGCCTCCTTGATCTCGTGGTAGATCCACTCTTGTACTACCCATATCATCAATATTAATCAAGCAGGACGTAGGGTTTTACCTCCATCGAGAGGGCCCGAACCTGGGTAAAACAACGTGTCCCTCGTCTCCTGTTACCATCCGCCTAGACGCACAGTTCGGGACCCCCTACCCGAGATCCGCCGGTTTTGACACCGACACTCACCTTCTCCACTCCCCGTCCGTGCCACCATGCCGCATCGCCCCGCATCTCCGCCCCGCCATCATCCTCCAGACGCGGCCATCGGGAGCACCGACTGTCGTGGTTCTAAGTCTGACAGTAGAAATGGGGGTAGGTATGGAGAGGCAAGATCTCAGCTATGGCAAAGGTGTACACACGGGTTTTACAAGTTCAGGCCCTTCTCGGTGGAAGTAAGAGCCCTACGTCTCGGTGCCCGGAGGCGGTCGATTGGATTATGTGTGTGATATTACAGGGGGTGCGAACCCTTCTGCCAGAGGAGGAGGGTGGCTTATATAGAGTTCGCCAGGACCTCTCCCGTTCTCCATCACAAGGGAGTAAATGTACATAAAGGGCTGGCGTTACTGGTAATGCCAGCCTTAAGTGCTATTAATGGCCTTAAAGACTACGGAGTGAATGCGTGTCCGTTGTACGCTGAGTGACTTCTGGTCTTCAGGAGGTCGAGTGATTCTCTTGTTAGTTGAGTGACAGTAGGTAGGGAGACTCTCGAGTGACATGATGTCGAGTGTATTGCACTCGACACCTTTGATCGGGGGTCTCACGGAGTCTCTTGACCTTCTTGCCTTCTTGGGTAGTGACCTTGGGTAGTACGTATAGGTCAGGCCTATGACCCTACCCTAGGTCTGTATCCTCATCAGTAGCCCCCGAATGGATTAAGGTATGAGTGAAAAATAGGTTGAAGTTGAATCCGCTCCGAGCTTCGTGTCTTCACGAGTATCTTCTGCGAGACTGAACGCCGGTGTCGATTCAGTCGCCTTGATCCATTCAGTGAACCATCGATTGAACTGCCTCATGTGTCGAGTGCTGTGCTGGGGCGCGGGATCTCGGGCGCGATTGTCTGCAGTGTATCCTGGATTTCGCAGGATACGAAATTTCGGGGAAGCGCGCAAGGTGGAGAGTGCCGAAACGAGCGGGCCGGATAAGTAGCGATGCCTCGATTACCGTGCCACCTTTTTCGCCACGTACGCTGTGCGCAACTGTTCTGGGATTTGACGGGATTGCCTGGTCCCACGTGTCAGTCACTCGAAGATGGCCCTTTATAAGGCGACGGGTCCGAGGCGCTGGTACTGTGCACGCCTGCTCCTTCTTCTTTCTCCTCTGCTTCTCCACCGCGCCCAGCTCCTCCGCTCTCGACGCCGCTGCTCTCCAGCCATGGTGAAGGACAAGACGGCGGCGCTAGAGCACGCTAAGAAGGCGATGGGGGCAGCGAAAGGCAAGAAGAAGACCCGCGGGTCGTCGTTGCGTGCGGGGCTGCCGCCGGGCTGGATCCAGGGCGATTGGATCCGGTCTTCGATCCGGCAGGAGGATTTAGCCAAACTGGAGGAGTCCGGATTGATCGCTAAGGGAGCGGCGAGGCTGCCAAAGGGGGAGATGGAGCCGCAACCTCAACTGGGTGAGTGTGTCTTGCTCGCCACCCACGTCGACCGGGGTTTCTCGCTCCCTCCGCATCCTTTCTTTCGGGGATTCTTGAACTTCTTTGGCGCTCAGCTCCACCATTTTTCTCCCAACACCATCACATATTTAGTTGCGTTTGTATCGATGTGTGAGAACTTCTTGAGGTGTCGACCGCACTGGGGTCTTTTCAAACACATCTTCACCATTCGTTCCCAGTCGGTAAAAAAGGCGAAGTCAAGTGACTCAAAAACCCACGTCATCCAGATGTGTGGGGGTTTAGGTATCCAAAAGAGGCACAGGAGTGCCTTTCCCGCCATGACTCTCCCTGAATCTATTAGAGGCTGGCAGTCGACCTGGTTCTACTACCAGGACGTCGCAGCTCCAGGTCAATCGACTGGTCTTCCCCCTTCTCGTTTGACTGTGTTCAGACTCCTGCCCCGCTGAAAGTAACCGCTGATGAGACCATGGAGACGAGGATGTTGGCGGATAGGGTGGTCCAGCTCATCAATGACGGTGTTACCGGCATGGACTTGCTAGAAGTGTTCCTCAGTCGACGCATCCAACCTATCCAAGCTCGCGATTATCTGATGTGGTTGTATTCTGGACCGGATGACACTACTCGGGTCCATCCAGAAGAAGTGTCGTCTGAAACCGTAGCTTTGTGGTTGAGGGGCATCACAGGCAACCAGGACAATCCTAGAGGATCTAGGCCAGTTGTTCCCTTCAGCAACGTAAACCCACCCGAAAAGGTATACCTTTTGTTCCGACTGCTTCCCATTCATTCTCCGACTGTACTTGATGTTGACTGACTCTCGTCCGACCAATTTGTTCTGCAGGTATTGACTGAGATGCATTCAATGCCCAATGGCGAACAAGCTTTGGAACAGGCCTAGGAGGGGGAGGACAGTGCGGAAGAGAGCGACGAGTGGGATTCTCAGGGAGAAGAGGAGGAGGAGGATAGCGAGGAGTCAGACGAGGAGGAAGAAGTCGACTCGCCACCGCGCTCCGAACATCGATCCAAACAGCAGCAAGATCCGGCTAGCGGGCGCGGGAAAAGCGTAGGTCCGAGTGCCAATACTCAGGAGCGCACTCGGACGTCGACTCCAGAGCCGACGGAGAAGGTGGCCAAGCAGCCTAAAGTTGCTCCTCCCAAGGCTCGGAAGACATTGCCGCGAATCAAGATGGACGTCCCCGTTGCCTCAGGGTGAGTATCTCGCTTGTGTTTTCATAGGTCGACTGAAGATTTTCTTGATCTGACCGACCAATCCATGTGTCCTTCCAGTCCCACCTCTGCTACCACTGACATGGACATTGGCAAGGCACCAGGAGACGAAGAGGACACCTCACGAGCTGGTAAGTTCGTTCAACCAAGTTCTGTTTAGTCGAGTGGGTGGTCAATCGACTGAAAATTTGATACTTCTCTCTTTATGTAGCTCCGCAAGAGATCGTTGTGCTTCCTGACGATGAAGAAGAAGATGTGCCTCTACAGGAGAGGAGGAAGAAGAGTGGAGGCTCAAGCAGGAGGAATCTTGAAGTCCAAGTCCCTCAGTTGACACCAGCGCCCGAGGCGATAGTCGAGCGCTCCGAAGGGCCGGTTCGGACCAACGTCACATTCACTAACCCGCTAATGACTGATCGTCCGTCGGGGTCGACTGCACAGACACCTGCTGCACCGGTGCAACTCCACTCGTCCAACCCGGTAACTACTTCGACCACTCTGGATCCATCCCTCTTTGCTACATATCAAACTCCAGACGACGCACCGAGCGCCGTTAGGGAAGCTCTTCGCCAGGTGAATCTTGTCATGGAGCAGGTGAAAGTGATGCATGAAGCTAGTCAGGTAGCTTACAATGCCAGCACTACCCTTCAGACCAATGTTCAGGTCAGCAAATTTCCGACTGAACTTTTGAGTGTTGCTTTATATCTGATCACCCACTGGGTGTTCCGTCATTTAGAACTCAGGAAATCTTCAATTTTGCACTTTTCGAATCAGTGGGGGCACACCGAGTGCACCCACTGGGTGTAGTCCCCGAGACCACGGTCTGCTGCTGGCAGTCGACTGAGGTCTAATGATGTATCCCTCTCTTTTTTTTGTTGGGAAACTCTCACTGAGTATTGATCTGATCCAGTGGGGGCACGCTAAGTGCACCCACTGGGTGTAGTCCCCGAGACAACTGTTGAATATTTGATTCAGCAGTAGTCTTAGAGTAATTCTTCTCCTTCACTGTCGCTTATATCTGTCGACTGACATGTCTGTCTTTCTGGCTGCAGAGGTCTTGTGATCTTGGAGCTCGGCTCACCGAATTAAAGAAGAAGCATATCAGTGTTGAACTTGACCTCGAACTTGCGAAGAAGAATCTGAAGACTGCTCGAGAAGAAACGGCCATCATGGGAGGTAATCACTCGACCATTTTGTCTGCTTTGTAGCTTCACACTTCACAGTGGTTTTTCTTTCAGTCTCTTTGAACCGAGTGATTTCACACAAGCAGATGTGCGTAGTGAAAATCGCCAACTTCAGTCTCGGCTGAAGAGTGTTGTTTCTTTAGAGAGGATGAAGGAGGCTTTGGAGCAGAAGGATCTGGATCTGGCAGCTGCTCAGAAAGAAGTACGCGAGAAGACGAAGCTTGCGGACCAGAAGCTGGCTTCAGTCAGCAAATTGGAGGAGGAGAACGCGAAGCTGAAGACTGCCATCTCGGACACTAATCGAGAAGTCGAGAAGCTGAAGAAGGACAAGGAGAATTTGACCACTGAAGTCGTCGACCTCAAGACCAAGACAGACAAGCTAGAGTCCTATCTGGAGCAACTCGCCGCCAAACTTGTTCTAAAGCTTGAAGGTATGATCAGTCGACTGTGATTAATTTGTTGCCGACTAAACTTTGTTGTCATGCCGTCGACACATCACTTTTTGCAATGGGACATAACTGTGTCAGGACTTTGAGGCTGAAACTGGGCGGGTTGAGACGGGTCTCGACCCCATCAACTGTCCTATGAAAGATGACACTGCAATGAATCTGCTTCGATTGGAGTCGCGCTTAGATGGTGCGGTTGCTTATCTCGCTCGGCTGAAGGCGGCGATGGCTCAAGTGGATGCTGAACTCTGGCCTCGGACGGAGCTGTCTCAAGACCTCGAGTCCCTGATGACTCGACTAAATTAGATTCCAGGCCGAGTGCAAGAGTGGAAGAAATCTTCAGCCCGCTGTGGTGCCGATGTCGCCTTGTCTTTGGTCAGAGTGCACTACAAGGAGGCTAAGGAGGACAAGCTGGTAGCCCTCAAAGTGGCGAACACTAAGAAGCACTCTTTCCAGGATTTCATGGACACCTTCCTCGAGGCAGCCACTCGCATCGCCGACAGCATCGACCTCGACAGCTTCTGTGATCCGGCCAGTCCTTCTCCCGCCGAGTGACTGAAAAACATTATGTCTCACCTTTATTTGCCTCGGAATGCCGAGTGATTTTGCAACCATTAAAAATCCTTTGGGACGGGTGCCTGAGTACTTTTAATCTGCGGTTAGGAAAATCTGGATTTATCTTTGAATATGCTGGGTTTGTCTTCGAGTGAAATCTGTCCTTCCCTTGGATCTGTTTGTCATCGCCTGATGCAGGTGCTGAAGAAGAATATCTAGTAGACCGATCGGACGGTCTTCGAGCAGCATTGATCAGTTCATCAGCAAGGCACTCAGCAATGGTATTGACGTCCCTGTCAACCGATTGGGTGATCCTTGAGTAGCATTGGTCGGCTCCTCAGCAAGGCACTCAACAATGGTCTTGATGTTCCTACCAACCGATTGGGTGGTCCTTGAGTAGCATTGATCAGCTCATCAGCAAGGCACTCAGCAATGGTCTTGACGTCCTTGTCAACCGATTGGGTGACCCTTGAGTAGCATTGATCAGCTCCTCAGCAAGGTACTCAGCAATGGTCTTGACGTTCCTGTGAACCGATTGGGTGGTCCTTGAGTAGCATTGATCAGCTCATCAGCAAGGCACTCAGCAATTGTCTTGACATTCCTGTCAACCGATTGGGTGGTCCTTGAGTAGCATTGATTAGCTCATCAGCAAGGCCCTCGGCAATGGTCTTAACCTAGGCGAGTGTCGGTCTGCAGTGAAGCCTCCGAGCGGGAGGATTGCTCACCACTTGGTAAGAATTTTCAAACTTAGGCGAGCACTGGGCTGCAGCTAAGCCCCCGAGTGGGAGGATTGTTCACCACTCGGTAGGATTTTTCAAACTTAGGTGAGCACTAGGCTGCAACAAAGCCCCCGAGTGGGAGGATCACTCGCCACTCGGTAGGATTTTTCAAACTTAGGCGAGCACTGGGCTGCAGCTAAGCCTCCGAGTGGGAGGATAGCTCACCACTCGGTAGGATTTTACAAACTTAGGCGAGCACTGGGCTGCAGCTAAGCCCCCGAGTGGGAGGATAGCTCACCACTCGGTAGGATTTTACAAACTTAGGCGGCACTGGGCTGCAGCTAAGCCCCCGAGTGGGTGGATCGCTCGCCACTCGGTAGGATCTTACAAACTTAGGCGAGCACTGGGCCGCAGCTAAGCCCCCGAGTGGGAGGATTGTTCACCATTCGGTAGGATTTTTCAAACTTAGGCGAGCACTAGGCTGCAGCTAAGCCCCCGAGTGGGAGGATCGCTCGCCACTCGGCAGGATTTTTCAAACTTAGGCGAGCACTGGGCTGCAGCTAAGCCTCCGAGTGGGAGGATAGCTCAGCACTCGGTAGGATTTTACAAACTTAGGCGAGCAGTGGGCTGCAGCTAAGCCTCCGAGTGGGAGGATAGCTCACCACTCGGTAGGATTTTACAAACTTAGGCGAGCACTGGGCTGCAGCTAAGCCCCCGAGTGGGAGGATCGCTCGCCACTCAGTAGGATTTTACAAACTTAGGCGAATACTGGACTGCAGCTAAGCCCCCGAGCAGGAGGCAGACTCACCACTCGATAGGATTTTACAAACTTAGGCGAGTACTGGACTGCATCTAAGCCCCCGAGTGGGAGGCGGACTCACCACTCGGTAGGATTTTTCAAACTTAGGCGAGCGCTGGGCTGCAGCTAAGCCCCCGAGCGGGAGGCGGACTCGCCACTCGGTAGGATTTTTATCACTTAGGCGAGCACTGGGCTGCAGCTAAGCCGCCGAGCGGGAGGCGGACTCACCACTCGGTAGGATTTTTATCACTTAGGCAAGCACTGGGCTGCAGCTAAGCCTCCGAGTGAGAGGCAGATTCACCACTCGGTAGGATTTTTATCACTTCATCTTAGGCGAAACAGATTCACAACTAAGGTAATACGTACAAAAGAAATAAACAACAATCATTCGGAAGAAAGTAAATTATGTCTTTTGATAGCCAAACTAAAAGGTATTTCTTATTAATTCTCATCAGTCTAGATATTTAAGAATAGAAAGGGCGGAGCAAATCCGCATTCCAGGCACGTGGCTCATCTTTATTATGTTCGACATTGAAGAGACGGTATGCTCCATTGTGGAGCACCTTGGTGATGACGAAAGGGCCTTCCCAAGCAGGAGCAAGATTGTGAGGTCTCTGCTGGTCCACTCGAAGAACCAGGTCTCCTTCTTGAAATGCCCGACCTCTCATGTTTCTAGCATGAAATCGACGAAGTCTTGCTGATAAATGGTCGACCGGATCAAGGCCATCTCTCTTTCTTCTTCTAGGAGATTGACTGCATCTTGCTGAGCTTGTTCTGCTTCTTCTTCTGAGAAGAGCTCGACTCGAGGTGCATTGTGGAGCAAATCACTGGGGAGCACGGGTTCAGCTCCGTAGAGTAAGAAGAATGGAGTCCTTCCAGTCGACCGGTGGTTGTCCTCAACCCCCACAGTATGGATGGGAGCTCGTTGACCCAAGCTCCTGCTGCATGTTTCAGGTCACGCATCAATCGAGGTTTCAATCCTTTGAGAATCAATCCATTTGCCCACTCGGCCTATCCATTCGACTGAGGATGAGCGACTGAAGCGTAGTCGACTCTCGTGCCTTGGGAGGCACAAAAGGCTCCGAATTCTTCAGAATCGAAGTTTGAGCTGTTATCCGTGATGATGCTGTGCGGGACGCCATATCTGAATATAAGTTTTCTGATGAAACTCACAGTTGTGCTTGCTTCAAGGCTTTTGATGGGCTTGGCTTCGATCCATTTGGTGAACTTGTCGACTTCTACCAGCACGTGAGTAAATCCACTCCTACCTGTCCTTAGAGGTCCAACCATGTCCAGTCCCTAGACGGTGAAAGGCCAGACGAGTGGAATTGTTTTCAGATCTGACGCAGGTTTATGAGACATGTTGGAGTAAAACTGACAGCCTTCACACTTGTCCACTATTTCCTTAGCCATCTCGTTGGCCCGCGGCCAGTAAAACCCGGCTCGATATGCTTTGGCCACGATGGTTCGAGAGGACGCATGGTGACCGCAGGTTCCCGAGTGAATATCATTGAGGATCACTTGACCTTCTTCTGGCGTGATGCACTTCTGGCAGACTCCAGTTGCACTTTCTCTGAACAGCTGCCCCTTTATCACCGTAACGGCCTTAGATCGCCAGACGAACTGTCGAGCCTCTTCTTCATCCTCCGGAAGTTCTTTGCTAAGAATGTATGCAATGTATGGCACTGTCCAGTCAGGAGTAATGACCAAAACCTCCATGATCAAGTCGACTACGGCTGCGATTTCGACTTCGGTCGGATCCGTGGCACTCTTGGGATGTGGCGACTCTTCAGTGAAGGGATCCTCCTGAACTGAAGGTGAATGAATATGTTCCAGGAACACATTGCGGGGAATGGCCTCTCTCTTTGAACCTATCTTCGCCAACTCATCTGCAGCTTGAGTTTTCAATCGGGGTACACGGTGAAGCTCCAGCTTCCTAACCGCATTGCAGTAGCCAGTCATGGCTGGACTTCTGACATCACATTCCTTCATCACCTGATTAACCACCAAATCTGAGTTGCCGTATACCATGAGGCGAAGGACGCCGAGCGAAATGGCCATACGTAACCCGTATAAAAGTGCTTCATATTTCGCTTCATTATTGGAGGAACCAAAATGGATCTGGAGAACATAGTTAAGCTTATCTCCACGGGGGGACACCAATACTACTCCAGCACCTGATCCGTTCAGCGTCTTGGAGCCATCGAAGAACATAGTCCAATGTTCCGAGTGAACTTGAGTCGGTAGTTGCTGCTCAACTCGGCAAGGAAATCCGCGATTGCTTGGGACTTGATAGTTTTCTTTGCTTCGAACTTGATGTCCAGTGGAAGGAGTTCAATCACCCATTTTGCCACTCGACCAGTTGCATCCCTGTTGTTTAGGATCTCAGACAACAGTGCGTCGCTAACGACCATAATAGAGTGATCAGAGAAGTAATGTGCAACCTTCTTCATGGTCATGTATATTTCATAGACAAGCTTCTGATAATGAGGATATCGTTGCTTGGATGGAGTCAAAACTTTAGAGAGATAATAAACTGGGCGTTGAACCTTGTAAGCTTTTCCTTCCTCTTCTCGCTCGACCGTGAGTACTGTACTGACAACTTGTCCAGTGGATGCAATGTAAAGCAGTAAAGGCTCTTTGCTGATTGGCGCAGCGAGCACCGGCTGGGTGGAAAGCAGGGCTTTGAGCTCTGCAAATGCTGCATCAGCTTCTTCAGTCCACTTGAACTTATCATATTTCTTCATCAGTCGGTAAAGAGGCAAGGCCTTTTCACCGAGACGAGAAATGAATCGACTCAAGGCGGCCAAACAACCAGTCATCTTCTGAACATCATGCACTCGCACGGGACGTTTCATTTGGAGAATGGTATCAACTTTTTCTAGATTGGCGTCGATCCCTCGTTCGGAAATGAGAAAACCGAGCAACTTTCCTCCTGGAACTCCGAATGTGCACTTTGACGGATTAAGCTTGATATTGTACCTTCTTAGGTTGGCAAAGGTTTCTGTGAGGTCAGTCAATAGGTCAGAACCTTTGGGAGACTTGACCACGATGTCATCCATGTACGCCTCCACATTCCGACTGATTTGGGTGAGTAGGCACTTCTGGATCATTCTCATGAATGTGGCTCCAGCATTTTTAAGACCGAATGGCATGGTGACATAGCAAAAGCACCCAAATGGGGTGATGAAGGCTGTTTTTATATCATCGGGGCCATACAGTCGGATCTGATGATACTCGGAATACGCATCTAAAAAAGACAAGCGCTCACACCCCGCAGTCGAGTCAACAATCTGATCGATACGGGGGAGAGGGAAGTGATCTTTCGGGCAGGCCCGATTGATATGCTTGAAATCAATGCACATGCAAAGTGAATCGTCCTTCTTGGGGACCATGACGACATTGGCAAACTACTCGGAGTGGTAGATTTCATGGATGAACTCTGCTGCCAACAGACGAGCCACTTCTTCGCCGATTGCTTTTCTCTTCTGAACGGTGGACCGCTGAAGGTGCTCTGAAATGCAGTTGACTGAAATGCAGAGTCTGTAGCAGGCTTCTTGGCTTGGAGCAAATCGCTCGGATCTACACTCTTCTGATACTCTTGGAATTCAACCGCTGCCATCTGTGCGTCGGCAATTTTGGAACCTTTCTGGAAACATTCTTCTGCTTTCTGCCGATTGCCAGTGACTGTGATCACACCTTTGGGGCCAGGCATCTTCAGCTTGAGGTACACATAACACGGCCGAGCCATGAAACGTGCGTATGCCGGCCTCCCCAGGATGGCGTGATAAGCACTCTGGAAATCCACAACTTTAAATGTCAACTTTTCTTTCCGGTAATGCTTGGAGTCACCGAAAACCACGTCGAGAGTGATCTGACCAAGTGACTCAGCTTTCTTTCCGGGGATAACACCGCGAAAGCTCATATTGCTCTTGCTAAGCTTGGACATCGGGATGCCCATTCCCTTCAAGGTTTCAACATATAAGATATTCAGGCCACTACCACCATCCATCAGGACTTTAGTCAGTCGAGTGCCACCGACCACTGGGTCGACCACCAGCGCTTGCCTCCTGGGGTGACTACGCGAGCAGGATGGTCTGACTGGTCGAATGTGATGGCTGTCTGGGACCATTTCAGGTACGTGGTCGTCGTCGCCGGAGCAACCATATTGACCTCTCTGTTGATGACCTTCAACCGACTGTTGCTCTCAACATCAGCAAAAATCATGAGAGTGGAATTGACCTTGGGGTAACCGTCATCTTCCTCTTCCTCCTCATGTCTGTCCGACTCTTTCTCCTTCTCACTAGGCTGTTTCTCCCAGAACTGTTGGATCAGGAGTCGACATTGTCGAGTGGTATGCTTTGGGTAAATCAGATTACCTTCTTCATCTTTCTTCGTGTGGATGTGACAAGGCAAATTCAGCACATCATTTCCTACTTGATCCTTTACCTTCTTAGGGGGCCAGGGCCCCTTAGGTTTTCCCTTAAACTTTCCTTGAGCCACTGCCGCAATCTCACCGGGTGCCGCTGGCTCGGCTTTACGCTTCTGTTTCCGACTGGAGCCACCCCCTCCGGCCTCTTGACCGACTGGTTTACTCTTCCCACTACGGAGTCGATCCTCTTCTTCTCCGTTAGCATACCGGGTGGCTATCTCCATCATCCGGGTCAAAGTCATATCCCCAGTCCGACCGAATTTCAGAACCAACTCTCGATACTTGACGCCTTCCTTGAAAGTGCACACTGCCTGATGCTCTGATACATTTTCAACGGTGTGATGCAAAGTGGTCCACCTCTGAATGAATTCCCTCAAAGTCTCATTCAGCTTCTGCACACAATGCTGCAACTCGGGCAACCCTGCTGGCCGCTTGAAGGTGCCCTCAAAGGTTCTTACGAACACCCGAGATAGCTCTTCCCAACTGTGTATACTGCCTGGATCCAACTGAGTCAACCACGCTCGGGCCGACCCTTCCAACATAAGGGGGAGATGCTTCATTGCTATCTCATCGTTTCCGCCTCCAATCTGCATAGCCACTCGGTAATCCTCAAGCCAGGTTTCAGGCTTGGATTCTCCGGTGAACTTACTGACTCCTGTTGCCAATCTGAAGTTGGGAGGAATCACTGCTGCCCTGATGGCTCTGCTAAAACACTTTAGGCCCGAAACATGTAACCTACTGCCAATCGGACGATCTCTGCCCAGATCTTCTCTATGTGATCTATTCTGGTCGACCATGCCTTGGACGAGAATGGATCTCGCATCGAAGCCCGGTTCTCTTGGGTCGACTGGAGCTCTGCGCTCGTCCCTATGATGGCGTCTGTCATTGTTCTGCCGAGGCACGTACGACGCACTCCTCGGAGGAGGCGTTGGCACTCGACAACGATTGTCACGGTTGAACTGTCGATCATACTGCCCACAGCCTTCTCGCCGCGGGGGCGATCTTGGGCTATGGGCCGACTGAACTGTATCCGCTACCACGGGTCTGCTGTGTATCCTATTCCGCGACTGAGACACTGCAGAATTCTGCTCTCCTGCTGCTTGGAGCAAGGCCCGGCTCTGCTCCAACCCTCAGCCAGCCTCTGACTGGGAAGGTTGAATCAACTCTGCAATTCGGACCGCAGCTGTGAGGTTCTGAATCGAAGTACGGTATACCTTAGGTGGAGGCGGGAAAAGCTGCCGTCGACTGGAATCTGGGACTCGCTCCCGAGCTCGCTCGTCGAGAGTGCGTTGCAAGTTCTCCAGTTGAGTGCGCTCAGCCAAATTAGCCAAGCGCGCCTCCTCCAAGGCCCGAGCCTCGGGAGTTTCTCCCATGATGGGCGTGTGAAGTGCGTCCATGTTGCAACGACGAAGTTCCTCTCTCTGCTGCGAAGAGAGAGGTTCGGGATGATACTCCTCTTGGACCCGTGATGGATCACCGCCAGCATCTTCGCCGTCCTCGCGGCGAAAACCAGGTGGGCCACGCGGACCATCGACCATCAGGACTTCAGCCGCAGGATCGCTGCTATCGCACTCGGATGTAGTCTCCGTGGAGCCAGTGGACAGATCGAACAGGCCGTGGAGAGTTTTGTCGGGCTCGATTGCCGCGACTTGATGGGTAGCCGAACGCCGAGCCACCACATGCTTCACCCACTGCTGAAGCTGCGACCGACCGGATCGCTTGCGGCGGCGAACAGCGAGGAGGGAAGACGCCATCGGAGCTGACTGATACTAGGTCGACGCTTGCCGAAGAAGGACGCCACGAATGCACGCGCGAAAGTGCGTCGCCCCTCGGACGGGGAGTGCCTCAATGTCAAGCGGAGCTTCCTGAAGCCATGCCGAGTCGTCAGCGACGAAAACGAGCGCGCCGAGACGGATCTCGCGGCCCTCAACCAACTCGCCGCCGGAAACCATGATGATGATCGGAAAAACTTGCAACTTCACCAATAAGTCGCTAAGACACCTGGCCCATGGTGGGCGCCAACTGTCCTGGTTCTAAGTCTGACAGTAGAAAGGGGGGTAGGTATGGAGAGTCAAGATCTCAGGTATGGCGAAGGTGTACACATGGGTTTTACGAGTTCAGGCCCTTCTCGGTGGAAGTAACAGCCCTACGTCTCGGTGCCCGGAGGTGGCCAATTGGATTATGTGTGTGATATTACAGGGGGTGCGAACCCTTCTGCCAGAGGAGGAGGGTGGATTATATAGAGTTCGCCAGGACCTCTCCCGCTCTCCATTACAAGGGAGTAAATGTACATAAAGGGTTGGCGTTACTGGTAACGCTAGCCTTAAGTGTTATTAATGGCCTTAAAGACTACGGAGTGAATGCGTGTCTGTTGTACGCTGAGTTACTTCTGGTCTTCGAGAGGTCGAGTGATTCTCTTGTTAGTCGAGTGACAGTAAGTAGGGAGTGTTGGAAATATGCCCTAGAGGCAATAATAAAATGGTTATTATTATATTTCCTTGTTCATGATAATTGTCTATTGTTCATGCTATAATTGTGTTATCCGGAAATCGTAATACATGTGTGAATACATAGACCACAACATGTCCCTAGTGAGCCTCTAGTTGACTAGCTCTTTTATCAATGGATGGTTACGGTTTCCTGACCATGGACATTGGATGTCATTGATAACGGGATCACATCATTGGGAGAATGATGTGATGGACAAGACCCAACCCTAAGCATAGCACAAGATTGTGTAGTTCGTTTGCTAGAGCTTTTCTAATGTCAAGTATCATTTCCTTAGACCATGAGATCGTGTAACTCCCGAATACCGTAAGAGTGCTTTGGGTGTACCAAACGTCACAACGTAACTGGGTGGCTATAAAGGAATACTACAGGTATCTCCAAAAGCGTCTGTTGGGTTGACACGAATCGAGACTGGGATTTGTCACTCCATATGATGGAGAGGTATCTCTGGGCCCACTCGGTAATGCATCATCATAATGATCTCAATGTGACCAAGTGGTTGGTCACGGGATCATGCATTACGGTACGAGTAAAGTGACTTGCCGGTAACGAGATTGAACGAGGTATTGGGATACCGACGATCGAATCTCGGGCAAGTAACATACCGATTGACAAAGGGAATTGTATACGGGATTACTTGAATCCTCGACATCGTGGTTAATTTGATGAGATCATCATGGAACATGTGGGAGCCAACATGGGTATCCAGATCTCGTTGTTGGTTATTGGCCGGAGAGCTATCTCGGTCATGTCTGCGTGATTCCCGAACCCGTAGGGTCTACACACTTAAGGTTCAATGACGCTAGGGTTGTAGAGATATTAGTATGCGGTAACCCGAAAGTTGTTCGTAGTCCCGGATGAGATCCCGGACGTAACGAGGAGTTCCGAAATGGTCCGAAGGTAAAGATTTGTATATAGGAAGTCCAGTTTCGGCCACCGGGAAAGTTTTGGAGGTCACCGGTATTGTACCGGGACCACCGGAAGGGTCCCGGGGGTCCACCGGGTGGGGCCACCTATCCCGGAGGGCCCCATGGGCTGAAGTGGGAAGGGAACCAGCCCCTGGTGGGCTGGTGCTCCCCCCTTGGGCCTCCCCTGCGCCTAGGGCTGGAAACCCTGGGGGTGGGGGGCGCCCCACCTGACTTGGGGGGCAAGTTCCCCCCTTGGCCGCCGCCCCCCCCTTGAGATTGGATCTCTAGGGGGCCGGCGCCCACCCCAGGGCCCCTATATAAAGAGGGGGGAGGGAGGGATGCGTACCCAAGCCCCTGGCGCCTCCCTCTCCCCCCGTAACACGGCTCCCTCTCGCTGAGCTTGGCGAAGCCCTGCCGAGATCACCGCTGCTTCCACCACCACGCCGTCATGCTGCTGGATCTCCATCAACCTCTGCTTCCCCCTTGCTGGATCAAGAAGGAGGATACGTCTTCCCCAACCGTACGTGTGTTGAACGTGGAGGTACTGTCCGTTCGGCGCTAGGATCATCGGTGATTTGGATCACGACGAGTATGACTCCATCAACCCCGTTCTCTTGAACGCTTCCGCTCGCGATCTACAAGGGTATGTGGATGCACTCCTCTCTCTCGTTGCTAGATGACTCCATAGATTGATCTTGGTGATGCGTAGAATTTTTTTATTTTCTGCTACTATCCCCAACAGTGGCATCTTGAGCTAGGTTTATGCGTAGTTTCTATGCACGAGTAGAACACAAGATTGTTCTGGTCATTGGTTTTGTCAATTTTCTTGCCACTACTAGTATTATCTTGTTTCGGCGGCATTGTGGGATGAAGCGGCCCGGACCGACCTTACACGTACGCTTACGTGAGACAGGTTCCACCGACTGACATGCACTAGTTGCATAAGGTGGCTAGCGGGTCTCTGTCTCTCCCACTTTAGTCGGATCGGATTCGATGAAAAGGGTCCTTATGAAGGGTAAATAGAAATTGGCATGTCACGTTGTGGTTTTGGCGTAGGTAAGAAACGTTCTTGCTAGAAACCTATAGCTGCCACGTAAAAACATGCAACAACAATTAGAGGACGTCTAACTTGTTTTTGCAGCATATGCCTTGTGATGTGATATGGCCAAAAGGATGTGATGAATGAAATATATGTGATGTATGAGATTGATCATGTTCTTGTAATAGGAATCACGACTTGCATGTCGATGAGTATGACAACCGGCAGGAGCCATAGGAGTTGTCTTTATTTTTTGTGTGACCTGCGTGTCATTTAATAACGCCATGTAATTACTTTACTTTATTGCTAAACCGTTAGCCATAGAAGTAGAAGTAATCGTTGGCATGACAACTTCATGAAGACACAATGATGGAGATCATGATGATGGAGATCATGGTGTCATGCCGGTGATGATGATGATCATGGCGCCTCGAAGAAGGAGATCAAAAGGAGCAAAATGATATTGGCCATATCATGTCACTATTTGATTGCATGTGATGTTTATCATGTTTTTGCATCTTATTTGCTTAGAACGACGGTAGTAAATAAGATGATCCCTCATAATAATTTCAAGAAAGTGTTCCCCCTAACTGTGCGCCGTTGCGAAAGTTCGTTGTCTCGAAGCACCACGTGATGATCGGGTGTGATAGATTCTAACGTTCACATACAACGGGTGTAAGCCAGATTTACACATGCAAAACACTTAGGTTAACTTGACGAGCCTAGCATGTACAGACATGGCCTCGGAACACAAGAGACCGAAAGGTCGAACATGAGTCGTATAGAAGATACGATCAACATGAAGATGTTCACCGATGATGACTAGTCCGTCTCACGTGATGATCGGACACGGCCTAGTTGACTCGGATCATGGATCACTTAGATGACTAGAGGGATGTCTATCTGAGTGGGAGTTCATTATATAATTTGATTAGATGAACTTAATTATCATGAACTTAGTCTAAAATCTTTGCAATATGTCTTGTAGATCAAATGGCCCACGCTAATGTTGCCCTCAACTTCAACGCGTTCCTAGAGAAAACCAAGCTGAAAGACGATGGCAGCAACTATACGGACTGGGTCCGGAACTTGAGGATCATCCTCATAGTTGCCAAGAAAGCATATGTCCTAGATGCACCGCTAGGTGAAGCACCCGTTTTCCCAGCAACTCAAGACGTTATGAACGCCTGGCAGTCGCGTAGTGATGATTACTCCCTGGTTCAGTGCGGCATGCTTTACAGCTTAGAACCGGGGCTCCAAAAGCGTTTTGAGCAGCACGGAGCATATGAGATGTTCCAAGAGCTGAAAATGGTTTTCCAAGCTCACACCCGGGTCGAGAGATATGAAGTCTCCGACAAGTTCTACAGTTGTAAGATGGAGGAGAATGGTTCTGTCAGCGAGCACATACTCAAAATGTCTGGGTTGCACAACCGCTTATCTCAACTAGGAGTTAATCTCCCGGATGACGCAGTGGTCGACAGAATCCTCCAGTTGCTCCAACCTAGCTACAAGAGCTTTGTGATGAATTTCAATATGTAGGGGATGGTGAAAACCATTCCTGAGCTATATTCAATGCTAAAATCAGCGGAGGTGGAGATAAAAAAGGAACATCAAGTGTTGATGGCCAATAAAACCACTAGTTTCAAGAAAGGCAAGGGTAAGAAGAACTTCAAGAAGGACGGCAAGGGAGTTGCCACACCCGGTAAGCCAGTTACCGGGAAGAAGCCAAAGCATGGACCCAAACTTGAGACTAAGTGCTTTTATTGCAAGGGAAGCGGACACTGGAAGCGGAACTGCCCCAAGTACTTAGCGGACAAGAAGGCCGGCAACACCAAAGGTATATGTGATATATATGTAATTGATGTGTACGTTACCAGTACTCGTAGTAGCTCCTGGGTATTCGATACCGGTGCGGTTGCTCATATTTGTAACTCAAAATAGGAGCTGCGGAATAAGCGGAGACTAGCGAAGGACGAGGTGACGACGCGCGTCGGGAATGGTTCCAAGGTCGATGTGATCGCCGTCGGCACGCTACCTCTACATTTACCTACGGGATTAGTTTTAAACCTCAATAATTGTTATTTAGTGCCAGCTTTGAGCATGAACATTGTATCTGGATCTCGTTTAATACGAGATGGCTACTCATTTAAATCCGAGAATAATGGTTGTTCTATTTATATGAGAGATATGTTTTATGGTCATGCCCCGCTGGTCAATGGTTTATTCTTAATGAATCTCGAATGTGATGTTACACATATTCATAGTGTGAATACCAAAAGATGTAAGGTTGATAACGATAGTCCCACATACTTGTGGCACTGCCGCCTTGGTCACATTGGTGTCAAACGCATGAAGAAGCTCCATGCTGATGGACTTTTGGAGTCTCTTGATTACGAATCATTTGACACATGCGAACCATGCCTCATGGGCAAAATGACCAAGACTCCGTTCTCCGGAACAATGGAGCGAGCAACCAACTTATTGGAAATCATACATACTGATGTGTGCGGTCCAATGAGCGTTGAGGCTCGCGGAGGCTATCGTTATGTTCTCACTCTCACTGACGACTTGAGTAGATATGGGTATGTCTACTTGATGAAACACAAGTCTGAGACCTTTGAAAAGTTCAAGGAATTTCAGAGTGAGGTAGAGAATCAACGTGACCGAAAGATAAAGTTCTTACGATCAGATCGTGGGGGAGAATATTTAAGTCACGAATTTGGTACGCACTTAAGGAAATGTGGAATCGTTTCACAACTCACGCCGCCTGGAACACCTCAGCGTAACGGTGTGTCCGAACGTCGTAATCGCACTCTATTGGATATGGTGCGATCTATGATGTCACTCACCGATTTACCGCTATCATTTTGGGGATACGCTCTAGAGACAGCTACATTCACTTTAAATAGGGCACCGTCTAAATCCGTTGAGACGGCACCGTATGAATTATGGTTTGGGAAGAAACCTAAGCTGTCGTTTCTAAAAGTTTGGGGATGCGATGCTTATGTCAAGAAACTTCAACCTGAAAAGCTCAAACCCAAGTCGGAAAAATGCGTCTTCATACGATACCCTAAGGAAACCATTGGGTATACCTTCTACCTCAGATCCGAAGGCAAGATCTTTGTTGCCAAGAACGGGTCCTTTCTGGAGAAAGAGTTTCTCTCGAGAGAAGTAAGTGGGAGGAAAGTAGAACTTGATGAAGTATTGCCTCTTGAACCGGAAAGTAGCGCAGCTCAAGAAAATGTTTCTGTGGTGCCTGCACCGGATAGAGAGGAAGTTAATGATGATGATCAAGGTACTTCGGATCAAGTTGGTACTGAACTTCGTAGGTCCACAAGGACACGTTCCACACCAGAATGGTATGGCAACCCTGTCCTAGAAATCATGTTGTTAGACAACGGTGAACCTTCGAACTATGAAGAAGCGATGGCGGGCCCAGATTCCAACAAATGGCTTGAAGCCATGCAATCCGAGATAGGATCCATGTATGAAAACAAAGTATGGACTTTGACAGACTTGCCCGATGATCGGCGAGCGATAGAAAATAAATGGATCTTTAAGAAGACGGACGCGGATGGTAATGTTACCATCTATAAGGCTCGACTTGTCGCTAAGGGTTATCGACAAGTTCAAGGGGTTGACTACGATGAGACCTTCTCACCCGTAGCGAAGCTGAAGTCTGTTCGAATCATGTTAGCAATTGCCGCATTCTACGATTATGAGATATGGCAAATGGACGTCAAAACGGCATTCCTTAACGGCTTTCTTAAGGAAGAATTATATATGATGCAGCCGGAAGGTTTTGTCGATCCTAAGAATGCTAACAAGGTATGCAAGCTCCAGCGCTCCATCTATGGGCTGGTGCAAGCATCTCGGAGTTGGAACATTCGCTTTGATGAGATGATCAAAGCGTTTGGGTTTATGTAGACTTATGGAGAAGCCTGCGTTTACAAGAAAGTGAGTGGGAGCTCTGTAAGATTTCTCATATTTATATGTAGATGACATACTTTTGATGGGAAATGATATAGAACTTTTGGACAACATTAAGGCCTACTTGAATAAGTGTTTTTCAATGAAGGACCTTGGAGAAGCTGCTTACATATTAGGCATCAAGATCTATAGAGATAGATCGAGACGCCTCATAGGTCTTTCACAAAGCACATACCTTGATAAGATATTGAAGAAGTTCAATATGGATCAGTCCAAGAAGGGATTCTTGCCTGTGTTGCAAGGTGTGAAATTGAGCTCGGCTCAATGCCCGACCACGGCAGAAGATAGAGAAAAGATGAGTGTCATCCCCTATGCCTCGGCTATAGGGTCTATTATGTATGCCATGCTGTGTACCAGACCTGATGTAAACCTTGCCGTAAGTTTGGTAGGAAGGTACCAAAGTAATCCCGCATGGAACACTGGACAACGGTCAAGAATATCCTGAAGTACCTGAAAAGGACTAAGGATATGTTTCTCGTATATGGAGGTGACGAAGAGCTCGTCGTAAAGGGTTACGTCGACGCTAGCTTCGACACGGATCTGGATGACTAAGTCACAAACCGGATACGTGTATATTTTGAATGGTGGGGCAGTAAGTTGGTGCAGTTGCAAGCAAAGTGTCGTGGCGGGATCTACATGGGAAGCGGAGTACATGGCAGCCTCGGAGGCAGCACATGAAGCAATCTGGATGAAGGAGTTCATTACCGACCTAGGAGTTATTCCCAATGCGTCGGGGCCGATGACTCTCTTCTGTGACAACACTGGAGCCATTGCCCTTGCCAAGGAGCCCAGGTTTCACAAGAAGACCAGGCACATCAAGCGTCGCTTCAACTCCATTCGTGAAAATGTTCAAGATGGAGACATAGATATTTGTAAAGTGCATACAGATCTGAATGTCGCAGATCCATTGACTAAACCTCTTCCGGGAGCAAAACATGATCAACACCAGAACTCTATGGGTGTTCGATTCATCACAATGTAACTAGATTATTGACTCTAGTGCAAGTGGGAGACTGTTGGAAATATGCCCTAGAGGCAATAATAAAATGGTTATTATTATATTTCCTTGTTCATGATAATTGTCTATTGTTCATGCTATAATTGTGTTATCCGGAAATCGTAATACATGTGTGAATACATAGACCACAACATGTCCCTAGTGAGCCTCTAGTTGACTAGCTCGTTTATCAATGGATGGTTATGGTTTCCTGACCATGGACATTGGATGTCATTGATAACGGGATCACATCATTGGGAGAATGATGTGATGGACAAGACCCAATCCTAAGCATAGCACAAGATCGTGTAGTTCGTTTGCTAGAGCTTTTCTAATGTCAAGTATCATTTCCTTAGACCATGAGATCGTGTAACTCCCGGATACCGTAAGAGTGCTTTGGGTGTACCAAACGTCACAACGTAACTGGGTGGCTATAAAGGTATACTACAGGTATCTCCGAAAGTGTCTGTTGGGTTGACACGAATCGAGACTGGGATTTGTCACTCCGTATGACAGAGAGGTATCTCTGGGCCCACTCGGTAATGCATCATCATAATGAGCTCAATGTGACCAAGTGGTTGGTCACGGGATCATGCATTACGGTACGAGTAAAGTGACTTGCCGGTAACGAGATTGAACGAGGTATTGGGATACCGACGATCGAATCTCGGGCAAGTAACGTACCGATTGACAAAGGGAATTGTATACGGGATTACTTGAATCCTCGACATCGTGGTTCATTCAATGAGATCATCATGGAACATGTGGGAGCCAACATGGGTATCCAGATCCCGCTGTTGTTTATTGGCCGGAGAGCTATCTCGGTCAAGGCTGCGTGATTCCCGAACCCGTAGGGTCTACACACTTAAGGTTCAGTGACGCTAGGGTTGTAGAGATATTAGTATGCGGTAACCTCAAAGTTGTTCGGAGTCCCGGATGAGATCCCGGATGTCACGAGGAGTTCCGAAATGGTCCGGAGGTAAAGATTTGTATATAGGAACTCCAGTTTCGGCCACCGAGAAAATTTCGGGGGTCACCGGTATTGTACCGGGACCACCAGAAGGGTCCCGGGGGTCCACCGGGTGGGGCCACCTATCCCGGAGGGCCCCATGGGCTTAAGTGGGAATGGAACCAGCCCCTGGTGGGCTGGTGCGCCCCCCCTTGCCCCTCCTGCGCCTAGGGTTGGAAACCCTCGGGGTGGGGGGCGCCCCACCTAACTTGGGGGGCAAGTTCCCCCCTTGGCCGCCCCCCCCCTTGAGATTGGATCTCTAGGGGCCGGCGCCCCCCAGGGCCCCTATATAAAGAGGGGGGAGGGAGGGCTGCGTACCCAAGCCCCTGGCGCCTCCCTCTCCCCCCGTAACACCTCTCCCTCTCGCTGAGCTTGGCGAAGCCCTGCCGAGATCGCCGCTGCTTCCACCACCACGCCGTCGTGCTGCTGGATCTCCATCAACCTCTCCTTCCCCCTTGCTGGATCAAGAAGGAGGAGACGTCTTCCCCAACCATACGTGTGTTGAATGCGGAGGTGATGTCCGTTCGGCACTAGGATCATCGGTGATTTGGATCACGACGAGTACGACTCCATCAACCCCGTTATCTTGAATGCTTCTGCTCGCGATCTACAAGGGTATGTACATGCACTCCTCTCTCTCATTGCTAGATGACTCCATAGATTGATCTTGGTGATGCGTAGAAATTTTTTATTTTCTGCTACGATCCCCAACAGGGAGACTCCCGAGTGACATGATGTCGAGTGGATTGCACTCGACACCTTTGACCGGGGGTCTCACGGAGTCTCTTGACCTTCTTGCCTTCTTGGGTAGTGACCTTGGGTAGGACGTATAGGTCAGGCCTATGACCCTACCCCAGGTCTGTATCCTCATCACTGATACGTCTCCAACGTATCTATAATTTTTGATTGCTCCAAGCTATATTATCTACTGTTTTGGGGAATATTGGGCTTTATTATCCACTTTTATATTATTTTTGGGACTAACCTATTAACCGGAGGCCCAGCCCAGATTTGATGTTTTATGCCTATTTCAGTGTGTCGAGGAAAAGGAATATCAGATGGAGTCAAAACGGAACGAAATCAACTGGAGAAGTTATTTTTGGAAGGAAACCCACCTGATGGACTTGGACCCCACGTCAGAAGATACGGGAGGTGCTCACGAGGGTGGGGGGCGCGCCCACCCCCTAGGGCGTGCCCCCTACCTCGTGGGGCCCCCGTAGCTCCACCGACGTACTCCCTGCACCCATATATACCTACATATCGTAAAACTTGCACAACAGAAGATAGATCGGGAGTTCCGCCGCCGCAAGCCTCTGTAGCCACCAAAAACCTCTCCGGAGCCCTTCCTGGCACGCTGCCGGAGGGGGATCCCATCACCGGTGGCCATCTACATCATCCCGGTGCTATCCATGACGAAGAGGGAGTAGTTCACCCTCGGGTCTGAGGGTATGTACCAGTAGCTATGTGTTTGATCTCTCTCTCTCTCGTGTTCTCTCTCGTGTTCCCTCTATGGCATGATCTTGATGTATCCCGAGCTTTGCTATTGTAGTTGGATCTTATGATGTTTCTCCCCCTCTACTCTCTTGTGATGAATTGAGTTTCCCCTTTGAAGTTATCTTATCGGATTGAGTCTTTTATGAGAACACTTGATGTATGTCTTGCCGTGATTATCTGTGGTGACAATGGGATATCATGTGCCACTTGATGTATGTTTTGGTGATCAACTTGCGGGTTTCGTGACATTGGAAAACTATGCATAGGGGTTGGCACACGTTCTTGACTCTCTGGTAGAAACTTTGGGGCACTCTTTGAAGTACTTTTATGTTGGTTGGATGAATCTGAGATTGTGTGATGCATATCGTATAATCATGCCCACGGATACTTGAGGTGACAATGGAGTATCTAGGTGACATTAGGGTTTTGGTTGATTTGTGTCTTAAGGTGTTATTCTAGTACAAACTCTTTTATAGATTGATCCGAAAGAATAACTTTGAGGTGGTTTCGTACCCTACCATAATCTCTATGTTTGTTCTCCGCTATTAGTGGCTTCGGAGTGACTCTTTGTTGCATGTTGAGGGCTTGTTATATGATCTATCTATGTTATTATTGTTGAGAGAACTTGCACTAGTGAAAGTATGAACCCTAGGCCTTGTTTCCTATCATTGCAATACCGTTTACGCTCACTTTTATCATTAGTTACCTTGCTGTTTTTATTATTTCAGATTACAAAAACCTTTATCTACTATCTATTTTGCACTTGTATCACCATCTCTTCACCGAACAAGTGCACCTATACAATTTACCATTGTATTGGTTGTGTTGGGGACACAAGAGACTCTTTGTTATTTGGTTGCAGGGTTGTTTGAGAGAGACCATCTTCATCCTACGCCTCCTACGGATTGATAAACCTTAGGTCATCCACTTGAGGGAAATTTGCTACTGTCCTACAAACCTGTGCACTTGCAGGCCCAACAACGTCTACAAGAAGAAGGTTGTGTAGTAGACATCAAGCTTTTTTCTGGCGTTGTTGCCGGGGAGGCTAGGTAAAAGGCACTCACTCACACCCCGTCAACTAAGCTCTTTTCTGGCGTCGTTGCCGGGGAGGTGAGTGCTTGAAGGTATATCTTTAGAGCTTGCAATCGAATCTTTTTGTTTCTTGTTTTAGCACTAGTCTAGTTTATAAAAGAAAACTACAAAAAAATTAGAATTAAGGATGCCTCATATGCTTTATCTTTTTAATGTCTTTCGTGAGTATGATGGAAAGGAAAATTGTGCTCAAGTACTAGAAGTAGAATTACATAGAATGCTTGGCATAAAATATGTGAATGATGAGCATGATTTCAATGTTGTTAGTATGAATTCCTTGAATATCCGTGATGCTAATGATATGCAAAGCCACAAGCTTGGGGAAGCTATGTTTGATGAAGATGATATTTTTTGTCCCCCAAGCTTTGATGAGCAAATTTACTATGATGAAAGCATGCCTCCTATCTATGATAATTATTGTGATGAAACTTATGCTATAAAAAGTAGTGATGATTATATTTACAAATCTTGTCATGATTATGGTTACCCTTTTTCTGAACAGTACTCTTTTAATGTGGAAACAATTTTTAGTGTTCAAGTCTCTTATGATACTCCCACTATAATTCATGAGAAGAATTTTGCTTATGTGTAGAGTAGTGAATTTTCTATGCAAGTAGATCATGAAAAGAATGCTTTAGGTGTTGGTTATATTGTTGAATTCATTCATGATGCTACTGAACATTATTATGAGGGAGGAATATATGCTTGTAGGAATTGCAATAATATCAAGTTTCCTCTCTATGTGTTTAAAATCTTGAAGCTATGCTTGTTTTACCTTCCTATGTTTGTTGATTATTGTTCTCATAAGTTGTTTGTTCACAAAATCCCTATGCATAGGAAGTGGGTTAGGCTTAAATGTGCTAGTCATATGCTTCATGATGCTCCCATTATATTTCACTTCTTATCTTTTATGTGAGCATCATTGTCGTCATCATGCCTAGCTAGAAAGGCATTAAAGAAAAGCGCTTGTTGGGAGACAACCCAATATTTATCCTTACTATTTTTGTGTGTCCACATGATTATGCTACTGTAGTAATCATTTTTTATAGCTTTTGTTTCAATAAAGTGCCAAGTAAGACCTTTAGGATGGCTTACGGTGATAGTTGTGTTGATCCTGCTGAAAATCAGAAACTTTTGCACCCAGTAAATTAGTTTTGTTAATTCACATAAACGTGCTTCTGATCTGATTAGTTTTTCTATGGATTGGTACACGAATCGCTTAGGACTTCCTAATTTGGTAGGATTTTTGGAGTTCCAGAAGTATACGTTTGATACATATTACTACAGACTGTTCTGTTTTTGACAGATTCTGTTTTCTATGCGTTGTTTGCTTATTTTGACGAATCTATGAGTAGTATCGGAGGGTATGAACCATAGATAAGTTAGAATACAGTAGATATTACACTAATATGAATTTAGAATGAGTTTATTACAGTACCTAAGTGGTTGTTTTATTTTCTTATACTAACGAAGCTTACGAGTTTTCTGTTGAGTTTTGTGTTGTGAAGTTTTCAAGTTTTGGGTAAAGATTCGATGGACTATGGAATAAGGAGTGGCAAAGAGCCTACGCTTGGGGATGCCCAAGGCACCCCAAGGTAATATTCAAGGACAACCAAGAGCCTAAGCTTGGGGATGCCCCGGAAGGCATCCCCTCTTTCGTCTTCATCCATCGGTAACTTTACTTGGAGCTATATTTTTATTCACCACATGATATGTGTTTTGCTTGGAGCATCATTTTATTTTGTTAGTATTTGCTTTCTGTTATTTAGATTAATGTTTTGCATCTTTAGTTTCAATAAAGAAGTCAAGGATAGCCATTGCCATGCTTATTTTGCTAGTATGCATGTTGCTGTTTGAAAACAGAAAGTTTACCGCTGTTGCAAAAATTCCCTAGAAAAGTCAGAGCATGATATAATGATGAAACTTTTTTCATAATGAGATATGATAAATTTACTACAGTGGTAATTTTAGTTCATAATTTTTGGAGTTAGGGAAGTATTGATACTCCTGCATTCTTTACAGACTGTACTGTTTTGGCAGATTGCTGTTATGTTTGCATTGTTTGCATATGTTTGTTTGTTTAATGATTCTATTTGAGGATAGGAGTATTAAATATGCAGAGGCATTTAGTATTCAATGTTGAATAATAATTTTAGTGATTTGTTACAGTAGAAAATGATAAGGTTTTGCATTGGTTTATACTAACCTATCTCACGAGTTCTTGTTGAGTTTGTTGTGAATGAAGCTTTTGATAAAAAGAGAAACCATGATATGAGAGGAATTAAGGAGACACAAAAGATCAAGCTTGGGGATTCCCAAGGCACCCCAAGATAATATTTCAAGAAGTCTCAAGCATCTAAGCTTGGGGATGCCCCGGTAGGCATCCCACCTTTCTTCTTCAACAACTATCGGTTAGTATCGGTTGAGCCTAAGTTTTTGCTTCTTCACATGAGTTGTGCTATCCTTGCAATGTAGTTTTCTTTAGCTTTGCTTGCTTTTTGAATAAAGTATCAAGATATGAAATTATTAAATGGGAGAGTCTTCACATAGTTGCATAATTATTCGACTACTCATTGATCTTCACTTACATCTTTCGGAGTAGTTTGTCATTTGCTCTAGTACTCCACTTATATCTTTTAGAGCACGTTGGTGGATTCGTTTTATAGAAACTATTGATCTCGCATGCTTCACTCAGATTATTTTGAGAGTCTTACATAGCATGGTAATTTTCTTAATATTAATATACTTGGTATCCAAGATATGTGAAACTTTCTTATGAGTGTGTTGAATACTAAGAAAAGTTTGATGCTTGATAATTGTTTTGAGATATGAAGATGGTGATATTAGAGTCATGCTAGTTGGGTGATTATGAATTTAAAGAATGCTTGTGTTGAAGTTAGCAAGTCCCGTAGCATGCACGTATGGTTAAAGTTGTGTACCAAATTTGAAACATGAAGTGTACCTGGCTTGTGCATCCTTATGAGTGGCGGTCGGGGACGAGCGATTGTCTTTTCCTACCAATCTATCCCCCTAGGAGCATGCGCGTAGTACTTGGTTTTGATGATTTCTAAATTTTTGCAATAAGTATATGAGTTCTTTTGACTAATGTTGAGTCCATGGATTATACACACTTTTACCTTTCCGCCTTTGCTAGCCTCTTCGGTACCGTGCATTGCCCTTTCTCACCTTGAGAGTTGGTGCAAACTTTGCCAGTGCATCCAAACCTCGTGATACGATACACTCTATCACACATAAACCTCCTTATATCTTCCTCAAAACAGCCACCATACCTACCTATCATGGCATTTCCATAGCCATTCCGAGATATATTGCCATGCAACTTCCATCATCATATTCATGACATACATTACTTTTGTCATATTGCCATTGCATGATCATGTAGTTGACATCGTATTTGTGGCAAAGCCACCATGCATTATTTTTCATACATGTCACTCTTGATTCATTGCACCATCCCGGTACACCGTCGGAGGCATTCATATAGAGTCATATCTTGTTCTAAGTTTCGAGTTGTAATACTTATGTTGTAATCAATAGAAGTGTGATGATCATCATTATTAGAGCATTGCCCAAAAAGAAAAAAAAGGAAAAAAGAAGAAAGGCCAAAAAAAGGCCCAAAAAAAAGAAGAAAAAGAAGAAAATAAATAAAAAGGGCAATGCTACTATCTCTTTTTCCACACTTGTGCTTCAAAGTAGCACCTTGTTCTTCATGTAGTGAGTCTCATATATTGTGCTTCAAAGTAGCACCTTGTTCTTCATGTAGTGAGTCTCATAAGTTGTCTTTTTATACTAGTGGGAATTTTTCATTATAGAACTTGGCTTGTATATTCCTACGATGGGCTTCCTCAAATGCCCTAGGTCTTCATGAGCAAGCGAGTTGGATGCACACCCACTAGTTTTCTTTTGTTGAGCATTCATAGCTCTAGTGCATCCATTGCATGGCAATCCCTACTCCTCATGTTGACATCAATTAATGGGCATCTCCATAGCCCATTGATTATCCTCATCAATATGAGACTTTCTCCTTTTTTGTCTTCTCCACACAACCCCCATCATCATATTCTATTCCACCCATAGTGCTATATCCATGGCTCATGCTCATGTATTGCGTGAAGGTTGAAAAAGTTTGAGATTATTTAAGTATGAAACAATTGCTTGGCTTGTCATCGGGGGTATAGAAGTTGGGGACATCTTTGTGTGACGAAAATGAAGCATGGCCTAACTATATGATTTTGTAGGGATGAACTTTCTTTTGCCATGTTATTTTGAGAAGACATGATTGCTTTATTAGTATGCTTGAAGTATTATTATTTTTATGTCAATATGAACTTTTGTCTTGAATCTTTCGGATCTGAATATTCATATCACAAGTAAGAAGAATTACATTGAAATTGTGCCAAGTAGCACTCCGCATCAAAAATTCTTTTTTTATCATTTACCTACTCGAGGACGAGCAGGAATTAAGCTTGGGATGCTTGATACGTCTCCAACGTATCTATAATTTTTGATTGCTCCATGCTATATTATCTACTGTTTTGGGCAATATTGGGCTTTATTATCCACTTTTATATTATTTTTGGGACTAACCTATTAACCAAAGGCCCAGCCCAGATTTGCTGTTTTATGCCCATTTCAGTGTTTTGAGGAAAAGGAATATCAGACGGAGTCAAAACGGAATGAAATCAACTGGAGAAGTTATTTTTGGAAGGAAACCCACCTGATGGACTTGGACCCCACCTCAGAAGATACGGGAGGTGCTCATGAGGGTGGGGGGCGCACCCCTACCTCGTGGGGCCCCCGTAGCTCCACCGACGTACTCCCTGCACCCATATATACCTACGTATCGTAAAACTTCCAGAACAGAAGATAGATCAGGAGTTCCGCTGCCGCAAGCCTCTGTGGCCACCAAAAACATCTCGAGAGCCCTTCCTGGCACCCTGCCGGAGGGGGATCCCATCACCGGTGGCCATCTTCATCATCCCGGCGCTATCCATGACGAGGAGGGAGTAGTTCACCCTCGGGGCTGAGGGTATGTACCAGTAGCTATGTGTTTGATCTCTCTCTCTCTCTCGTGTTCTCTCTCGTGTTCCCTCTATGGCATGATCTTGATGTATCCCGAGCTTTGCTATTGTAGTTGGATCTTATGATGTTTCTCCCCCTCTACTCTCTTGTGATGAATTGAGTTTCCCCTTTGAAGTTATCTTATCGTATTGAGTCTTTTATGAGAACACTTGATGTATGTCTTGCCGTGATTATCTGTGGTGACAATGGGATATCATGTGCCACTTGATGTATGTTTTGGTGATCAACTTGCGGGTTTCGTGACATTGGTAACCTATGCATAGGGGTTGGCACACGTTCTTGACTCTCCGGTAGAAACTTTGGGGCACTCTTTGAAGTACTTTTATGTTGGTTGGATGAATCTGAGATTGTGTGATGCATATCGTATAATCATGCCCACGGATACTTGAGGTGACAATGGAGTATCTAGGTGACATTAGGGTTTTGGTTGATTTGTGTCTTAAGGTGTTATTCTAGTACGAACTCTTTTATAGATTGATCTGAAAAAATAACTTTGAGGTGGTTTCGTACCCTACCATAATCTCTACGTTTGTTCTCTGCTATTAGTGGCTTCGGAGTGACTCTTTGTTGCATGTTGAGGGCTTGTTATATGATCTATCTATGTTATTATTGTTGAGAGAACTTACACTAGTGAAAGTATGAACCCTAGGCCTTGTTTCCTATCATTGCAATACCGTTTACGCTCACTTTTATCATTAGTTACCTTGCTGTTTTTATTATTTCAGATTACAAAAACCTTTATCTACTATCTATTTTGCACTTGTATCACCATCTCTTCGCCGAACTAGTGCACCTATACAATTTACCATTGTATTGGGTGTGTTGGGGACACAAGAGACTCTTTGTTATTTGGTTGCAGGGTTGTTTGAGAGAGACCATTTTCATCCTACGCCTCCTACGGATTGATAAACCTTAGGTCATCCACTTGAGGGAAATTTGCTACTGTCCTACAAACCTGTGCACTTGCAGGCCCAACAACGTCTACAAGAAGAAGGTTGTGTAGTAGATATCAATCACCGACAGAGAAGGTGAGCCGCTGCACAAAGGGGAGCCAGATCTGGACATGGAGCTCCCCCGCCCAGATTGACCGCGGCTAACCTGGACCATCGCCACCCATGCCACCGCACCGCCTCCTAGCGCCACCGCCACCAGCGCGCGCCCCAGGCCACACGCGATCCCCCGTCGCTAGTGGAGCATCCACGCGCTGCGCCTCCCGAGCAAGAGAAGGATAGCCGTCCCCGCTGCTGCCGGTGCCGCGCTGGCTTTGCCCGGCAACGCTCTCCGGCGGCGGGAGGAGGAGGAGGAAGGGAGGGGCCTGCTTTGGTGGCGGTTAGGGTTCCTCCCGAGTCTCCGACGAGAGTGACACAAGAGGGGAGCGAGCTGACGTCACCTTGGGAGGCGTTCTGACTTTGTGCAACTAGTTTCCGGTGCAACCCATATTCTCTCTCATCATTTTGTGCCCTAGACAAAAAAGACAAGATTCAAATGAATAGTGCTCAGTTAAATAGCAATGCACATGATATAAATCTGTCTTTTTTGGACATGTAACAAGACCTTATATTTGTTATGACTTTTTGTGAATGCATATTATATACCATGACTTACATCTATGAATTACTTTGCAATTTTGAAAGGTCGAAAAGAAAAATAAAGATGAGAGAGAATATGGGATGCACACTTTTCAAGTATTACCCATTCTTCTCAACAACGTCCTTGAGCCACTCTATGAACTACCAAAATCATGGAGAAGCCTTCTGTGACCGACAATGGCGGAGCTGGCAGGAAACAATTGGGCGGGCCACGGTGCAAAAGAATGCTCTTAGCTGACTTTTCTAGTCCCATGGGCTGACTGTATTAGGAGCAAATGCTAAAAAGTTAGGCGGTCCATGGCCCATATAGCCTTGAAGTAGCTCGGCCACTGGTGACCGACATAAGAAAATACACTCTTTTTTATGCTGAGTAATGGAAAACTGGTCAAAAAACTAATGTTGTGTAGTTCCTCTGGTTAGGGTGTATTGGGTGTGCGGGTCTTCCTAGGTCCTCAATTTGACTAACAAAAATCATATTTTTAGAAATTTTATTCCAACATGAATACGTTTGTTGTGTAGTATGCTTTGGATTATATGTAATACATATTTTGTTAGTCAAACCGAGGACTTAAAAACCCGCGCTGACCCCGTAAACATGACTAGAGGGGAGTGAGGTCTGATTTAAACCTTAAATTTGTAGAGCTCGTCGGAGATGAACCCTCACCTTCAAATCCCTGAAATCTATACCCTATACTTCGTAATCCCGGTCGTTTCCAACCTTGACACTCTTTTAGGAGGGAATTTGATGATGTGGCATGGAAATGCTGGGATTGCTGACTTAGCTTGGGTTGCAGATAACTTAGCTTGGGTTGCATACTCCGCATGCATGCATATTTTTTTATTTGCATGGATTAATGGATGCTAGGCGAGCTGTACTACAAGTAAAAGTGTTCTTCTCTGTAGCGGGGCGCCACCGCGTCGGCTGCAGGGTCAACTCAGAGTCATCGCGCCACAGGCGGCCAGTTCGTCCCATGATTTGCCTAGGTACCGAAACATGGATATTCTTGTTGAACGGGAGTTCGTGGACGGCGTGCGCAGCTAGCCGAGGACGGGACGCCAGAGCGACGACCAGCATGCTCTCGCCTCCGAGGCCGTTGCGTTCAAGGCCAGTGTCGTGCACATGGGCTCAACACCATATCCAAGGCCGACGTCCTGCCTGCTCGACGTCGGCTACGCCGTCGTGCACCCGCGTTCATTCGCTCGCTCCTGCCTAAAGCCGTCGAGTACACCGTCGTGCATCCATGCTTGCCCGCTCTTGCCTACAGTCGTCGAGTACGCCGTCCCGCAACTGCTCCTAGTCAATCAATGAGAAGGCGCTAATCATATACTCCTGATGGGATGGTTAACAGGTGCAGAGCTCGATCTTGCTCGCTGGTCCGTATCCTATTCTTCCGATTTTCATCTTGCTATTTATTTCTCCTGCTGAGAAGTGGGCCTCACACTTTATTTCTCTGAGACTCTGACTGACAAGTAGACCACACACACATGTTTTGCTTAATCCACCAATCCCGGCCCTTTTCCTATTTAGATATTATCTTAAGGTTAAAAACGACCGGGATGACAAAGTACAAGGTACGGACTTCAGGGATTTAAAGGTGAGGGTTCATCTCAGGCGAGCTCTACAAACTCAAGGTTTAAATCAGATTTCACTCACTAGAGGGAGTAAGGCAGGTTGCAACCCACGGGAAATTATTTCTGATTTCTAACACCCAAGTTCTAATGAGCCCATTTAATAAAAATAACAATAATTAACAATATATTATGTTTCTTTATTATGGATCTGAAACAATTCTCACCGTACATAAAAAGGCCAAGGCAGTAAAAAACAAACCTACAACTATCACGTTTCCATCTGTAACATGTGAAAAGGAACCAGCGAAGAGAGATCAATATAGCATACGTTTGGTGTTTCTTTGATCATTTTGTGTAGCTAGAAATATTATAATTTTACACACAGAAAATGAGGTTTCACTTAATAAATATGTAATGTTGGGCATATGTTTTATCTTTTCTACGGTGCCAAATACTCCCTCCGTCCGGAAATACTTGTCATTGAAATGGATGTATCTAAATGTATTTTAGTTCTAGATACATCCATTTTCATCCATTTTGATGACAAGTAATTCCGGACGGAGGGAGTACTACTAAAAATCGTCCAGAAGTAGATACATTGTAGCTTGACATCCAAATGAGTCATGGGCAACCACTGCCTCGCCTCCCCTGATGAAAGGCAAGGCCGCTGTAGGGGGGCCGAGTGGCCTGGTTCTGGCTACTCCGAGGACCTCCATTGGTTTCGCTGCCACGACGACGACGCCCCATACCCTCCGTAGGAACAGCAAGGCCAAACTGATCATCGACAAGCCGATCGTCATCGACATGGAGGCGGCTTTGCGGGCTGTGGCGGACAAGCTGGTGGTGGGCCGGGTACTTTCACCGTACCTGGCTGACCCCCAGGCAGTCGTCAACGAGCTGAAAGGGCCTTGGTGGCTGCGCGGCGAGGCGGCGGCCCAGAGGGTCAAAAGCGAAGATGGTCGGTTCGTCATCACCTTCTCGGAGGAGGGAGACCAACGTCATGTGCTGCAAGCTGGACCATGGCACTACAGGAATGATGCCGTCATGCTCGCGGCGTATGATGGAAGCGGTGACCCCGTGGATGTTCCCCTGGATTCTTTCAGAATTTGGGTGCAAATCCATGGGTTGCCGGTTCCAATCAAGACCGTGGAAATGGGATGGACTCTAGGCGACAAGCTCGGCACCGTCATTGCGGTGTCACACAAGAACAAAAAGATCGTCGATGAGTACATTCGCGTCCGCGTCGAGCATCAGGTGGTCGAGCCAGTGAGGAAGTTCATCGACACAACCGACGCAGGGGGCACTAAAAAGATTTACTTTCCAGTTAAATATGAAAAGCTGCCTAATTTTTGTTTGTGCTGTGGCATCGTGGGGCACACTACGGCTAAGTTCTGTGGACTCCCTAGTGAGCTGTGGAAGAAGAATTTCTCCATCGACCTCAAGGCTCCAGCACACCCGAGGGATTTGCACGCTTCGGGGGCTTCGTCCGAGCCTCTCCTCCAATATGGAGGGCTGTCGGTGGCCCCTGGAGAGGCGGAGGCGGCGGGCAGGCCCAAGCTCCCAGAGAAGATGATCAAGGCGGTGACCACAGGTGTCCAGAAGCTTTCGGTCGCCGCGGCGCCTTTGTTCCCCTCTTCTGTTGGTATGCAGACTTGTGGGAAGGAGACGCTGGCGGCCGGGGGCCTCTCCCTCCATGACGCGGAGATGAAAATTGCGTCTGGCATGGAAGACGGGCTGGATCAGGCTGCTGTAGGGGTTAAGAGGGGCACTCCCTCCATCGTCTTGAGTGCTCCCGAGACCCCTGCTGCTGCTGCTGAGTTGCGGCACATGGAAGATACTGACGGTGCTCCTTTAGTCAGCCACGGAGATTCGGTGGAGGTGCAGGGCACTAATGGCGTGGGTGCTAGCTCCATCAACATGAGCACCCATGCTAAAGGGGTGGCTGCTGAATCTATTCGGGGCCGATGGAAAAGGTTGTACAGAGATGAGCAACTGGAGCGCACTGCCGTTCAAGGCGTGTGTGCCAAGCATGTGAAGTTTTGGGTCCCTTCGCCCCCAAACAGTGGCAGTGAAATGTCCAGTCGCAAGGGTGCCTTTGCAGCCATCCTGGAGAGCACGGCTGGTAGCAAAAGGAGTCTTTCTGATGATCAAAATTTAGTGTTTAGTATGGATAGCACTAGTTCTGAGAGCTTAGAGTATAAGAGTGCAAATGATAGAACTGTTTCTTGTAAAAGAGTCTGTACTGAGAGGGTTGAGGCTGTAGTTGGTGTAGATGGGTCTATTGTTCATGTAACTGAGGAAAGGGAGGGAAGAGAGGAGGATGCTGGGGATAGGAGGAGGGAATCAGTGGGTGAGGAAAAAGAGGATGGGGATGCAACAAAGGGAGCTACCGGCCTTGGGGCTGCCGGTGACCTGACGGGCACAGAGGACGCTTGTCAGGAGCCATGAAAATGTTGAGTTGGAACTGCCGAGGCTTGGGTCAGCCTCATACAGTTCAAGAGTTGGTGTGCCTCTCTAAGATGCACAGACCCAATGTTATCTTTTTATCTGAAACAAGAAAAAATAAAGAGTATGTTGAGAGTTTGCGCTACATGTTGGGTATGAATAATGTGTTTACTGTTTCTGGCCATGGTAAAGGTGGAGGACTAGCTGTGTTTTGGGATGAGGCCTACTCTTGTGAGCTGAACAAATATGGGGATCATTTTATTGATATGTATGTCGGCAAGGGAGATGGAACAAAGTGGAGGTGCACTTTCATTTACGGTGAGCCTAAGGCGAGCCAAAGGTACGTTATGTGGGATCTCTTGAGACGGTTAAAACCTCTTGGTGTAGGAGCTTGGTTTATGGTGGGAGATTTTAATGAAGCTATGTGGCAAAATGAGCATTTCTCTCGCCACAAGAGGTCTATTAGGCTTATGGCTAATTTTAGGGAAGCCCTATCCGAATGTAATCTATATGACTTGGGTTTTCATGGTGTGCCTTGGACGTATGATAATAAGCAAGATGGGTTCAAGAATGTTAAGGTACGGCTTGATCGTGCGGTGGCTTGCCCGCTTTGGTCTTCTATGTTCCCTCGATGTAAGGTATCCCATATTATAAGCTCCAGGTCTGATCATTGTCCCTATTTTTATTGAGTTGTTGGGTTCTCCCAAAGTTGGCACTTTTGTTAAACAGTTGAAATATGAATCTTATTGGGAGAGGGAAGGTGCGGCTTTGGATGATCAGATTAGTGCTTGCTGGAATAGAGATTCTAATATTAATGATCTTGGTGATGTTGCGAATAAGCTAGACAAACTAATGAAATCTCTTCATGGGTGGGGTCGCGTTCATATTGGGTATCTGCCAAAGAAACTGGAGTGGGCTCGTAAAAGACTAAAAATTTTGTTTAGCAGGAATGATCATTCTGCAGGTTTGGAAAGGAAGAAAATACTTGCAGAGATGGATGAACTTCTTATAAAGGAAGAAATGCTTTGGAAGCAAAGATCTCGGTTGGACAAGATAAGAGGAGGAGACCGTAATACTAATTATTTTCAGAGGAAGGCTTCCTGGAGATCAAAGAAAAATCATATTTCTGCTCTAAGGAAGGAGGATGGGTGCCTCACGGAAAATTTGGAGGAGATGAAAGGTATCACTAACTCATTCTTTAAACAACTTTACTCATGTGATGATTCAGTTGACCCGTCCCATATTATTTCGCTGGTCAATCCCCTTGTCTCTGATGATATGAATGAGGAGCTTTGCAAACCTTTTACGGATCAAGAGATTAGTGATGCGCTTTTCCAAATGGGGCCGTTAAAGGCTCCGGGGCCGGATGGTTTTCCTGCAAGGTTTTTCCAGCGGAATTGGGGTTTGATCAAGGAGGATATTATTAAGGCTGTCCAACAGTTTTTTATTTCTGGAGTTATGCCTGAGGGGATTAATAACACAACTATTGTTTTCATCCCGAAAATTAAGAACCCCGAGTCTATTAAGGATTTCAGTCCGATCAGTTTGTGCAATGTTATCTACAAGATTATTTCCAAATGCCTTGTTAACAGACTGAGGCCGCTCCTTAATGGTATGATTTCCCCTACTCAAAGTGCGTTTATTCCGGGAAGATTAATTTCTGACAATGCTCTCATAGCCTTTGAATGTATGCATTTTTTGAGTACGCTTAGAGATTTAAGAGGGGAATTTTATGCGTATAAGTTGGATTTGGCGAAAGCTTATGATCGTGTAGACTGGCATTTCTTGCAATGTATGATGGGGGCTTTGGGTTTGGCGCCGAGGTGGATAAATTGGACTATGTCGTGTGTTACATCGGTGAAATTTGCCGTACGCTTCAATGGACAGTTGCTGGAGTCTTTTTCACCTTCTAGGGGACTTAGGCAGAGGGACCCTTTATCTGCGTACTTGTTCCTTTTTGTTGCTGAGGCACTTTCTTTGCTGCTTAATGATGCTTCAGCCAGAGGATCTCTTCAGGAGTTTCATTTGAATAGACATGCTCCAGGTATTTCCCACTTGTTGTTTGCGGACGACAGTATGTTATTTTTCAAAGGCTCCATTGATCAAGCAATTGTCATTAAAAATATTCTGACGAAGTACGAGAAAGGGACTGGGCAGTTATTAAGTCATGATAAATGTTCCATGATGTTTGGGAAAAAGTGCAGTTTGGAGAATCAAGTGGCTATTATGGTAATCTTAAAAATTGCGGTCGATGGGTTCGAAGATAAATATCTTGGACTTCCAGTTCCTGAGGGAAGAATGAAAGCTGGTAAGTTTCAATCTACTAAAGATAAGGTTTTGAAAAGGCTCTCTGACTGGATAGAGAAATACCTTCGTGTGGGGTGAAAGAAGACTTAATAAAATCAGTTATTCAAGCTCTACCTGTGTATGCTATGGGTATTTTTAAGTTCCCGGCTTCCCTTTGTGAGGAGTTAACACAGATTATCATGAATTTTTGGTGGGGAGATGAAGAAGATCGAAGAAAAACACATTGGTTAGCTTGGGACAAATTGACTAGGTCTAAAGGTAAGGGAGGTATGGGATTCCGGGATCTCAGATTATTTAACCAAGCCCTCTTAGCCAAACAAGCGTGGAGGTTATTGGTTCATCCGGATTCGTTGTGTGCTAAGCTGATGAAGGCAAAGTATTACCCTCATGGACATATTCTTGATACAGTGTTTCCTCAGTCTGCATCAGTGACTTGGCAGGGTATTATGCATGGTCTGGAATTGCTTAAGAATGGTGTCATTTTGCGGGTGGGAGATGGATCTAGCATTAATATTTGGAGGGATAATTGGTTACCCAGGAACACTGGCTTAAAATTTCAGCTAAAAGGCACAATACTAGATTGAAGTGGGTCTCTAATTTGTTCTTGAGTGGGAGAAAGGCATGGGATGGAAATTTGATCAAGTTTCTTTTCTATCCCCATGATGCAGAGGAGGTTCTTAAGATTCGTATTCACGCTTATGGGGATGGGGATTTTATTGCGTGGCACTATGAGAATAACGGTATATTTTCCGTTAAAAGTGCGTACAATTTAGCACTTAAGTTGAAGGATAGTCTAGATAAATTGTGTCAATCTAGTGGTGATCCATGTGGAGAAAGGAGACTCCGGAATTTAATTTGGAAGGCTAATATCCCTCAGAAGATAAGAATTTTTTCTTGGAGGGCCGCGACCGATAGCTTGGCGGTCCAGACCAATAGAGTTAAGCACCATCAGATTACTTCAGGTATGTGCTCTATTTGTGGAGTAGAAGAAGAAAGCACGTTTCGTGCCCTAGTTATTTGTCCTAAGGCTCGTGCACTGCGACTGGCCTTGAGAGAATCGTGGAATATTCCTGATGAAGAGTGGTTCAAATTCTCGGGACCAGATTGGCCATTGATTTTGTTGGATCTTTCGAGCTTGCCACAGAGAGGGCAAGTTTTGTTTCTGTTCTGGCGAGCATGGCACCTGAGAAATGATTTAATTTTTGGGAAAGGGAAGGAATCCGTTGCTGCATCTGCAATTTTCGTGGTAAACTATTGGTCTTCTTTTACGTCCAGGTCACAACTCTGTTGAGGTAGTTACTAGTAACAAAGGTAAAGGGAAAGTGGGAGGTGCTACACCAGGTTTCGCAACATCACAAGAACGGTGGGATGGAAGCCTCCACCAGATGATTATATTAAGATCAATGTTGATGCCAGCTATGTGGAGAGTATTAGTGCGGCCAGTGTGGGGGTGGTTGTTAGGAACTCATCTGGTGAATTATTATTTCTTTGTGGGACTTTCTGGGTCAGTGTTGCAGCGTGAACGAAGCTGAGCTACGTGCTTGTCTCGCAGGCCTTTATATAGGTATTACTCTTCACCAATCCATTATTTTGGAGACTTATTGTGCCTTTGTCCGTTCTTTCCTTGCAAATGAGAATCTTGACAGGTCTCTGCTCGTTGATCTGAAGAAAGAAGCCTTGAGTATATTAACGATGCTCAATAATTTTAAAATTGTGAAAATTAATCGGCAGGCCAATAAGGTGGCGCACGAAATTGCGAAGTTTAGCTTTATAAATAAATCTGATGGGATTCTTCTTAATAGTGTTCCGCCCTGTGTGGGGAATTTTGTAATGAATGATTGTAATAACATTATTAATTAATTAATATAGGGGGTTTTTTCAAAAAAAAATTAGTCATGGGCACAATACGAGCATCATAATGTATATGTATACCAATAAAGAAGATACGAGTTACCAGAATCAAAGCCATTAATGTCAATGGTCCGTCCAACTCTAACCCAATCTCTTAAATTTAGTTATCCAAAAATTCAACCTTAGTTTCATAATTATTCCATTTTTCTAGCAAAATTAACTAAATGTGCATTATATTAATGCAAACATGAGGATTGCGCAGTCAACACTGATGATGTGATGGGTTTGATTGATTTCATTCGAATGTCCCCGATCATGTATGTTTCGAGTTTGATAGCTAGTTCAAACTTTCAAATAATAGATACTAGCTAATTGGTCATGTCAGGACCCCGACTCGATGTCACATCGATCTAGCCTGTAACACCTCATATCACTTTGCGGCCTCACGCACGGTATCCTCACGGGTGTCGCCTTACCTTTGCCCGGGACCGTTTGCGCCTTTTGGCTCACGTATATGATAGTGTCGCTAGCATCCATATGATAAGGAGCCCGGGCTGACATGACTAGTCGTAAACCCAAAGTGGCACAGACTTACAGGGACAGGCATCCATGACCCAGCTTCGAACGTGTCGGTCATCAGCAAGTGGGTCCGAGCTGTAGCACTGGGCTAGCAGGACTCCGGTAAACCGGGCTGTAGCGGGCTAACAGGACTCCGGTACTCAATGCGTGACATTTCCCCGAAGGGACAGACACCGGAACGAAGAAGGACACATGCCGGCCAGCCTAAGTGTTCCAGAGCAGTAGCAAGCTACCATGGCTCAGCGGTAACACTAGGAGACATTTCCCGGTAAGAGAGGCTACTAAAGATAAACAACTAGATAGTCAGATCCCACACATACCAAGCATTTCAATAACATACACACAGTATGCTCGATATGTGCAAATACAACATGGCATCACAACATGACTCTACGACACAAGTACTTTATTTAAGGCTCAGAGAGCCATACATAACATACACATAGGTACGGGTCACACGACCCAGCATTCAAGTCATACAGTCATACAAACCAGCAGCGGAAGTAGCTTGTCTGAGTACAGACAACTAGTAACATAAAAGAGGCTTGGGAAGCCTAGCTATACTACGTGGTCCTTCACAAGCTCAGGATCACCACCTGGGCCTTAGCCTACTCATTGATGTCAACGTCTACGAAGAACCCATCAGAAGGGGTTGCAGCGTCTTCTGTAAAAATGTAAATTATAGCAACATGAGTACAAAGGTACTCAGCAAGACTTACATCAGATCCTACATACATGCACATTATCAAGAAGGGTTGGTGGAGTTGTTGCAGCAAGCCAGCTTTGACTCTTGGCTAGGCTATCCTACGAGACTCCAACTTGAAATGGTTTTGCGCACACGAGTCCACTACTCACCACTTCAATACACTACCGAGGATCCACCTCCGTCTTCCTACGGAAGAGCCATCCTCGGCACTCACACTTATCTTGAGGCTTTTAGTAGTTTCCATTTACTTGTCTATGAACTGTATAGGCAACCAAGTAGTCCTTTACCGCGGACGCGGCTATTCGAATAGATCATGTTAACCCTGCAGGGGTGTACTTCTTCATACATGTTTCCACCACTTAGCGTCTGCACACGACATGTGCTCGGCAGACTTCAAGCGAAAGCCGACGTGGGTGTAGACCACGACCTACCTAAACACCTAAGTCTCTAGTCCAGGTTTATCGCCTATTCGGGTTCCATCCATGAGGAGACCCGGCCGAGGTTTCGCTCACAGCCCCAAACGATGTGAACAGGGTTCCCGAGATACCTAACGGGTATTCGGTACACCGTGCCACGTACCTACCGCATCACAGCCCACCCCTACGGTCAGCGCTGTCCACGGCCTCCAGTAGGCTACAAACACCAGAAACTACTTGCAACTCCTGGACAGAGAACTAGGGTGGATAAGAAGTCGAGCGGGGTCATATTTCAGGGCCCAATGCATGGTAGTAGCTGTATCTTAAATCACACATACAGATCTCAGTGCTTAAGGTCGGCTTCAATGAAACAACCCACCATGTACTCCTACATGGCCTCTCATCGATACCTTTACCAAATCGTGTTCACCACACCACTCTCATTACCGACATAATCATTTCACTCTAGCCCATCACCCAGATGAACCAGACCTGACACGACTCTAAGCATAGCAGGCATAGCAAGGTAGGAACAACACATACATATGGCTCAAACAACTCCTACACATGCTAGTGGGTTTCATCTAGTTACTGTGGCAATGACAGGTCATGCAGAGGAAGTGGGTTCAACTACCGTAACACACAGCAGTTTGAAACGCGTTGTCTTAATGCAGTAAAAGAGAGCAGGAGCGAGAACATGGGATTGTATCGATATGATCAAATGGTTGGTTGCTTGCCTGATGGTTCGATGCACTGATACGGTTCTTCGTTAGGGTAATCACGGTACTCCTCGGAGGCAGAACCTGCCGCAAAGAACACCGATACACAACCATCACCAAACAATGTGCAACAATATGATGCATGCATGAAACATGGCAATATGAGTGTGTTGGGCTAATGCAACTAAGACCAGAAGGGTTTGAACCAATTTGAACCAAAGATTCAAATTTCAAACTCATACATGGCCCTTTAAAGTGTTTTACCTTGTTCTGCATTAAACATCAAGTTAACTTGTTTAATCATGCATGAAAATAGTACAGATGGATAGATTGGATTTTTCTGATCATTTTTCATATATAATTTGTCTGATTTGGAGTTACAGATTAAAAGTTATGAATTTTTGAAATTTAAACTATATTCTGGAATTTCCTATATTAGATTAAATCCAGAAAATCAATTACTGCGTCAGCCTGACGTCAGTGTGACATCAGCAGGTCAACGGGACACGGTCCGGGTCAAACCTGACAGTGGGTCCCGCGTGTCAGTGTGATTAATTAAACTAAAATTAATTTAAACTAATCCTAATTAGTTAACAGGGCTGGGCCCCACCTGTCATTGACTCAGGGGAGTCAACCAGGGCCCACCCGTGGTCAAACCCGGGTCGGCTGCACCGGCGTTTAGCCGCCGGCGAGCCCGACGCGGCGGCGGAAGTGGTTTTTGCCGTTCCGGCAACCAAACGAGCCGCGGAGGCCACCGGAGAGGAGCTGAGGACGAACCGCAGCTCTTGGTGGAGTCCGTTGGGGTCGGGGTGGCCGGAGTTGGCGCCGGCGACGACTTTGGCGGCCACCGGAGTTCGGCCGAAGTCGAACTTGACGCAAGAGGGGTCGGTGAGGTGCGGGGAGTAGCTAGTTAGGTGCTACGTGACGCGGTGAGCATGATGGACACCGTGGAGTGGCCGGAAGATGACCGGGAGCACGTCGGCGACGAGCTCCACGGTGGTGGGTGCGGTTGAGCTCCGGGAGGTCGCTACACGGCTCGGGAACGAGAGAGGGAGGGTAGGAGGGGTAGCTAGGCTCACAGCGCACCCGTAGAGGCCACCGGCGGGGTCGGGGACGAGCTGAGGCGGCGACGGTGTTGAAGGGGATCTCCGGCGACGGCGGTTCGGGCGAGGTCGTTGCGGTGGACTCGGGCGTTGCGAGCGCTCGGGGCTCGGCTTGCTCGATGAAGTGGACAGCGGCGGAGCTCCTGGACACGACGAGAGGACGCACGGGCGGCGGGGAGCGCGGCTACGACGTAGGCACGGCGGCGGTAGCGTCGGCCATGGCTGGGGGGCGCGAGGGGGAGGAGCTGGAGAGGAGAGGGGGTGTCTGGGGGGTTCGGGGAAGAGAGGGGGAGCGATCCACGACGTCACCGGGCGAGGGGAGCGGCGAGGCGGCGAGCAGGTGCGTGGCGCGCGCTGCGGTCGCCGTCGGGCACCTGCCTGCCTGCCTGGCCGGCAAGCAGCTCGCTGGAGCGGCGCTGGGCTGGGCCGGCAGGTGGGCCGGGTGCTGGCGCCAGGTAAGTTTTTCTATTTTTTTCTGTTTTCTGTTTTTTTAATACTTCTGCAACTTTGTTGAATTAATAAAAATACCTAGGCAACTCCTAAAATCACCAAACTACTCCTGGTCCATAGTTGGATTATTTCCAACATGAAACATTTTAGTTTGGAGATATTTGAGCATTTAATTATTTTATATAATTTTAAATGCCCAAATTCAAATATTTATGATTTAATTCAAAACCCTGAGATGGCCTAGGAAAATGTGCATCACTTCTGGCAGAGGTTCTGAACCAAGACAAAAATGATGGGCATTTTAGAAGGGCATTTCAGGTTCATTGAAAAAGTTTTTAGTAAACCCTAGTTGGTTTCAGAGGGGGCTGGGGGTTCTGTCATCCCCATTTCAGGTTTCTGATGAAAGAATAAACATGATGCAACACTCTAATGCATGAACTAGCTAGGGTGTGACAACTCACCCCCACTCACAAGAATCTCGTCCCGAGATTTGGGTTCCTCCGGGAAGAAGGCGGGGTACTCGAGTCGAAGACGATCCTCCCTTTCCCAAGTTGCTTCATCCTCAGAATGGTGCGACCATTGAACTTTGAGAAACTTGATATTATGACGTCGAGTGGTACGCTCGGCCTGATCGAGGATACGAATGGGATACTCTCGATACGTGAGATTATCTTGGAGATCAAGCGTTTCGTGGTCCACTCCACGGATAGGATCCGAGAAGCAACGCCTGAGTTGAGAAACGTGGAAGACATCGTGGACTCTGGAGAGATGCGGAGGTAGTTCCAACTGGTAGGCAACTTCTCCTCGTTTAGCGAGAATACGAAAAGGTCCAATGTAACGGGGAGCCAATTTGCCTTTGATACCGAAACGATGGGTTCCCTTCAGAGGAGTAACCCGAAGGTAAGCCTTCTCGTCAACCTCGAAAGTCATAGCCTTATGTTTTCGGTCATATTGACTCTTTTGACGAGATTGGGCTGTTTTCAACTTTTCACGAACGATGCGAACTTGCTCTTCTGCTTCCTGAATCATATCCGGGCCAAAGAATTGTCTTTCCCCGGTTTCTGACCAGTTAAGGGGTGTTCGACACCGTCGTCCATAGAGAACTTCAAAAGGGGCTTTACCCAAGCTAGATTGATAGCTGTTGTTGTAAGCGAATTCGGCAAATGGAAGGCACTTCTCCCAATCCATTCCGAATGAGATAACAGAGGCTCGAAGCATGTCTTCTAGGATCTGGTTGACGCGTTCTACTTGACCACTAGATTGAGGGTGAAAAGCGGTGCTAAAAGAAAGGCGGGTTCCCATAGCATTCTGGAAACTTTCCCAAAATCGAGAGGTGAAAAGACTTCCTCGATCCGAGTTAATTTCCAGAGGAACACCATGGAGAGACACTATTCGGGAGATGTATAAATCTGCCAATTGACTAGCAGTTATACTCTCACGAACAGGTAAGAAATGGGCCACTTTGGAAAGACGATCGACAACGACAAAGATAGCATTATTTCCTCTCTTGGTCCTGGGAAATCCGGTAATGAAATCCATACCAATTTTATCCCATTTCCATTCAGGAATAGCTAAGGGTTGAAGGGTGCCAGCAGGCCGTTGATGCTCTGCTTTTACACGACGGCAGACGTCGCAATTAGCAATATACTGAGCAATTTCTCTCTTCATCCTAGTCCACCAGAACCTCTGGCGTAGGTCCTGATACATCTTGGTACTACCGGGATGAATGGTGAGAGGAGATTCATGAGCCTCCTTAAGGATCAACTGCCGTAGATGCTGGTTTTTGGGAACCACTAAACGGTTCTCAAAGTACACAACACCATGATCATTTGTGGAAAAACAACTAGCACCTCCGCTAGCAATGTTCTCCTTGATTTTAGATATTCCCTTATCTCGCTTTTGGGCAGCGATGATTTGATCCGTAAGAGTAGGTTTCGCCACCAAGGTGGAAAGAAATCCTTGAGGAACAATGTGAAGGTTAAGCTTCCGAAATTCCTCATGGAGAAGCGGTTGACTTTGTTGTAACATCAGGTTGTTACAATAAGATTTACGACTTAGCGCATCAGCCATGACGTTGGCTTTCCCTGGGGTGTAAGTTATTCCTAAGTCGAAATCTGTGATCAACTCAACCCAACGTCTTTGCCTGAGATTCAAATCCGGTTGGGTGAAGATATACTTCAGACTTTGGTGATCAGTGAATATTTCGCAACGATTACCGAGGAGGTAATGTCGCCAGGTCTTAAGTGCATAGACTACGGCTGCAAGCTCTAGATCATGAGTAGGATAATTCTCCTCATGTGGGTGCAATTGCCGTGAAGCGTAAGCAATTACGTGTCGATCTTGCATGAGAATGCAACCTAGTCCTTGTCGCGAGGCGTCGCAGTAGATAACAAAGTCCTTAGAGAAGTCTGGCGGTACCAGTACGGGAGCAGAAGTCAGGCGTCTTTTCAGTTCCTGAAAGCTGTGCTCACATTGTGGAGTCCATTCGAACTTTTTATCTTTCTTGAGGAGTTCGGTTAGAGGTTTAGCAACTTTGGAGAAGTTCTCGACAAAGCGACGGCAATAGCTCGCTAAGCCCAGAAAACTCCGAACTTGCTTGACCGATTCAGGTGGAGTCCAATTAAGGACGGCTTGAACTCGCTCAGGATTAACAGCAATACCTTTACCAGATATTACATGACCCAGATAGGTCACTTCTGACAACCAGAATTCACATTTAGAAAATTTGGCATAAAGGCGATGCTCTCGAAGTTTCTTCAACACTAGCCTTAGATGTTCGGCATGTTCTTCCTCGCTCTTGGAGTAGATGAGTATATCATCGAGGTAAACCACGACGAATTTATCCAAATACTCCATGAAGATTGAGTTCATTAACCGAGAAAAGGTGGCTGGAGCGTTGGTTAAACCGAAGGACATGACGGTGTACTCGTATTGACCATAACGAGTGACAAAGGCCGTTTTAGGAATGTCCCCGTTCCTGATTTTGATTTGATGGTAGCCCAACCTCAAATCCATTTTGGAGAAGACTGAGGATCCAGCGAGCTGATCATACAGGTCGTTGATCCTGGGGAGCGGATATTTGTTCTTGATTGTGACCAAATTGACAGGTCGATAATCTACAACCATCCGGTCCGTACCATCCTTCTTCTTGACGAAGAGGACGGGGCAAGCCCACGGAGATGAACTAGGTCGGATGAAACCCTTTTTCAAGGACTCATCGAGTTGTTTCTTAAGCTCGGCTAGTTCTAGTGGTGCCATCTTATAAGGTCTTCTAGCAATCGGGACGGTTCCTGGAATAAGGTCTATTACGAACTCAACATCCCTGTCAGGTGGAACACCTGGCAATTCCTCTGGGAAGACATCCGGAAGTCACGGACTACCGGAACGTCCTCAAGGTCTGGCAAAGGGCTGGCGTTAAGAGAATATAACTGTCGCTTGGCTATTCGGGTCAAGACATTGACTATCTTCCCCGAGGGATGGGTGAGTTGAACAGTCCTAGAGAAGCAATCAATTTGGGCATGATGAGCTGACATCCAGTCCATACCCAAGATGATATTAATATCCGAAGATTTAAGGGCTATCAAAGATGCGAGAAAAACAAGTCTGTCGACTTGGATTTCGTTTCCATGGCTTACTCTAGAAGTTTGCCATTTGGATCCCGGAGTTTGAATTACCATAGAGGATGGCATGTCACAGAATGCGGTGTTATGCAAGCGAGCATAGTTCTCGGATATGAATGAATGAGATGCTCCTGTATCGAAAAGAACAGATGCCGGGTGGCAATTAACAAGGAGCGTACCGAGAACGACGTTGGGATCCTCTTGAGCTTCTTCGGCAGAGATACAGTTGACATGGCCACGTGTAGCGGTGGCCGGCTTGGCGTGGAACACTTTTCCTGTCGGCTTGCCACGGCCAACAGCTTTAGCAGATTGGTTGGGGTTGGTCTGGGGACACTCGCGCATATAGTGGCCAGATTCCCCACACTTAAAGCAAGTCACAGAACTGGTACGTGGAGGAGCATTGTTGGTTGGACCACCATAGGGCTTGGCTGGTGCAGACTGTTGAACGGGGCGAGGCGCCTGGAAGGATGGCCTCGGTGTGAACCTGGGTGGCAGGGCAGTGTTGGGCACCCACACGCGGCGCTTCTGGGGACCAGCACCGGATGAGGAACCCACGTCACGGCCATGCTTGCGTGTTGCGTCATAATCAGTCTGACCAGTCTCAGCACTGATGGCCTTGTTAACAAGCTTCTGAAAAGATGTGCACTCATGCAGACGGAGGTCGCGGCGAAGCTCAGGACTAAGTCCCTTACGGAACCTTGCTTGCTTCTTAGCATCAGTAGAAACTTCCTCAGTTGCATATCGTGCGAGGTTACCAAACTCCCTGCTATAAGCATCCACAGAGAGTCGGCCTTGGGTGAAACTGCAAAATTCCTCACGTTTACGGTCCATGAGACCCTCCGGAATGTGATGTTCACGGAAAGCCTCGCTGAATTCAGCCCAAGTAGTGACATGGCCCGCTGGGCGCATAGCTCCATAATTCTCCCACCAGAGACTGGCGGGGCCTTCAAGATGATATGCAGCAAAGGTGACCTTGTCAGCCTCGGCTACTAGCGCGGAGCGCAGTTTGTGAGAAATACTGCGAAGCCAGTCATCAGCGTCGAGAGGCTCGACGGAGTGGTGGAACGTGGGTGGATGTAACTTGATGAAATCACTGAGTGACACCACGTTAGTCCTCTGATGGTGTGCTGTGTTCTGTTCAATACGCTCCAACAAACGGTTGGTCTCCCGCTTGTTTCTTTCGGCTTCCATCATAACCTCGGCTAGGGAAGGAGGATGAGGCAGATTTGCATTCCTGACTTCACTGCCTTCGGCCTGCTCTTGAGGAGCAGGGTTATTGCGCGTGTTGACCATCCTAGGTAAACAAGACAATGATTTAGTCAGAATGATAAGATTCCGACACAGGATACAGAATGTAAGGAATAACTCGGAATGCAAGATGATCATCCGTATGACATGGTAGATACAGAAACTGCTTCTTTATTCCATCGTCATACACACCATACAAGGTTTAGTACAAGACCAAACAAGGTACTATTACGGTGAAAAGAGGATTACATCTCATCGGAGGCATCCCAAGCTCCTATACATTATTTTTCTACACCTCCGGAAGGCGGTACAAACTAGGTCATATCCCACGAGTCACGCAGGACGATAGACGACACAGCTAGTACGAACTAGTGATACTACCACTAACTCAGACCGATCCGTAGTAGTCCTCGTAGAAGTCACCTCCATAGCCTGGAAGCTCAACATGATCATCCGGGAACAGACGATCTCGCGGAGCTTGTGGACCATAGGGGCTAGGATGAGGTCTTGGACCAACAGACGGTGGCCTGCGGGGACCGCGAGGTGGGGTGATGCCTCCTACATCACGCCAACCCATCACGTCTGGCAGAGCAGATCTCACAGGATAGAGATCGCGCATATCCGAATATCCAGCTTGCACCGCCGGTGCAAACCGAGTCAACGTGGCCCAATGGTCAGCACGGGTATTGAAGAGCTCTAGCCTCAAGGCCCGATTTTCACGGTCCTTATCCTCGAGCATCTCAGCAGTGGTGCGAGTCCGTGAATCCTCCTGAGTGGGGTCAGCATAGATAGCCTGGAGATACCCTTGTGCTCCCGGAAGTGATCCTGGCATATACCGGAAATCAGAGTCCCGAAATAGGCCAGACCTGACTCGCATGATGGTCATCATAGAGTAGGCGGCGTCCTGCACAGCCATCTCAATAGTAACCCCGAGTCCATAGGAGCAGTGAAGGGGCTCGGTGGATCCAGGATAAGATGGAAATATCCTGACAGTGCAGAGATACTGGCTTTGATTAAAGTCTCGAAATTGCTCTTCGACCGTGTACTCGGGATACCAACGGTATCCAGCCTCAGTCATTACCCTGACCAACATGGCGGTATGGCCGGGTACATCTAGGCATCGAGTCAGGCGAACCACTTGATTGAGGTCGCGAGTGGCCATCTGAAAGCACAACCATAATGCAAAGGCATTAGAATTTCTAGCAAAATTTCGGCAGCATAACAGCTGTAAATGCTCAAGAAGGATTTTGAGACATTTGACAAAGGATTTCATACACACTCAACATCATCATATCAAAGTTCTGAGTCCATCCTAACAACATAATGTGGTAGTAGAACTGAACTAGGCTTGTATCCATCAAACCTATAAGGTACTACTGATTAGTAACACGTGATCCTGATAGAGAGAATAGATCCTAATTCCTTAACCCCCGGTGGAAGAATAGACTGACTCAGATCAGAATGTCATAAGATAAAGGAGTAAAAAGAGCCTTACGTTCCAACCCACAAACAATTCCCCTACATATAACTAAAGAATTTCTAGACTCAACATCGACCAGTTTGGCTTGGAGAACCTACAGGCAGTCCGGCTCTGATACCAACGCTGTCAGGACCCCGACTCGATGTCACATCGATCTAGCCTGTAACACCTCATATCACTTTGCGGCCTCACGCACGGTATCCCCACGGGTGTCGCCTTACCTTTGCCCGGGACCGTTTGCGCCTTTTGGCTCACGTATATGATAGTGTCGCTAGCATCCATATGATAAGGAGCCCGGGCTGACATGACTAGTCGTAAACCCAAAGTGGCACAGACTTACAGGGACAGGCATCCATGACCCAGCTTCGAACGTGTCGGTCATCAGCAAGTGGGTCCGGGCTGTAGCACTGGGCTAGCAGGACTCCGGTAAACCGGGCTGTAGCGGGCTAACAGGACTCCGGTACTCAATGCGTGACATTTCCCCGAAGGGACAGACACCGGAACGAAGAAGGACACATGCCGGCCAGCCTAAGTGTTCCAGAGCAGTAGCAAGCTACCATGGCTCAGCGGTAACACTAGGAGACATTTCCCGGTAAGAGAGGCTACTAAAGATAAACAACTAGATAGTCAGATCCCACACATACCAAGCATTTCAATAACATACACACAGTATGCTCGATATGTGCAAATACAACATGGCATCACAACATGACTCTACGACACAAGTACTTTATTTAAGGCTCAGAGAGCCATACATAACATACACATAGGTACGGGTCACACGACCCAGCATTCAAGTCATACAGTCATACAAACCAGCAGCGGAAGTAGCTTGTCTGAGTACAGACAACTAGTAAAATAAAAGAGGCTTGGGAAGCCTAGCTATACTACGTGGTCCTTCACAAGCTCAGGATCACCACCTGGGCCTTAGCCTACTCATTGATGTCAACGTCTACGAAGAACCCATCAGAAGGGGTTGCAGCGTCTTCTGTAAAAATGTAAATTATAGCAACATGAGTACAAAGGTACTCAGCAAGACTTACATCAGATCCTACATACATGCACATTATCAAGAAGGGTTGGTGGAGTTGTTGCAGCAAGCCAGCTTTGACTCTTGGCTAGGCTATCCTACGAGACTCCAACTTGAAATGGTTTTGCGCACACGAGTCCACTACTCACCACTTCAATACACTACCGAGGATCCACCTCCGTCTTCCTACGGAAGAGCCATCCTCGGCACTCACACTTATCTTGAGGCTTTTAGTAGTTTCCATTTACTTGTCTATGAACTGTATAGGCAACCAAGTAGTCCTTTACCGCGGACGCGGCTATTCGAATAGATCATGTTAACCCTGCAGGGGTGTACTTCTTCATACATGTTTCCACCACTTAGCGTCTGCACACGACATGTGCTCGGCAGACTTCAAGCGAAAGCCGACGTGGGTGTAGACCACGACCTACCTAAACACCTAAGTCTCTAGTCCAGGTTTATCGCCTATTCGGGTTCCATCCATGAGGAGACCGGCCGAGGTTTCGCTCACAGCCCCAAACGATGTGAACAGGGTTCCCGAGATACCTAACGGGTATTCGGTACACCGTGCCACGTACCTACCGCATCACAGCCCACCCCTACGGTCAGCGCTGTCCACGGCCTCCAGTAGGCTACAAACACCAGAAACTACTTGCAACTCCTGGACAGAGAACTAGGGTGGATAAGAAGTCGAGCGGGGTCATATTTCAGGGCCCAATGCATGGTAGTAGCTGTATCTTAAATCACACATACAGATCTCAGTGCTTAAGGTCGGCTTCAATGAAACAACCCACCATGTACTCCTACATGGCCTCTCATCGATACCTTTACCAAATCGTGTTCACCACACCACTCTCATTACCGACATAATCATTTCACTCTAGCCCATCACCCAGATGAACCAGACCTGACACGACTCTAAGCATAGCAGGCATAGCAAGGTAGGAACAACACATACATATGGCTCAAACAACTCCTACACATGCTAGTGGGTTTCATCTAGTTACTGTGGCAATGACAGGTCATGCAGAGGAAGTGGGTTCAACTACCGTAACACACAGCAGTTTGAACGCGTTGTCTTAATGCAGTAAAAGAGAGCAGGAGCGAGAACATGGGATTGTATCGATATGATCAAATGGTTGGTTGCTTGCCTGATGGTTCGATGCACTGATACGGTTCTTCGTTAGGGTAATCACGGTACTCCTCGGAGGCAGAACCTGCCGCAAAGAACACCGATACACAACCATCACCAAACAATGTGCAACAATATGATGCATGCATGAAACATGGCAATATGAGTGTGTTGGGCTAATGCAACTAAGACCAGAAGGGTTTGAACCAATTTGAACCAAAGATTCAAATTTCAAACTCATACATGGCCCTTTAAAGTGTTTTACCTTGTTCTGCATTAAACATCAAGTTAACTTGTTTAATCATGCATGAAAATAGTACAGATGGATAGATTGGATTTTTCTGATCATTTTTCATATATAATTTGTCTGATTTGGAGTTACAGATTAAAAGTTATGAATTTTTGAAATTTAAACTATATTCTGGAATTTCCTATATTAGATTAAATCCAGAAAATCAATTACTGCGTCAGCCTGACGTCAGTGTGACATCAGCAGGTCAACGGGACACGGTCCGGGTCAAACCTGACAGTGGGTCCCGCGTGTCAGTGTGATTAATTAAACTAAAATTAATTTAAACTAATCCTAATTAGTTAACAGGGCTGGGCCCCACCTGTCATTGACTCAGGGGAGTCAACCAGGGCCCACCCGTGGTCAAACCCGGGTCGGCTGCACCGGCGTTTAGCCGCCGGCGAGCCCGACGCGGCGGCGGAAGTGGTTTTTGCCGTTCCGGCAACCAAACGAGCCGCGGAGGCCACCGGAGAGGAGCTGAGGACGAACCGCAGCTCTTGGTGGAGTCCGTTGGGGTCGGGGTGGCCGGAGTTGGCGCCGGCGACGACTTTGGCGGCCACCGGAGTTCGGCCGAAGTCGAACTTGACGCAAGAGGGGTCGGTGAGGTGCGGGGAGTAGCTAGTTAGGTGCTACGTGACGCGGTGAGCATGATGGACACCGTGGAGTGGCCGGAAGATGACCGGGAGCACGTCGGCGACGAGCTCCACGGTGGTGGGTGCGGTTGAGCTCCGGGAGGTCGCTACACGGCTCGGGAACGAGAGAGGGAGGGTAGGAGGGGTAGCTAGGCTCACAGCGCACCCGTAGAGGCCACCGGCGGGGTCGGGGACGAGCTGAGGCGGCGACGGTGTTGAAGGGGATCTCCGGCGACGGCGGTTCGGGCGAGGTCGTTGCGGTGGACTCGGGCGTTGCGAGCGCTCGGGGCTCGGCTTGCTCGATGAAGTGGACAGCGGCGGAGCTCCTGGACACGACGAGAGGACGCACGGGCGGCGGGGAGCGCGGCTACGACGTAGGCACGGCGGCGGTAGCGTCGGCCATGGCTGGGGGGCGCGAGGGGGAGGAGCTGGAGAGGAGAGGGGGTGTCTGGGGGGTTCGGGGAAGAGAGGGGGAGCGATCCACGACGTCACCGGGCGAGGGGAGCGGCGAGGCGGCGAGCAGGTGCGTGGCGCGCGCTGCGGTCGCCGTCGGGCACCTGCCTGCCTGCCTGGCCGGCAAGCAGCTCGCTGGAGCGGCGCTGGGCTGGGCCGGCAGGTGGGCCGGGTGCTGGCGCCAGGTAAGTTTTTCTATTTTTTTCTGTTTTCTGTTTTTTTAATACTTCTTCAACTTTGTTGAATTAATAAAAATACCTAGGCAACTCCTAAAATCACCAAACTACTCCTGGTCCATAGTTGGATTATTTCCAACATGAAACATTTTAGTTTGGAGATATTTGAGCATTTAATTATTTTATATAATTTTAAATGCCCAAATTCAAATATTTATGACTTAATTCAAAAACCCTGAGATGGCCTAGGAAAATGTGCATCACTTCTGGCAGAGGTTCTGAACCAAGACAAAAATGATGGGCATTTTAGAAGGGCATTTCAGGTTCATAGAAAAAGTTTTTAGTAAACCCTAGTTGGTTTCAGAGGGGCTGGGGGTTCTGTCATCCCCATTTCAGGTTTCCGATGAAAGAATAAACATGATGCAACACTCTAATGCATGACTAGCTAGGGTGTGACAGGTCATGTGTTGCAACAGGGGCATACATGTTTCTAGTGGCTCCATATCAATCGTGTCCGACATGAATTTTAGACCTATCATATTCTAGATTTTGGTATGGTTTGATTTGACTAATTTAATGGTGTGTAGGGAAGACAAGGAATTTGATTTATTTGATGTCTTGTTAAATTTGATTTGATTTGGGCAAGGACATGGAAGACAAGAAACGTTTTGATTTGGTTGAGGTTTTGTTAAGATTTGATTTTATCAAGTTAATGCACGACATGACCCGTAAAAAAGAGAGTTAACCCATGAGGTGAGAAGAAAATTGTACTATAAACAAGGTAGAAATTACCTAGGAGAGGATGGAAGGAGCTCTACCTAAATGGCAGACGGTATACGTGGTCCAATGAGAGGCATGTGGCCACGTTGGAGAAGATTGATCATGTGTTTGTGTCAAATGAGTGGGATGAGGCATATCCGACGTGCTTACTCTCGGCTTTGGGCACCGCGGTCTCGGATCATTGCCCGTTAATGTTGGACATGATTGTCTCCATCAGTTCTAAGAAGAGGTTCAAGTTTGAGTCTTTCTGGACTCGTGCGAAAGGTTTCTTTGATGTGGTCAAGTTGGCTTGGAGTATGACTCCAGCGGCCTCTAATGATTACCTCACATTGCAAAATAAGCTAAGGGCCACGGCATGGAGTCTCCAAAAGTAGAGTGATCGCTTGGTTGGTAACGTGAAGCTTCAAATTGCCATTGCTCTGGAGGTTATAAAGCAGTTGGATATCGCTATGGAGGCAAGGCCGCTATCGGATGCGGAGAGGGATTTGCGTAAGTGTTTAAAGAGGAAGCTCTTGGGCTTGAGCTCGTTGGAGAGAACAATCGCTAGGCAGTGATCGAGAATGGTGCAACTACGTGATGGCGATGGGAACACGAGGCTTTTTCACCAGCAAGCAAGTCATAGGCAAAGAAAGAACGTCTTGAGGACGGTGAGGTATAATGATCAACTATACTCCAGGCGGGATGAAGTGGCTTCATGTAGGATCGAAAATAAGTCTAGAGGGGGGTGATTAGACTACTTGACCAAATAAAAATCTAACCTTTTCCCAATTTTAGTTCTTGGCAGATTTTAGCAACTTAGCACGGTTCAAGCAATCTTAACACAATTCAAGCAAGCATGCAAAGAGTATATGAGCAGCGGAAAGTAAAGCATGCAACTTGCAAGAATGTAAAGGGAAGGGTTTGGAGAGTGCAAATGCAATATGAGACATGGATGTTTTTGTCGTGGTTCCGATATGTGGTGCTATCGTACATCCACGTTGATGGAGACTTCAACCCATGAAGGGTAACGACTGCGCGAGTCCACGGAGGGCTCCACCCACGAAGGGTCCACGAAGAAGCAACCTATCCCACCATGGCCATCACCCACGAAGGACTTGCCTCACTAGCGGTAGATCTTCACGAAGTAGGCGATCTCCTTGCCCTTACAAACTCCTTGGTTCAACTCCACAATCTTGTTGGAGGCTCCCAAGTGACACCTAGCCAATCTAGGAGACACCACTCTCCAAGAAGTAACAAATGGTGTGTTGATGATGAACTCCTTGCTCTTGTGCTTCAAATGATAGTCTCCCCAACACTCAACTCTCTCTCACAAGATTTGGATTTGGTGGAAAGAAGATTTGAGTGGAAAGCAACTTGGGGAAGGCTAGAGATCAAGATTCATATGGTACGAATGGAATATCTTGGCCTCAACACAAGTGTAGGTGGTTCTCTCTCAGAAAATGTAAGTTGGAAGTGTAGGTTCGTTCTGATGGCTCTCTCCACGAATGAAGAGGAGGTGGAGGGGTATATATAGCCTCCACACAAAATCTAACCGTTAAACACAACTTGCCAATCTCGGTGGGACCGAATTGATAAACTCGGTCGGACCGATTCAGCAAATCTAGTGACCGTTAGGATTTTCGGTGGGACCGACATGCAACTTGGTAGAACCGATATGGTTAGGGTTAGGGCATAATGTAATCTCGGTGGGACCGATTACACAAACTCGGTGAGACCAATTTTGATAATAAGCTAACCAGAGAGTTGGTCAGGTAAACTCGGTGGGACCGATTCGCTCATTTCGGTGAGACCGAAATGTTACGAAAGGGAAACAGAGTGTTTACATTGCAATCTCGGTGGGACCAATTACTCATCTCGGTGGGACCAAAACGTTACGAAGGGAAACAGAGAGATTGCAACCCCATCTCGGTGAGACCGAGATCCCTATCGGTGAGACCAATTTGCCTAGGGTTTGTGGCAGTGGCTATGACATCTGAACTCGGTGGCGCCGGATAGAAAGAATCGGTGGGGCCGAGTTTGACTTTTGGTTTAGGTCATATGTGGATGTGAGAAAGTAGTTGAGGGCTTTGGAGCATATCACTAAGCATTTTGAGCAAGAGCCTCATTAAGCAACACCTCATCCCTCCTTGATAGTATTGGCTTTTCCTATAGACTCAATGTGATCTTGGATCACTAAAATAGAAAATGTAGAGTCTTGAGCTTGAGCTTGAGCCAATCCTTTTGTCCTTAGCATATTGAGGGGTCCACTTTTCTCATCCATGCCATGCCAATCATTGAGCTTTCCTGAAATATTTATCTTGAAATAGCATTAGCTCAATGAGCTATATGTTGTTAGGAATTTCCAAAACCACCTAGGGATAGTTGCACTTTCAATCTCCCCCTTTTTTAATTGATGACAACATATAGATCAAAGCTTCTACAAATGATAATAAGAGTGAAAAACATTGTCGCTTTGAGAAGTATGTGAAAAGCAAGAGCTCCCCCTAAATTTGTGCATAGTTTAAGATTTGCTTTGGACTGCAAATGCACAATGAGTTAGGATCATGGGTTACTCTTCCATGTCACATACATCTTGGTGGAGCGCTCAAAATGATAATAATTAAATACATGCACTCATCACCAAGCAAAATGAATGATCATATAGAGATATAAAAGGATAATGTCATCCAACAAGCATTAAGGTAGCATATGATCAAACACAGGATCATCCAAGTATCACACAAAAGCATAGAGTGTCTCAAACAAGCAAATAACAAAGTTCAACCACCAAAAACAAGAGAGAACAAAAAGCAACACTCTCTCTCGAAGCCTATGATCTATACATTTTCTCCCCCTTTGGCAACAAGTTACCAAATATTTCATAAAAAATGCGTAGTGCTAGATCGACTCTCAGGCTTGGTCTTCAGGTGGTGGTGTAGATAAAACTCCAAGGACGAAGGCATCAGTTGATGTAGATGGAGCTGGTGGAGTGGGTGCTGGAGCTGGTGGCACTAAAGCTGTAGCTGGTGTAGATGAAGTTGCTCTGGTGTCTGTAACAGGCACTGCAGCAGATCTTTGACCTCTGGGCACTCTAGCAAAAGCATCAGTGGTAGACTTGCCCTTCTTCTCCTGCACTTCATCCTGAAGTTGCTCAACAACTGACTGTATCTCAGTGACCTCCACACCTAATCATAGAACTTCTGCTCCATGATCCTCTCCAAACTCTCCTGGTTTTGAGTCAGGGTGGCCAATCCCTTCTCAATCCTCAGAGTGGAGGCAATCAAGTAGCCAAGCTGATCTTGCTTGCTCTTTAGGAGATACCGAGATGCCTCATCAATGGTTGGCATCTTTGCAGCCTTTTCAGTCCTTGCCTTCTCCTTCTTTGATTGTGCTTGCACAGAAGATGGTTCATTCTCATCCATTACCACAGTGTTATCCTCAAAGTCTGGGTAGATGGGCATGTGATCCTTGTCCAAGAGATATGTGCCAGTGCCCATCTTGGAGTTGATTAGCTCCTAGATTAGTGGGGGCATACCCACAACTTCTCTTCTGCTCTGCAGTTGTCCTCTTGATAGTTTCCACAATTAGGCTCATGACTTTGAACTTTTGAGGCACATCAAATATGTGAAGCAGGTTAATTGCATGGCCTCTGATCATCTTGTGATCACCTGACTTTGGCAATAGAGTATGCCTGAGGATCCAGTTGATTGTTGGCAAACCTGACAGAAGGTAATGTACTGATCCAAATTTGTGTGTCTCAAGAGCAGCATCTGGGATCTCTCTGTACGTATGTGCCATGGAGTTGTGATCCTTCTTGTTCTTGGCATAGACATCCAAGTCATCTTCACTCTCCTTAGGAGCATTGATCAATTTTGCCCATTCTTCAACTGTTGATTGGTACCTAGTACCTTCAGACATCCAGAAAATCCTTCCATCTAGGTAGAAATGAGCTGTGAAGTAGAACTGCATAATAAGCTCATCGTTCCACTTTGTGAGCTTCTGCCCAACAAAGTCCTCTACTCCACAAGACTTGAAACTATCATAGACTCCAAGATAGTGTTCTTCATTTTCCCTGATGTACTTCCAGTCCACCCATCTCATATCGCAGACTACAGGCTTCTTGTCAAGCAACACTGTCTCATAGAAGTCCTGCTGTTCCTTTGTATGGAACCTGTAGTCCACAACAGTTCTTCGCCTGACTGCATAGGGATCAGTCAATCTCCACTGTCTAAGTCCTGCATCCTTCCTGAGCTTCATGTCCTCAGCTACTGGATGAGCATCATTGTGATCTGGAATTTTGGGCTTCAACTTCCTCAAGACATGTGACTCATCATCTTATTCTTCTATAGCAGCTTCAGGCACTCGGGCCTTGTTCTTCTCTGCAGCTGGAATACTCCTGGTGTTCCTCTTGGGTGCAGACTTGGGTTTTGGAGCAGCAACTTTGGGAGCTTCTTTGGGCTTTGATGGAGCAGCCCCTGACCTCATAGCATCTCCCATAAGCTTCTGAGCTTTAGGTGCTGGTGCAGCAATCTCTTCCTCTTCATATTCAGAGTCTCTCCTCATAGAGGGCTTGCCAAGTACTTTAGCAGTGGTGGTTCTGACTCTCTTCTTCTTCTTGTCTTGGCCAGAAGCTTCATCTTCAGAATCAATGGTGAACTTCATGGTTTCACCAGTGGCAAACTTCCTAGGTTTGGAAGTGAGAATCCTTCTTGCAGGTGCCTTCTTCTGCATTCCTGGCTTAGTGGCAGCAGCTGTGCCATATTCCTTCTTCAGCACTTTCTTCTTGGAAGTGGCCTCATCCTCAACAGCCACATAGTCCTCATCCTCAGAATCTGAGGTTCTCTTCTTTCTAGCCCTGGTGGCTGCCTTAGGCAAGTTGTTGGGTGTGCTACTAGAGGGACTAGTGCCCTCACTCATTTGAACTTGCTCCTCAGACTTGTTCTGACTGTCACTCTGATCTGACATGATGCAAACACTGACAGCAGACCCTGTGAATAGATATAGATGAGATAGATTGGATGAGCATCACAAAGTACAGAGGTTTTTGCAAAAGAATGAGTCAAAAACTTAGTTTTAGTTTTCCACAGAAAGCATTTCGGATCTACCGATTTGAAAAGTCGGTGATACCGAAGCAGCATTTGGAACCTAAACTAGTGAACTCGATCAGACCGAGTCACAGTTTGGTGGCACCGAGTCTGCTAGGGTTTCACAATGTCCTGAACTCGGTCACACCGATTTGCAATTCTCGGTCAGACCGAGAATCACATGTGCAATGGCCTTAGACAAATCGGTGGAACCAAGTTCTACAACTCGGTTGGTCCGAGATGATTTTGGCGGAAACCTAGCCATAAATTTTCAATCCACAACTAAACTATGGAGTGATTTTGCTGGATAGGGTGATCTCAATCGTGGCAAGATGCATGGCAAAACAATGTGCTAGGAATCGGAGTGAGATTAGCACAAGGATCAAGTCCGTACCCTAAGTGCAGTGATGGACCTGCTACAGCAGCAACGTCGGAGACGATTTCCGTTGACGGCGGCGGAGACCAGTGGCGGGAGGCAGCTGGCGATGAGGAGGACGATCCGGAGACCCAGTGGGCAGAGCAGGCTGAGCGCGGGCGAATGGGTTCAAAGAAATTTCCAAATTTTGGCCCGGGGATATATATAGCCTGACCCTGTCGGTGTGACCGAGTGGAACAACTCGGTGGCACCGAGATGCATAACTACAAGCAGTTACTGCAACTCGGTGTGACCGAAAAGTTCAAATTGGTTGCACCGAGATTGTAAACCTAGATCGACTTAGTGATCTCGGTATGACCGAAATGGATGAATCGGTCAGACCGAAACTCACAAGGAAGTTTTGGAAGTTTAAGTCTATGACGAATCGGGGACTCCGAGTGCTCCTCACACAGAGTGGTTTGAATCTGACTTGATCAAACTTTGTGATGTAGCATGAATAGAGTTTGAGACAAGAAAAGCATAGATAGCTAGAGAAGGTTCTTAGGCATTCTTGTCAGTCTACTTGGCAAAAGAAAAGAAGCCAAACAATCAAAGCAACAAGTGGATGCCCTCGAATGAGTAAATTATGCAACCAACATGCTCACACAATAAAATGGCAAATGAAATATGTGGCAAAGCATGCACAATGAATTCTAGCATCTATCAAGCAATTGGCGATGACTAGGTCATCTATATATGAGTATATTGACTTAGGAGTCAAATGAGAACATTTGATCATAGGTCATACTCATCGTTTGAGCACAACTGGGGTTACCACTTTTACATAAAGCATTGTTATGTTCACACCATTAGAGTTGCTTTAGCTCAATTCTTAGAGTAAAGCTCCCCCTAGATGTGAAATCCCCCTTAGGAGGGATGAACTAACCTTGGATTTTGTCGATGATGACTTCATGTAGGTGAAGATGTGGATGCTCAATGTTGATGTAGATCATTTGGAGCAATCCTTTGGAGTGAGTTGCACTTTCAATACCTACACGGGTTAGTCCCACAAGGAACAAACAAGGATATCCATAGACATAGAGTGATGCACACACAAGATGATGTCTATGAAAGCATTAGGTTACCTTGTCCCTTGTCTTACCAACAAGAGGGTTTGTGACTCCTTGAACTAGTGCAAGATGTGGAAGTTGATTTTACTTGTCCTTGCCAAAATGATAAGAGTGAAGTATGTTGGTGAAGTCACCCTCAAGAACTCTCTAGTTCTTCTTCTTCGGGTTCCACATCATCTTGATGGGAATCCTTGGAGTTGTAGTCGTACTTGATGAAGTAGAACTTGATGTAGTCTTGGGAACTCACTTGAACAAGGCCTTAGGAGCTTCTTCAAATGCATCAATCTCCTCTTGAAGCTTGTCCTTGCCTTTTTGCTTGTGGTCTTGTGGTGGAAGATCATCTTGAGCTTGTGTCCCTTTGAAGGAAGTAGGATCATACTTCTCTTATTGAGGAACAAACTTCGTCTTGGGGTATTGATCTTCTTCCCACTAAACTCCATTGGCATTGAACTTTCGTTCAAAACCAACACCTTGGTTCTTCCGGTGCCTTCCTTGCTTGCATACAATTTCCTTGAATTGCTTACTCCCGGCAAGGCTCTTGTAAACACATTTCTCTATAATTCCTTTCAATAAAGCTATTTTCTTGCACAAGTGTAACTTGGCTAAGAGAATCATTAGTGGAATCAAGAGAACTACTAGAAGCAATAACATTGGATTTAGCATGATTATTGTTACTACTAGAGGAAGAATCTTTCTTGTTCTTGTTACTAGACTTGACTTGAGGCATGTAAGTAGATAAGAGTAAACGCTTGGCAATGTAAGAAGAACTTTTCTTGCGAAGATCATCATTGATTGCCTTTAAGAACTCATGCTCTTACTCAAGGTTGAGCTTTTCAAAGCGTAACTTCTCATGAGTCCTTAAAAGTTCTCGATGATCTTCTAAGATGGTTTCATGAGCTAACTTAAGAGTGTTTAGTTCTTTATTTAGAAGATCAATCTTCTCCTTATCAGTGTCATTCATTTTATCTTGATTAGCATGATTAATTGACGTTTCATCATAGTATTCATCACTAGAGTTGTCAACAAGTAAATCATCATCACCTAACAAGTCATCTTCATCACTATTGAAATCAACATACTCGGGGTGTGATACCTTTGGACCTTTAGCCATGAAGCATCTTCCAAGTCCTTCATTTGGTGAATCAAACATGTTGTAGGAGTTGGTTGACACAAGTGCTAGACCGGCAATACCTTCATCTTGAGTATATTCGGAGTCGGAGTGATAGCTTCTCTCGGAGTGATTGTCGGAGTCGGAGCCGGATACCCATTCACCAACATGAGCTTGATGTCTTCGTTTTGTGTAGCTCCTTGATGACTTGTCCTTCCTTTCTGAATCCTTGCTTCTCCAGGATGTTCTTCGTTCATTACGATCATCTCTACTCCTTCTCTCTCTTGGTGGTGATTCTTCTCTTCTACTTCTTCTTTTTGGAGAGTCTTCTCTTCTTTTGTAGGGAGCCATACACTCATTGGAGTAGTGTCCGGGTCTTACACAATTGTAGCAATTGCGCTCTCGACTAGAAGATATTTTATCATTGTAGGACCTTGACTTGGAACTTCTTTCTTTGCTTCTACTCTTGTAGAACTTGTTGAAGTTCTTCACCATTAGGCTCAATTCTTCATTGAAGGTTTGTTTCTCACTTGATGATGCGGGAGGTTCACATGAGGCTTTGTAAGCACCACTTGACTTGTTGTGGAGCTCCTCCTTATCCTTGAGTGACATCTCATGAGCGACAATTCTTCCAATGACTTCCGTTGGCTTGAGATCTTTGTAATTGGGCACCATTTGGATCAATGTGCACACGGTATCATATTTTCCGTCCAAAGCTCTTAGGATCTTCTTGATGATGAATTTGTCGGTCATCTCTTCACTTCCTAAGCCGGCAATCTCATTTTTGATAAGAGCAAGCCTAGAGTACATTTCAGCGACACCTTCACCATCCTTCATTTTGAACTTGTGAAGTTGACTTTGAAGCACATCCAACTTGGATTCCTTGACGGAGTCGGTACCTTCATGCATATCAATCAAAGTATCCCAAATTTCCTTTGCATTCTCAAGGCGGCTGATTTTGTTGAATTCTTTGGGGCACAATCCTTTGAAGAGGATATCACAAGCTTGAGCGTTGTATTGCAGCATCTTCAACTCTTCCGCGGTATCTTCACGATTCGGTTCTCTCCCATCAAAGAATTCACCTTGCAAGCCAATAGACACAATAGCCCAAACGGCGGGGTTATGTCCAAGAATATGCATTTTCATCTTATGCTTCCAACTAGCAAAATTAGTACCATCAAAGTAAGGACCTCTACGGCGGTAATTACCCTCACTAGATGCCCTACTCTCCTAGGTTGTGAAACCAAGGCTATGACTACCAAAATCTATGGAAATCAAAGCAAATGGAGACCAAAGCTCTGATACCACTTGTAGGATCGAAAGTATGTCTAGAGGGGGGTGATTAGACTACTTGACCAAATAAAAATCTGTCCTTTTCCCAATTTTATTTCTTGGCAGATTTTAGCAACTTAGCACGGTTCAAGCAATCTTAACACAATTCAAGCAAGCATGCAAAGAGTATATGAGCAGTGGAAAGTAAAGCATGCAACTTGCAAGAATGTAAAGGGAAGGGTTTGGAGAGTGCAAACGCAATATGAGACATGGATGTTTTTGTCGTGGTTCCGATAGGTGGTGCTATCGTACATCCACGTTGATGGAGACTTCAACCCAAGAAGGGTAACGGCTGCGCGAGTCCACGGAGGGCTCCACCCACAAAGGGTCCACGAAGAAGCAACCTTGTCTATCCCACCATGGCCGTCGCCCACGAAGGACTTGCGTCACTAGTGGTAGATCTTCATGAAGTAGGCGATCTCCTTGCCCTTACAAACTCCTTGGTTCAACTCCACAATCTTGTCAGAGGCTCCCAAGTGACACCTAGCCAATCTAGGAGACACCACTCTCCAAGAAGTAACAAATGGTGTGTTGATGATGAACTCCTTGCTCTTGTGCTTCAAATGATAGTCTCCCCAACACTCAACTCTCTCTCACAAGATTCGGATTTGATGGAAAGAAGATTTGAGTGGAAAGCAACTTGGGGAAGGCTAGAGATCAAGATTCATATGGTAGGAATGGAATATCTTGGCCTCAACACAAGTGTAGGTGGTTCTCTCTCAGAAAATGTAAGTTGGAAGTGTAGGTTCGTTCTGATGGCTCTCTCCACGAATGAAGAGCAGGTGGAGGGGTATATATAGCCTCCACACAAAATCTAACCGTTACACACAACTTGCCAATCTCGGTGGGACCGAATTGATAAACTCGGTCGGATTGATTCAGGAAATCTAGTGACCGTTAGGATTTTCGGTGGGACCGACATGCAACTCGGTAGGACCTATATGGTTAGGGTTAGGGCATAACGTAATCTCGGTGGGACCGATTACACAAACTCGGTGAGACCGATTTTGGTAATAAGCTAACCAGAGAGTTGGTCACGTAAACTCGGTGGACCGATTCGCTCATTTCGGTGAGACCGAAATGTTACGAAAGGGAAACAGAGAGTTTACATTGCAATCTCGGTGGGACCGATCGCTCATCTCGGTGGGATCAAAATGTTACGAAGGGAAACAGAGAGATTGCAACCCCATCTCGGTGAGATCGAGATCCCTACCGGTGAGACCGATTTGCCTAGGGTTTGTGGCAGTGTCTATGACATCTGAACTCGGTGGCGCCGGATAGAAAGAATCGATGGGGCCGAGTTTGACTTTTGGTTTAGGTCATATGTGGATGTGAGAAAGTAGTTGAGGGCTTTGGAGCATATCACTAAGCATTTTGAGCAAGAGCCTCATTAAGCAACACCTCATCCCTCCTTGATAGTATTGGCTTTTCCTATAGACTCAATGTGATCTTGGATCACTAAAATAGAAAATGTAGAGTCTTGAGCTTGAGGCAATACTTTTGTCCTTAGCATTTTGAGGGGTCCATTTTTCTCATCCATGCCATGCCAATCATTGAGCTTTCCTGAAATATTTATCTTGAAATAGCATTAGCTCAATGAGCTATATGTTGTTAGGAATTACCAAAACCACCTTGGGATAGTTGCACTTTCACTTTAGCTGTGGATGCTTACTTTGGGGCGGCCTTTGGTGTTGCAAGCTCTAGAAGGTACGCGCTCAACTTGGAGGAGCTAGGCCTTCCGCACCTTAATCTATCACACCTCGACCGGCCGTTTACTAAGAAGGAAGTAGAAGGGGTGATCAAGTCGATGCCCCGGGATAAAGCGTCGGGTCCGAATGGTTTTACGGGCAGGTTTTATGCAACTTGTTGGAGTATAATCAAGGAGGATTTCATGCGAGCCAAGGACTCTTTCTATAAGGTTGACATGAGGGGTTTGTGGACCATCAATAAGTCCTTGGTCTCTCTTCTACCCAAGAAAGAAGGAGCCCTAGAGATGAGTTAATTCAGACCCATAAATCTTGTTCATGGGGCAGTGAAGATCTTCGAGAAGGTGCTCGCATGTAGGCTGGTGGAAGATCTACCTAAACTGGTTGGTAATCACCAAAGTGCTTTCGTAAAGGGCAGATCTTTGCATGATAATTTCATGCTTGTGCAAAGCACGGCAAGATGACTACATGCTTTGAAGAATCCTGCGATTCTACTTAAGTTGGACATTTCAAAAGCTTTTGACTCGATGCAATGTGAAGGAAATATGCCCTAGAGGCAATAATAAATTTATTATTTATTTCCTCATATCATGATAAATGTTTATTATTCATGCTAGAATTGTATTACCCAGAAACATAATACATGTGTGAATACATAGACAAACATAGTGTTACTAGTATGCCTCTACTTGACTAGCTCGTGAATCAAAGATGGTTAAGTTTCCTAACCATAGACATGAGTTGTCATTTGATTAATGGGATCACATCATTAGGAGAATGATGTGATTGACTTGACCCATTCCGTTAGCTTAGCACTTGATCGTCTAGTATGTTGCTATTGCTTTCTTCATGACTTATACATGTTCCTATGACTATGAGATTATGTAACTCCCGATTACCGGAGGAACACTTTGTGTGCTACCAAACGTCACAACATAACTGGGTGATTATACAGGTGCTCTACAGGTATCTCCGAAGGTACTTGTTGAGTTGATGTATTTTGAGATTAGGATTTGTCACTCCGATTGTCGGAGAGGTATCTCTGGGCCCTCTCGGTAATGCACATCACTATAAGCCTTGCAAGCAATGTAGTTAATGAGTTAGTTACGGGATGATGCATTACGTAACGAGTAAAGAGACTTGCCGATAACGAGATTGAACTAGGTATTGAGATACCGACGATCGAATCTCGGGCAAGTAACATACCGATGACAAAGGGAACAACATATGTTGTTATGCGGTTTGACCGATAAAGATCTTCGTAGAATATGTAGGAGCCAATATGAGCATCCAGGTTCCGCTATTGGTTATTGACCGAAGACGTGTCTTGGTCATGTCTACATAGTTCTCGAACCCGTAGGGTCCGCACGCTTAAAGTTAGATGACGGTTATATTATGAGTTTGTGTGTTTTGATGTACCAAAGGTTGTTCGGAGTCCCAGATGTGATCACGGACATGACGAGGAGTCTCAAAATGGTCGAGACATAAAGATCGATATATTGGACGACTATATTTGGACACCGGAATGGTTCCAGGTGAGATTGGGACAATACCGGAGCTCCGGGAGGTTATCAGAACCCCCCGGGAGGTATATGGGCCTTAATGGGCTTCAGTGGAAAGGAGGGGAAAGGAGCAAGGGAGGGGGTGAGGGAGTCCTGGATTAGGGGGTATCCGGACAGCCGGACTATATACTTTGGCCGGCCTGTGGGACCGTGAAGATACAAGACTCAAGACTCCGTCCCATGTCCGGATGGGACTCTCCTTTGCATGGAAGACAAGCTTGGCGATCTGGATATTATATTTCCTTCTTTTTAACCGACTCCATGTAAACCCTAGCCCTCTCCGGTGTCTATATAAACCGGAGAGTTTAGTCCTTAGAGGGACGATCGCAATCATAATCATCATAGGCTAGCTTCTAGGGTTTAGCCTCTACGATCTCGTGGTAGATCAACTCTTGTAACACCCATATCATCAATATCAATCAAGCAGGAAGTAGGGTTTTACCTCCATCGAGAGGGCCCAAACCTAGGTAAACATTGTGTCCCTTGCCTCCTGTTACCATTAGCCTAAGACGCACGGATCGGGACCCCCTACCCGAGATCCGCCGGTTTTGACACGGCATTGGTGCTTTCATTGAGAGGTCCTCTGTGTCGTCGCTGCAAGGCTTGATGGCTCCTTCAATCATCAACAACACGGTCCAGGGTGAGACTTTTCTCCCCGGACAGATCCTCGTGTTCGGCGGCTTCACACTGCGGGCCAATTCGCTTGGCCAACTAGAGCAGATCGACAGCTACGCCCCTAGCCACCAGGTCAGGTTCGGAAACTTGAACTACACGGCCGATATCCACGAAGACTTGATATTCAACGGGTTCGGGCCTGCGCCAGGAGCGCCGGACAATCACGATGAGCACGACTTAGACCTGCTGTCGGACAATGCTCGGGATATCGCCCCTGCAGGAGCCCCAGACCTAAATCCGGAGCAGATTGTGTTGCCCAAGGACGGGTGGATGGACCCCGCCCCGCAAGCCGCACACTCATCGGCGGTAGAGCCGAACACAGGCCTCACCCCCAAGGAAGCTTGTGAGTCCGGACCCCCGGACCCATATCCGGCTGTAGGTTTTGGTCCGCGCACGTCCGAGCCCGCCAAATCTGGTTGGGCTCCGGTAATGGAGTTCACCGCTGCGGATATCTTCCAGCACTCACCCTTTGGCGATGTGCTGAACTCGTTAAAGGCTCTCTCTCTGTCAAGGGACTCTTGGCCGAACTATGTCCGGCTCGAGTGGGAAGCAGGCGACGAAGGAATTCGTTGCCCACCCACCACCCACTTCATTGCCACGGTCGATGATTTAACCGACGTGCTTGACTTCGACTCCGAAGACATCGACGGTATGGACGACGATGCAGGAGAAGAACATGAACCACCGCTCATGGGGTGGTAGACAGCCACCTCCTCATATGATATATATATATATATATATATATATATATATGGTGGACATTCCAAAGGAAACCAATGGCGATGAGGCAATGGAGGATAACCCATCAGAGAAGAAAGCTAAGCACGGGCGTCATCAACGCCGCTCCAAGCCCCGCCACAACAATACCGGCACAGGAGACGAAAACAATCTGGACGGTGCCGAAGATGAATACAATCCTGATCAGCCTGCCTTCAAGCAGGCCGGACTGGCCATGGTCGAATACTTGGAGAGGGACAACTATATGCCCCCTCCGAAGACGAGGTGAGCCTCGGCGATGATGAATTCAGCGTGCCTGAGGATCCCGCAGAACAAGTTCGCTTCAAGCGACGGCTTATGGCCACTGCGAGGAGCCTGCAAAGGAAGCAACAGCAGCTCAAAGCTGACCAAGATTTGCTCGCGGACAGATGGACCAAGGTCCTGGCCACCGAGGAATACGCACTCAACCGCCCCGACAAAGGGCACAGACGGCATAATTTGCTACCTCAACCTAAGAAGGAGAACCTAAGGCACATACCCCGAAGCCAACATACCACCACGGTCCAACACAATACGCAGGAAACACGAGGCGGCATCCTCAAGCCTCGGTGCAATCGTCATAAACGTCAAGTCAGGGAAGTTGGTGCCGAATTCAGCAGCCCCCAGTTCGGTCAGCGGAAAAAGAACAGCTCAGGCCCATCCGGCTCAGGCAGCATACTCGATCAACCATGTGAAATTCATGGTACCCCCAGAAGGGCGGCCAAGCATACCAATAGAGAATGTCGGATCTTCCAAACGAAACAGCCGATCGCGCGCCGGAAACAATGAAGGAAGGTCTCAAACAACGAAAGACCAGTCTAACATGGTGAGGAAGATCCCCTCACAGTACAAAAATACGGCCGATCGTCTCTAATCACATCGACCATCCGGACAACATCAGCCATAGCAATCTTATTGCACTCACTATTTACCCAGTAGCTTGGGGGCTCCATTTTACACGAGCCCCCACAGGCATAAAACTATCAATAACATCTCTTCAAGATGCAAGGTGCAAAAGCCAAGTTTTAACTGGCCCACCATACTAATGGTTGTCTTCGGATCACCAAACAAATACCACGCCAAAGAATAAGTCTTCGGCATTGTCCCCTTATACAGTAATTACCACATACTACTGGGACGAACCACGTTGGCTAGACTCAACAGGGTAAACCATCAGGCCAGTCCCGCGTAATATAGCCGCAATTATGGGCAAGGTCGAACCCCACCCTTAGAGTGGAAATCATACCCCTGCTGGAATAGCGAGTCATGCATGTTTATCAAATTTTGATTCGGCAGCCAACTACCCGGACACCAATTGAGGAGTTCGGGCTACTTTAGGGCATGATAGCCTGGTCCAGCCAGGCTCCAATCAAGCACCTGCGGTTCAACCACAACAGCATATGCAGCCGCCTCCAAGCATTTGTCTTTACAGACTAACTTCGGTGCAGAACAGGACTGGCGACGCGGAATCAGCTCGGACGCACAAGGCAGGAACAAATAAGGCAGTCCGGATACACCTCAGATCCACATACAGCCTCATCAGTCCGGCCATGATAGGTTCCGCCAAAAACACTCCTTTTCATAAGCATAAACCACACTCATATGCATAGACATGTCATTTTACTACAATGCGTAGACTTAAATAACACTTACCGGTCGTCATTTCTCATTGACGCCTCTTTGTCACAAACGGCACCCATGCCTTGTGTTATGCCCAATTATGCCAGGGGCTTCATAGTACGGCAATAAATTCTGACCACCTTTTCGGTCGCTCGGCACCTCGAACTTATAGCACTATATGCATCAGCTCCGAATCATGTCTTGGGTCATTAGTTGGGTTTGCCCGGCTCCCATGTTTTGGTACCTTATGTTCTGCTCCATCGGCTAAGGTAGCGCTAGGAGAACTACTGTGATTGTGTCCCGGTTCTTCCGGACGAGCACCTCACTGGAGAAAGCCGAAAACTGACTGTCATGATACAGCGAGAGCTGGTCAGCTGTTCGAGAGGTTGTAAAATCTTTAAAGATTTATTCCGCATAATGAAATTATAAATACAAAGTGCGACGGATCAGTCTTTCGATCAGGCGCCGATAGAGCCCCTAGTTCGGCCTTCCGAACACTAGGGGCTGCGCCCACCATACTCGAATTCCTTTGGCTAAGTGAGAGTGATAAAGCCCTATAGTCTGATTGCCTGGTTTGTGGTGAGGAACACCTCCTTAAAAGGACCCAACAATGGGATAAAGAGTGTTCAGGTATGTCCCGAACACCCCCGTACTTTTTACGTGGGGCAGAAGCCGACGACTAGCCAACTCTCAGGATTTACATACACAAAACAGCCGCACAGGAAGAACAAACGTTCAAACAAAACAGGCAATAAATAATAAAAGTGCCATTATCCCACATTACGAAGAATGGCACGACTACCTTCAGGGAAATATAGTGTCTTTGGTACACTTATCCGCCACAAGGCGGGCTCCTTTTAGTACACTGTCGGTGTCAAAACCGGCGGATCTCGGGTAGGGGGTCCCAAATGTGCGTCTAGGCAGATGGTAACAGGAGACAAGGGACACGATGTTTTACCCAGGTTCGGGCCCTCTTGATGGAGGTAAAACCCTACGTCCTGCTTGATTAATATTGATGATATGGGTAGTACAAGAGTGGATCTACCATGAGATCAAGGAGGCTAAACCCTAAAGCTAGCCAATGGTATGATTGTTGTAATGTATGTTATGTCCTACGGACTAAAGCCCTCCGGTTTATATAGACACTGGAGAAGGCTAGGGTTACACAGAGTCGGTTACAATGGTAGGAGATCTACATATCCGTATCGTCAAGCTTGCCTTCCACGCCAAGGAAAATCCCATCCGGACACGGGACAGAGTCTTCAATCTTGCATCTTCGTAGTCTTGGAGTCCGGCGGACGATGATACTCCGGCTGTCCGGACACCCCCTAGTCCAGGACTCCCTCAGTAGCCCCTGAACCAGGCTTCAATGATGATAAGTCCAGCGCGCATAATGTTCGGCATTGCAAGGCGGGTTCCTCCTTTGAATAATCCAGAGAAGATCAGGAACACCAGGACAGTGTCCGGCTCTGCAAAATAAATTCCACATTCCATCGTAGAGAGAATAGAATGTACATAAGTTCAATCTGCTGACATATTTTGCGGTATGACGTCACACCACTACCAAGCCTTTACTTGAATCGTTTTTTTATTACACCACCTCAACACGTTTAGCGAAGCGGTTTCCTTGGCACGTCTTGTCGAAGCAGAGATCGTGTTCCCCTTATTCCGGGATTCTCATCAATACGAGCGTGGGTAACCCAACCCTGCCCGTCGCCACACCTCCTCTATCGAAGGTGAATCCCGAACGGTCACGGAGACGGCTCTTGGTATTTTCCCCCTTTATAAGAGGACCAAGGCTCGTTCCTTTTCTTCAATCTTCCATCGAATCTTCTCCTTGCTCCAAGTTCCAACACCCAGAGCCCCAGATTTGAGCGCTTTGGACCTTCAACGATGTCCGGCTCCGACTTTCAGGGTCGGTGGATGCCCTCCTCCGTCACGGAGGAGGACGTGCTAAAGCTGCATGAGGCCAAGTACCTGTCCTATGAGATTTCGCACAGGTTGCCCACCCAAGGGCAGGCCGTACCCACTCCCGAGCATGGTGAGTATGTCGTCTTCGTATCCCACCTCCGTCGGGGTTTAGGCTTCTCGACGGACCCCTTCGTGAGAGGGCTCATGTTCTACTACGGGCTGGATTTTCACGACTTGGCTCCGGAGTCCATCCTCCATATTTCCGCATTCATTATCGTCTGCGAAGCCTTCCTCCGCGTCACCCCCCACTTCGGCCTGTGGCTGAAGACCTTCAATGTGGAGCCGAAGATGATCGGGGGGCGTCAAGCGGAGTGCGGCGGGGCGGCCATAAGCAGGAGGGCCGATGCCCCGTGGCCCGAGGGCTCCTTCCAAGAGGAGCTCGGCTTGTGGCAGCAGGAGTGGTTCTATATCACCGCTCCGAAGGGCAGCAAGCAAAAGCCACCGCCTTTATTCCGCCCGGGACCTCCACGCCGGTTGATGTCGTGGGTCAACCAAGGGCTCAATTGGGGGCCGTCCGAAGACGTGTCCTTATTGCAGGGCCGGATTAAAGACCTCCAAGCGAGGGAGATCAATCTGGTTGTGGTGATGCAGGTCATGCTAATTAAGCGTCTTCTGCCCTGCAAACGCCGTCCTCTCCAGCTATGGGAGTTCAATCCGGAGGGACCCCGAATTCTCCAACACTTCATGGGTATGACGCCCGTGGAGATGTACAAGTTGTTCTTCGGACCGCAGGTGGCGTGTCCGGAATTGACCGAGGACGCAGGCCTAAGCTGCAATCGCCCGGATACTCAGGTAAGTAGCTCAGAGTCCGGACGTTCTGTTTGTTTGCTTTTCTGAAATTCGCCTTCTAACCCATTATTCTTCATCAGGAGTGGGTAGCATGGTTGAAGCTAATAAGGTGTCCGGCCCCCCTCCCAGAGACCGCACCGGAGCCCGTGCTGGTCAGAATGTTGGAGGTCACGCCCGTAGAAGGAGGCGATGGGGAAAATAGAAGAGCTATCACCTCGCCCAAGGGGGCGCCTGAAGAGGGGGGGATCGAAAATCCCTCCTTCCAGGGGGAGAAGAGGACCGCCTCCGAAGACCCGGAGGCCAAAGCCCCTAAGCGGGGGAAGAAATCTTCACCGGAGGGTCCTGCGTCCGGGGAGAACCCGGACGTACAACCGTCTCTAAAGGATCAGCCCTCCAGCGAGCTGTGAGTAGGAAAAGGGGAGTTCATCAATAAGAAAATCCCCCTGTTTGTGCTTCTGTGGATAACCGAAATTTTTACCTTACAGTTCGGATCTGCGGCCTTCTCAGATGAGTTTGTCTTCGGGGGATCTTCGTCCGGAGATGATGGAGAGCGAAACGCCTCCGTCTGCTGCGCCGTCGGACAGGGCAGACAAGCCTGAAGTATCGTCACGGAGGGTATCCCAGAGCCCGGTGGAGCCGGAGAGTTCGGCGCCGACTAGTGTCCGGCCGGGGGAGCTGAAGGATCTGCTTGAGAGGGCGTCTATCTCAGAAGATCACCGTGCTTTGATGGGTATGGTGATTGGAAGGATTTCGTCCGCCGAAAGCGGATTGCATAATGCCGTCAGGAGTTTGCTGGCGGGATTTGAGGTACGCAAGAACGACGCACCTTTATGACAGTTTTGCACATAGAAGTGCGCCCTGTATAGATAGTAGCCCCTGAGACTCGGTAGGTTGTCGAAAGCGACAGCGTGCCGAGGATCAAAATCGCAGGTATTGAATGTCGCCCTTCCTATGCAGGTGGTGGATAGTCCGGGAGCTAGCCGGACTAGTGAAGTTGTCGAGTTAATGTAGCAACTTGATGTGGCGGATGCGGATATCGCGCTTGTCAACCGGCGACTTGACGAGTCGCAAGGTAAATGAATTCTCTGCAGTCACTTATTTAAGGGAGCCAAAGCCCGCCTCTGACAATATATATGCTGTGATACAGACGATGCTGCTGCTGTGGAGAGCCTTCGGGCCGAGCTTGCTCAAGCCAAGGAGCAAGCCCGAAGGAGTGATGCGGCTGCCTCAAGGGCGGCCGAGGAGTTGAAAGCCGAAAAGGCTGCACACTGCCTAAGCAGGGAAAAGATGGCCGAATTGGCCGTGAAATTGAAGGATGCTACCGACCGCAATGAGGCTCTTGAAAAGGAGCGCCTATCAAACGAGAAGACCCGGGGAGGGCCACCGCCGAGGCCAAGGATGCCCGTTCTGCAATGCGGGCTATGAAGGAGGAGCTGCGCCAGGCCGAAGATATTGTGGCTGGCAGGCCTTTTCTGCTTCGTCGTCGGTTTACGGATCCAAAGTATGCCCAACTTGGCCAGCTGTGGGGTCCGGAGGATCCATATATGGACTTAGCGGCAAGTGCGGCGGATGCCGTAGTGCACTTCCGGAGTCAAAAGGATCACAAGACGGAAGAGCTATTTTGGTCTCAATTCCATAGTCCGGATCGTTCACTTCCGTTGACCGATCGGTTGGCCGAATGGGCTGAGCTGAACAGGTTGTCCGGACTTGCCATGACTGATATCATGGCTCATGTCTGGCCAGAGAGGCCCAAGGCGACGAGCTATTTTGGCTTATTGCAGCAATTTCTTCGAGCGGTGCCGCATATCAAGGAGATGAAGCGGTCGGCCTGCATAGAAGGTGCACGGATGGCCCTTGCCCGTGTGAAGACACATTGGACAGAGATGGATGCCACCGCTATTGCAGCCCAGGGTTTGGACGAAAGCCGGTTACCCGCCGAGCACTATTTTGGAGAAGTTATGTGTGGCGCTCGTGTAATAGAGTTGCAGTGCTCGAAAAATGTCACGTTCAAAGGAACGTTTTATCTTGTAATACAATGATTATGATGTAACCGTTTTTTATACTTGTGCGTTCCAAGTATTAAAATATCTCCTATGCGGCCGTTTATGTATACGTTTGTATAACCTGAAAGATGGCAGTCTTCGGCTTCAGCCCCCACGCACAAGGTGCGGGGGTGTTCGCAAAGAATAGCGCGTTTTCACACTTAATCCGACGTCTTGGTCTTGTTAAGGAGGTGGTAGCGTAGCAAACGAGGCAATCCGGACTATGATGCTTTATCACTTTCACTTAGCCATTGGAGTTCGAGGGTGGGGCTATGATATAGCCCCTTGGGGCACCGCGCTTCTCCGGATTCGGGGCGCGTGTGTGCCTGACCGGGAAATGGTCCTTCGTCAAAGCGGGGAATTCTAAACATTCCGGTAGTCGATCGAGTGGTTGACCAGTCTCTCGCTGTATCATGACAGTCAGTTTTCGGCTTTCTCTACTAAGGTGCTCGCCCAGCCGAACTGGGGCACAATCGCAGTAGTTCTCCTGGTGCCGCGTTAGCCGATGATACGGAACGTAAGGCAGCAAAACACAGGAGCCGGGCAAACCCAACATTTGACCAAAGACATGATTCGGAGCTGATGCATATAAGGCCTAACTCGAGACGCCGAACACTCCCTAAGGTGTTTGGTCTTTATAATAATGGGCAGTACCATGCCCGAAGCCCCTAGTGTCCACGTACGGGCAAGGTCCTCTGACGCGGCCGATGCCAAAACGTCAGGCTCCACTTTGGTTATAATGAGAAACCAAGGGATTATAACAACAAGAGACAGTAAAAAAGGTTTACGCAGGGTCTTAATCTGAAAAGAATCCTTGCGACGGGTCCCTACTGCACGTCTGCGCCTGTGTCTCCGTTGTGCCGTTATCCTGGACGGGTGTGCACGTTGTCCATCTGTAAAAAGAGACGAACTTAGTTTGGAAAGAAATCGTGCGAAAAAATATATATGAAGGAAAAAATATAAATAAATAAGCAAAGCAGAGTCTATATGAGCTCGCTGTTGCTTGTGCGCGCAGCCCCTTGTGAAGGGATGTGCGGCTAGGGAGCCCCTAGCTTATTTATGCCGGACTTGTCTGACCATGTCCGGGGTCTTTAAATGACCCTCGCATTGAAATGATGCCACGTGGACCGGGCATCTTAAGTGTAAGAGACGCGTAATGTGGTATGGCGTTAAAGCGGACAAAAGCTTCTCGTCCCAAGAGTGCTTGATAGCTACTTTTAAATGGGACGATATGAAAGATTAGTTTTTCGCGTCGAAAGTTGTTCGGTGATCCGAACACAACTTCTAGTAATAAGGAGCCTGTGCACTTGGCGTAAGGGCCTGGCGTCACTCCTTTAAAGGAAGTGCGGTTGTGTCGAATTTTAGTAAGGTCTATCCCCAACTTGCGGATTGTGTTTGGATACAGCAGGTTTAAGTCACTGCCTCTGTCCATCAGGACTTGTGTAAATTGCAGTCCGTCGATTATAGGATCCAATATCAGGGCAGTCCATCCTGCGTTTCGAACGCTTCTGGAATAATCCAGGTGGTCGAAAGTGATTGGTTTTGATGTCCAATCTCTATGTTCCGCTGGGTTAGACCGTGCGAGACCCATTTTAACGGGTGCCCCACTGTTTTTCCGTATTATCACATGAAGTGAATTTACTGCTTTGACCTCTTGTGGAAAAGTCTTTTGTTTTCCGGTGCTCTGTTGGTGGGGTTTATCATCATCTTCGCTTGATGCGTCGAGCCCCTTGTGTTCGGCGTTTAATCCGCCGGACTGTTTGAAAACCCAACAATCTCGGTGGGTGTGGTTTGCAGGCCTTCCGGGGGTACTGTGGATTTGACATATCCGACCCAAAATCTTGTTTAAGTTGGATAGCTCATCGCTGTTATCCTTAAGAGGCGGTGTTTTGTTGTTTGGCCGCGAGCTTTTGAATCTGGCGTTGACCGCCGTGCTCTTTGGGCTTTTCTCTTTATTCCGGCGCTGGTCTTTTCTGCGCCGTGATTTTCCGTTTCCATCTCTGATCTCGGATGTACTTGGGTCGCTGGTGCTGCATCTTGCTAGCCAGCTATCCTCTCCCACACAAAAGCGGGTCATGAGGCTTGTTAGCGCGGACATTGTCCTCGGCTTCTCTTGGCCGAGGTGTCTGGCGAGCCATTCGTCTCGGACGTTGTGTTTAAAAGCTGCTAAGGCTTCGGCGTCTGGACAGTCGACTATTTGGTTCTTTTTGGTGAGGAACCTGTTCCAGAATTTGCACGCTGACTCTCCGGGCTGTTGAGTTATATGACTTAGATCATCTGCATCCGGAGGGTGGACATAAGTTCCTTGAAAATTTGCTCTAAACGCGTCCTCGAGCTCTTCCCAACTTCCAACAGTGTTTTCTGGGAGGCTTTTGAGCCAATGACGGGCTGGCCCTTTGAGCTTGAGGGGTAGGTATTTTATGGCGTGGAGATCATCTCCTCTAGCCATGTGTATGTGTAGTATATAATCTTCTATCCAGACTCCGGGGTCTGTTGTTCCGTCGTAGGCCTCTATGTTTATGGGTTTAAATCCTGCTGGGAATTCATGATCCAGCACCTCGTTGGTGAAACATAGTGGGTGTGCGGCGCCCCTGTATTTGGGTGTACCGCTATCTTCGGACACTTGGCGTGTTGCATTGCTTCCTGGGGCCCTCTTCTTTGGCCCGTAAATGGACCTGGCTGGGCCATCTGTCTTTCCAGGGTCATTAGTCGGCTTATGTGCAGCGCCGCTTTCAGATTTTGGCCTATCATTTGGCCGTCTATCCAACCATGCAGCCTCTTTGTTTTTTTGACTGTGGGGGCTCTATGGCCTCCTCGTCAAATTCTGGCAGCAGCTTGCGCTTCGGGTAGCTCTTTGATTGATGGCCATTGTCGTATTTGTTTGCGGTTTTGAGCACTTTGCTCCACCTCATTCTGAGTGTATCTTCCGCTGTTTTGAGCTTCCGTTTTTCCTTTTTCAAACTTCTTGCGGTGGCGACGAGTCTTTTCCGAAGAATTTTATTCTCCGGTGGTGTGTCCGGCGTGAGGTAATCTGGACTGTTTTTTCGCCGGGCCTGGACTGATTATCTGACTCGTCCTGTTCGGACGGTTGCTTGTCTACGTGTTCGTCGTCCACCGGTTTGCCCTGCTGTATTGCTGGGTCATTAGGAGCGCTGTTGTTGTCGAGGCGGGACTTAGGGCGGCGTCTGCGTCGCCGTTTTGGTTGTTTGTCGGCGGGATTATCTTCTGCCGCGCCCCGTTGGTCCTTGTTATCGCTTCCTTTTGGGGTATCCACCATGTATATGTCATATGACGAGGTGGTCTTCCCGTGCCCTGTAGGCGCTGGTTCTTGTTCGTCTCCGGCATCGTCGTCCATACCGTCGATGTCTTCGGAGTCATAGTTTAGCATGCCGGTTAGATCGTTGACAGTGGCTACAAAGTGGGTGGTGGGTGGGCTTTGAATTTCTTCGTCGTCCGAATCCCAACCGTCCTGGCCGTAGTCCGGCCAGGTCTCTCCGGATAGCGAGAGGTATTTTAATGAATTTAGGATGTCGCCAAAGGGCGAGTGTTGGAAGATGTCCGCGGCGGTGAATTCCATAACCGGCGCCCAATCAGATTCGATTGGCAGGGGCGTGGGAGGTCCGGAGTCCGGCAAGGAGTGCGGCACCTCGGAGTCACGAGCTTCGCGAGGGACAAGGTTAGTGTTCGGCTCCATCGCCGTAGAAGTTGCAGCCCCCGAGGTGGTGTCCAACCACCAGTCCTCGATCCGGGCGATCGGCTCCGGACTAAGGGCCGGAGCGGATTCTTGTGCGGCCACCAAGGCACTGTTCGGCGGCAGAGCTAGATCATGCCCATCGTAACAATGCGCGCGCTTGGCTGTGGCTCGAGCCCGTCGAAGATCAAGTCCCCGCGGATGTCGGCCATGAAGTTTAGGCTTCCGAATCTGACCTGACGGCCAGGGGCGTATCTTTCGATCTGCTCCAGATAGCCAAGTGAATTAGCCCGCAGTGCGAAGCCGCCGAATACGAAGATCTGTCCGGGGAGAAAAGTCTCACCCTGGACAGCGTTGTTGATTGAAGACGCCATCGAGCCTATCGGTGACGACACAGAGGAACTCTCAATGAAAGCACCAATGTCGGTGTCAAAACCGGCGGATCTCGGGTAGGGGTCCCGAACTGTGCGTCTAGGCAGATGGTAACAGGAGACAAGGGACACGATGTTTTACCCAGGTTCGGGCCCTCTTGATGGAGGTAAAACCCTACGTCCTGTTTGATTAATATTGATGATATGGGTAGTACAAGAGTGGATCTACCACGAGATCAAGGAGGCTAAACCCTAAAGCTAGCCTATGGTATGATTGTTGTAATGTATGTTATGTCCTACGGACTAAAGCCCTCCGGTTTATATAGACACCGGAGAAGGCTAGGGTTACACAGAGTCGGTTAGAATGGTAGGAGATCTACATATCCGTATCGCCAAGCTTGCCTTCCACGCCAAGGAAAGTCCCATCCGGACACGGGACGGAGTCTTCAATCTTGCATCTTCGTAGTCTTGGAGTCCGGCGGACGATGATAGTCCGGCTGTCCGGACACCCCCTAGTCCAGGACTCCCTCATACACCTTCATAGTACAACTCGGGCTTGTGATGCTCCTTACCCTCCGGCGGCCCCTTAGTCATCATCTTCTCAGCATCAAGCTTCCCCCAATGCACCTTCGCACGAGCAAACACCATGCGTGCACCCTCTATGCAGACCGATCGCTTAATGACATCAAGCCGAGGGCAAGCGCCAACAATCCGCTTCACGAGTCTGAAATAACTGCTTGGAATTGGCTCCGCGGGCCACAGCCGGACAACCAAGTCCTTCATGGCTAGTTCGGACGCCTGGTGCAGTTTGACCAGCTGCTTCAGCTGATCGATAAAGGGCATCAGATAATTCGGCGCCAAATACTGCGACCAGAAATCCCTCTCCGCGGACTTCTTCTCCTCGGTCCGGCAGAATTGGGCAGCATCTGATATGCTGCGAGGCAGATCCGCAAACGCCCCTGGAGAAACAAGAATTCAGCTTATCGCCTAGAGTTCCTCCCATTATCATGTAAAAATGGCCTTGAGTACAAAAGGCCTTACCAGCCGCAACCTTCTGGGCCTCCTGAATGTCCCTCAGAGCACCTCGGGCTTCTTCTCGAGCATCCTCTGCGGCTTGGAGAGCTTGGGCGAGTTCGGATTCTTTCCCTACTAGACTCTGCTCCAAGCCCTCGCTTTTCTTCATGGTCTCCAGGAGCTCTCGCTCAGCTTCAATGACCCTGGCATCGTGCTTCTCACGTAGAGCCTGTTCGGCGGCGACCTTACTATCGACTTCTGCCACAGCCTTCTTCAGTGCCTCAATTTCGGCACTCTCCCCTAGAGCATACAATGCAAATATTTAATCAGGCACAACTTCTAATTCGTGCTCAACTTAGCACAAGGTTTCGACATACCTTGCTTCTCCTCAAACTGCTTCTTCACGCGGCCAAGTTCCTCTTCGGCCTGTTCCAGACGCTGCTTTAGTTCGGACACCTCCGCACTATGAGCGGCGGTCGTCCCTGCAGACGCTTGTTTTCAAGCAAAGGGATACACGTCATTAAATGAGTCTCCTGCAATGCGGATGATTTGATCCCATGTCCGGCTTTCTCTCTCTTTCGCCGGACAGTGCATCAGGGGCTACTACTCACACTGTGACAATCTCCAAAAGGTTCCTCAAAACATACCTCAAAGCCCTTTATAAGACCAAGGCAGGACTCATTCAGTCCGCGCTCGGCGGACTGAATCTTTTCAATCACCGCACCCATGAGGGTCCGATGTTCATCCACGATAGACACGCTCTTTAGCACTGTCGATAGGCCACCCGACAGCTCTGCTTGGACAGAGGTTGCTGGCGGAGTAGGCAAGCCTCCCCCCATCAAAGGTGGCTGCTCGCCCGATCCTGGAGCTTTAAAGCTCTCTAGGACCGCGTCTGGCTGCGGTCCGAACCCAAGATCGCTCCCGCCGTCGACACGCCTAGGAGCCGCTGCTCCTGTGTGTCTGGCCCCAGGGATATGCCACCTTGGACCGGGTCCCGCTGAGACGACACCTCGGTGTCGCTCCTAGGCTTCGGGGAAGGGGCCTCTGGAGGCGTCTCGCTCGCCAGGGCATCAGAGCTCAGTGAATCCTCCGATGAGGACTGTCCGGCATGGAACCTTGCCGGGCTGCACAAAAAATGGCGACGGTTAGAACTACCACATCCTAACAACCCCGGGCACATAAACGTGTTCGGATTTCATATACTTATGACTTTTCCAGGGGCTGGACCCTGGGATTCCACTCCGAGCTACTATCAGCAGCCGTGGTGGACGCCTCTGGGAGGGAACCTTTCCCCCTCTTTGGCGATTCGGCCTCCAGGGATGTGGAAGACGTCCTTTTCTTCCCACCCCTGCGGGGTACTCGTCTTCCTCCTCCTCTTCGTCTTCGGAGGAGCGATGGTCACTGGAGTCTTCGGATTTTGCGTCCGAAGCATCGCGACGGCGGAGGCCATTCCGGGTCTTCTTGACCTTCTTGGAAGCCTCTTTCTTCGGCGCCTCGTAAGGCACTGGGACCAGCATCTTCGTCAGAAGAGGTCCGGCTGGTTCCTCCAGCAGCGGGGTAGGACAGTGTATCCGCTCCACCTTTATTATCCATCCATGAGGTCATGATAAAGCATGATAAAAGCATCTCCCTCGGGACATGTCAACTGAAGCGTGGATGGACAGAGCACAACAATGACTTACCGGACTTGCAGAGTGGGATAATTGATACCCACTGTCCTCGGCGGAGCCCGGCCATGATTTGCCGGACTTAAAGAGCACCTTCCAGATATCCTTGTGGGAGGAACCATAGAGCTCCCGTAGGGTCTGGTGCTCGGTTGGGTCGTATTCCCACAAATTCTAGGCTCAACGCTGGCAAGGGAGAACCAGTCAAACTAACATCACCTGGACTATGTCGACGAGTTTAACATCCTTGTCGACCACACTCTGGACGCGCGTCTGGAGCAGTGACAGCTCATCGGACGAGGACCAGTTGAGGCCCTTCTCGGGCCAGGACGTGAGCCGCAGTGGGGCTCCGGATCTGAACTCAAGAGCCGCAGCCCACTTTTTACCGCGCGGTTCGGTGATATAGAACCTCTGCTGCTGCCACTCCTTGACGGAGTCATTGAAGGCACCCGTCGGCCATACAACCTTGGGCATCTTGCTCACCATGGCGCCGCCGCACTCAGCGTGCTCGCCACTCACCACCTTGGGCTTCACATTGAAAATCTTCAGCCATAGGCCGAAGTGAGGCGAAATTCGGAGAAAAGCCTCACACACGACGATGAACGTCGAGATATTAAGGAAAGAATTGGGGGACAGATCATGAAAGTCAATCCCGTAATAATACATGATACCGTGAACGAATGGGTGAAGGGGAAACCCGAGCCCGCAGACAAAATGAGGAAGAAACACAACCCTCTCGTGGGGCTCCAGAGTAGGGACGGTCTGTCCCGCCGGTGGAAGACGGTGGTCGATCTTTTTGGCCAGGTACCCGGCCTCTCGGAGCCTCTTGATATCCTTCTCCTGGACGGTAGAGGCCATCCATTTGCCTCCTGATCCAGATCCGGACATATTTGGAGAACCTCCATTTGGTGGAGAAGAAGAGTCCTTGGGCGCTAGGGCTCGAGCAGAGGGGAGTGGACTAGTAGAGGGAAAAGGCATGTGTAAAAAGGAAGAGACCTTATCTCTTTATAGAGGTGGTAAAAGCTTTTGCGCCTCCCCACTTGCCTGGTGGAACCCGCTCGTTTCCCACTTGCCGCAATCAGCGGTACAGTTGGGCTACCCACACCCGTATTGATGATAATCCCGTGATAAGGGGACACGATCTCCGCTTCGGCAAGACGTGCAGAGGAAACCGCCTCGCAATATGCGCTTTGGTTGGTCATAGGAAAACGGTTCGAATAATGATCCGACTGTAGTGTCATGTCACGTTGTCAAAAGTTGTCAGCAGGTCATGTTTGTGAAATATCATTCTCTCTATGGTGGTGTATGAAGATCATCTTGCAGATCCGGACACGATCCAAGTGTTCGGTAATTATTTTCACTACAAAAAAAGTACACTTCCGTGATGATACGTGTTTGTCACAGTAGGTCGTGTTTTTTGTCATGCATGTACATCCATGACAAATTTATGACAGAATCAAGATAGTCATATCTGTGCTGTCGTAGAAGTGTTCCATGACATTACCAAAATTATCATCACGGAAGTGCCCACTTCCATGACGATAAATCGCGCGTTTCGTCAAGGGTGACCGACACGTGGCATCCACCGTAACGGAACACCGTTAAGCTATTGAGTCGGGTTTTGGATCCGATAACCCGTTAACAGCCCCGACCAATGGGGATTTTCCACGTGTAAAATCATCATTGGCGGGAGGAAACACGTGTCGGCTCACCGTTGGGACAGATGTCATCCGCTCATTGGACCAAAGGCGCCTATGATACGGCGACACGTGGCACGGCCCAATAGAGGCCCATTCCTGTGAAAAGGCCAGACCGTTTGACTTGGTCAAAAGGTGGCGGGCCGGCCCACGAAAAGCCTGTTAACGGCTTGTTCGCATATAGCCCATTTAAAGCCTGCTAACCCAGGGCCCGTTACGCCCTATCCGAATTAGGCCCAGTGGCGTCATTTGGGCCATCCAATATGATTCAGCCCGTTTTAACTTCTGGCCCATGTGTGGCCCATGACTTCTTTCGGCCCATATGAGGACCTTTGTAACTCTTGGCCCATTAACGGCCCGTGGTGAAACTGGCCCGTAATGAACAGTGTATCACTTTATACCCATTAACGGCATGTTATTTCATTGGGCCGTTTCTAGCCCAAGTTATCTTTCGGCCTTCTAAGGGCCCATTGATTCTTGGGCTCATTTGCAGCATTCGGTTACATACGGCCCGTTACAGTCATTTTCTGCTTGTGGGCCAAATTCAGCCCGTCGTTACAGTCGGCCCGTTTGCGGAACGTTAATACATTGGGCCGTTTTCATGTCAAAAAAACCCGTTGGGCTGTTTTCATAGAGTTATCAAATATGGCCTATTAACGACCCGTTATGGTCCACGAATAGTACGACCCAATGATTGGCGAAATGATGATACGCCCCGTAGAAGGCCCATGGATCCTACGGCCCATATGAGGCCCATGGATAGTATGGCCCATTGAGGGCCCATGGACCCTACGGCTCGTAGAAGGCCCATTGATCCCTAAGGCCCGTATAGAAGGCCGATGGATCCTACGGCACGTATAGAAGGCCAATGGTCCTATGGCCGAACGAAGGACCATGGATCATACGACCTGCAGGAGGCCCATGGTTACAACAGTCCGTGTGTTGCCATGATTGTTTTGGCCTAGTTACCAAAAATAGGCTATTGTGGCCACTAGAAAAACACAAAAAAAGAACGGCCGTGACTACAAGCAAACAACTAAACAAGACAATAAGGAAATAAATAAGCAAGCAATTAAGGCTAGCCTATTACCACTATTACACATATTACATCCACTAGCATCAAAGTTCGCCACCAGTGCAAATATAGGGAACAAAGCAACATATTACATACACTTGGCCATCAAAATTGGCCACCAGTGCAAATAAACGCGGCAGCAAAACAAGAGCATAACTGAAACAACTTCAGAAGAGCTCAAGAAACGTTATCCTGGGTATCCACCATGCTGGCAATAAGCTTAGCAAGCTGATTAGCTTTGTCCTGTTTGGCGCTAAAATCCTCCAATGCTTGCTGTTGCATCAGAAAGTATGCATCTGAATGCTCTAGGGACTTCCGCAGTCCTTCCGCTTCTTGTCGCAGCACAGTTGATCGATGTCTTTCAGCTTGTAGTTGAGACTCAAGAAAACGAACTGATTCAGACAGTGAGTTTGAATAGCTTGTGCATGCGGTAGTGGCCAGTAACTCGAACACTAAACCAAGACAGGGCTTTGGGGTTGTCTCGCTGTCTTCAAGATAGTCTTCCTTAGCTATTTTATCAGCTTTGTTGGAGACCAACTAGGATGTGTCACTATCCTGAACCTTATCTGCATTACTTCCTTTACCATTGCTTAATAAGGCACTCTTCCCCAATATTCTGTCAACATTCTAAAAGAAGAAACAAGCAGACACATAACAAGTTTAGCATGTACTAGTATATGAAACTCATTTCGGTGAACCAGTTCATTAGTAAGGTGGACAGGATTAAACTACCAAGTCTTCTATTGCCAAGTACTAGTACATAATAAAAGCATCAAACAAACATATATCTATGTCCTATGGTCACTGCATTGTCTTGCCAAATCAAAATAGAGACACGGTTCAAATCATATCAGTTCAAGACAAAGCAGCAGTGAAAGAATACAAAGCGTGGGAAACTACACGGCACAACAAGATTTCAGATGGGTACCACGGGTCTACATGTACAACAACACTATTGGCTCTATTGTGATGCTAGTAATGTGCATGATATGAAAGTCAACTGTATACACAATTGAAATTGAAATCAACAGAGCTATTGATAAGAGCAAACCTATTAAAGAAACATGCGTGAACATACCTGCTGTGCCATTGGAGTTTCAATTGGATCCTTCAATTTAAAAATAACTTTGTATCAGTAAATACAGTGATACAAGAGCAAAGCAATCATAGTTAAAAAAGGCGCGCCTAAGCGATCGCTTAAGCGCGCCTAGGCTCTAGGCATTGGCAAAACGCATTGCGCATAACTACGCATAATCTGTGCATAACTGCGCATAAGCATGCGCTTTGGTTAGTAAAGCGCAAGGCGGTGGCAAAACGCACAATTAACGCCTAGCGCTTTTTTGAACTATGATAGTAATGGAATCTTAAATTAGAACAGTTGTTCTTCATGTTTAGGCACTTGTTCTACATGAACAAAGTACAGTAAGACGCAAGAATAAAATACTTAAAAATAGAAAATGAGCTCATAGACCTCACCACATTCTTGGTTCAGGACCAGTACAGAACAAGGCGTTCCCAGTCATCGTCCAGTAAATGTGTCTCAGGAGAACGTAAGGGAATTTGATGAGTTTCTTTGCTGATGAAGTACGTTTTCTTCAGGTAATTCCGATACTGCCACCAAGCATTCTTGAAGATAGCAGAGGTATTAGCACAGGTTACCTCATCCTGAGTTTCCAAATCGGTCCTTCTCTATAGAGAAAAATGGGAAAAATTGTTGTATTATAACCATCATGGAGGTAGGATGTATGGGACGAAGCAAAGTAATTGCCATGAATAACATTACTTACACATAACTCCTGGACAAACACCTGCAACTGGCATTTTACTTCATATTCAGTATAATATTTCCAAGATGGGAAGATACGCACATATGATTTAACAACATCAAATGTGATAGATGCTAAACTACGACTGGCTGGTTGTGCTTCCTCCACAGGAATAGGCGTACTAACTGGTGGAGTTTGGGTTCGCCGTGATAGTACTGGCCCTTTGGGCACTGGAGCTTCCTTACTAACTGCTGTTGTTTGGGAGCTCTGTGGTGGAGATGGTGATGTGTCAATAGGAACTGGGTTACTATCGGCTGGGGTTGGGGTTAGATTGGGTGAAGCTGTTTCTTTGTCCATCGTAGTAGGGGTACAATCTGCGAGAGTTTGGGTTATGTGTGGTAGGGCTGGTTCTTGTGCATGTACAACCGGGGTGCTATCTCCACCAAGAGGTAGCACTGTTTTATTTGAAGACTGTGTTTTTATTCCGCTAGATACTGGCATCACCCGCTCCGATTAAAATGGCTGATAAACAGGAAACATAGTTGAATGTACAGACATTGTATGAGAGACAAATGCAATAGATAGTGTGGAAAAAAGAGGGCATGAAATAGTTGACATGTATATTGTTTAACTAAAATGGATAGCATGACATAATTTCACATATATGATGTCTATCTTAACTGGATAGCATAGCATAACATAATTCAAAGATATGATGAATAACTAAACAGGATCGCATGACATAATTCACCTACATGTTATCTAAGTAATCAGTATCGCATCATTTAATTCACATATGTGATTTATATGCTAAACAGAGGGCATTCGATATGATTTCTGAACTAAGAACATGATGTTGAATATTGTGTATATGATGTCTAAACTATGCAATGCAAGACACCGGATGCATGATATGAGCAGTATAACCGTGCCAAGTTAGAGCATACACCTTAGTGGGGGAATAGGACTGGTCATCTGTCTCTGAATCCATCTCTAAGGAGCTATCGGGACCCAACAAGAGATCTGCTTCAACAGGTAGCATTGTCTACTCTGGAGGCCTTGTTTTCACTCCAGATTTTTCCATCTCCCACCCAAATGGCTGATTGACAGGAAGAGTAGTTTAATGTACAAACATTGTCGACAAATGGAAATGTAATGAAGAAAAGGATGGGCAAGATATCATTCAAATATATGATGCCTGGTTAAACAGGATGGCATTGCACATTTCACATATATTATGGCTGGCTAAAAGACATGAGACTGCATAATTCCCATATATGATATAGAAACTAAATAGGTGGCATTACAGAACATGTCTAAACTAAGCAGATGACATATATGATGTCAAAAGTAGGCACTGCAAGGCAACATATGCATGATATGACTAACATCATCATGCCAAGGTAGAGCAAACACCTTGGGGGGTAAATAGGAGTGGTCAGCGGCGTATGAATAGGCCTCAGAACAGATATCTTCCTCTGGATTACAATCTGGAGAGGGGTGGGGAGGGTTTGCCATTGAACCCACCATGGAGTGATGTCTGCATGACATTGTATTGCCGTGCAAAACTCTTCTCTTTTTCTCTACATGTTCAGCATGACTGTGTACAATATCTGACATGCATACGAAAAAAATATGGTGAGATTATGTAAGGAGAGCATGCAGAAATTTAGAGTGATGGTAACAACCAGTGGATCGACGTTTTTCCGTTGAACCAAAATAGCCCTAACGGATCGACGTGAATGTATAGTAATAAGTGATGCAACAAGTGTACAACCTCTTTGCCGTAGCCGTGTCGCTGAAGCAGTTGAGGCAGAGGTGGCTGTCGGAGGTGTGGAGGAAGATCTGAGGAATCAGTAGACGGCGTCCAGGGCACTGCTCTATTGTGATGGATCGTTCTATCGTTGGAGCAGCTCCGGTGAGCCGTAAGACGTCAAGGCTGAAGCAGCACAAGATAGACATCATCAATCTCAAGTGCGATTCTAATAGCATCTCCAATAGATGATGTAAAATGGATGTAAAATTAACATCACCAAAAACCACCTGACTACAACAGATGAGGTAAAAACTGTTGACTCTGAATTTAACTGTCGAAATTGAAATTAACTGTGGAATCCGAATGCTACTGTCGAAACTGAACGCAATGGTAGCAGAGAGGCACTTGACATGTAGTTTAGGGAGGGCCTGCAGTTCATCTTCAACCTGCACCCCCCTGAGCTGCCAGCCACCACCAGCCGAACCGCCAGCCCCAGCGCTGCCTCGCCGCCCCGAAACAACTCGCCACCGCCGCCCCGGCCAGCCCTCTAGGCCCCCCGCCACCCTGAACCCTAAGATAGATAGTGGGGTACCTCTCCGGCAAGCCCCCGTCCCTGCTGCGGGTGGTTCTTCCTTAACTCCGGCGAGCCCCCCCAACCCCTGAAAATCGACTGACCAAAAGTTGATTCAGTCGACTGAAGTTTGGCTTAATCGAAGCAAAGCGGCAGCACGAGCGAGGGGGAGAGCAGCAGCAACAGCTGGGCGAGCGAGCGATTGAGCGAGAGCCGGAGCAGCAGCAGCAGGGCGAGCGAGCGAGCGAGAGCCGGAGCAGCAACAGCCGATCCGGCTGGTATGGACGCCGCCGCCGAAGGGGCCTCGAACTCGCGGAGAGCCGCCGTGGAGATGTCACCCGCGGCGCCGGCTTCAAGGTAGCCGCTCCATGGGGGTGCGGGATGGAGCACCGTCAGCGCCGGTAGGTCGAGTTAAGGAGAAGGTGCGATGCGATAAGTGTACAACCTCTTTGGTGGCGTCGAGTAGGCCTCAGCTTCGTCCGAGGAGTCAGTGAGGATGTTGCGGTTCCGGTGGAGCAGGTTAAGGCAACACTGTGGGGATGGAGCAGCCGCGATAGACGAGGTGATCGTCGGAGCAGCTCCTTGGAGGTGGAGGGCGGGGCGGCTGAACCGGCGGGACGGCGAGATGGATGACGGATCCTCATCCGGGGAGGTGGATGACGGACGTCGAGCTGTTGTGGTGGATGACGTCGTCGGGGAAGAGGCTCCGGCTGGGCAGCGGTGACGTGGCGGACGGAGGAGGGTGGGGTTTCGCGGCTGGAGCGGAGAGGTTATGGTGGCCTGGGATTTCGAATGGCGAAAAGGGGGCGATGGGAGGGGGTGAAGCATGACTTAGGGACGCGCTTGTCTAAAATGTAGGGTGTGTTAAAAAAGTACCCCCCACCGATTTGAACTAGTGGCCCTTTCGGCTCACGGTTAGAAGGGGGATTTCGCGTGTCGGGATTTGGCAGCTGGAGGGAGTTTTCGCGCACGTTGTAATTTCGGGATAGCAAGGCGCGGGTTGTGAAGGCGTCGGTTTTGGGAGCACGATATCTGAATTTTCGGGATATAACAAGACGCGAGTTAAATTTTAGGGACAAGCCTAACGTGTAGTAATATTGTACTTGTACGTACCAAATCAATCCGCACTTCCCTCAACCAAAAAGAAAAGGAAAAAAAATAAAACTATTCACACCACACAAAGAGAGAGTCTTGCCCCGTTTTACTATACAAATGCTATTCAAAGCTACTCCCTCCTTCCATCTATATAGGGCCTAATGCGTTTTTCGATGCTAACTTTGACCAAATATTAGAGCAATGATATATGACATGCAACTTACACAAAGCACACCGTTAACTTCGCCTGTGAAAGGTTCTTTCAATGATATAATTTTCACATTATGCATGTCATGTACTATTAATCTTGTCAATAGTCAAAGGCGGTCTTAAAAATCTCATTACGCCCTATATAGATGGAAGGAGGGAGTATGAATCCATGTTATGTCTGATTAATTTTTTTTGCTTTGCTGGTGCATTCCAAATGTCTATACTACCGCTGCAATTCGAACTAAATTTGAATTCGTTTCTCTATTTCAATAAGAATCTACAATCATGATTGTTGCCAACTTCAACCATCATAGTTTCCTTGCTATCCGCCAGATATAAATTGGATGGCCTATAATGCAGGATGGCAGGCACACCATCATCAACAACTCTGTTTTTATTATAAGAGTAGAGATAAAATATATTAAATGTAGTATAACATGTTCATAAACACACCATGTGTATCACCGTTATATACATTCACACATGTGTCGATTTAAAACACTATGATAAATTCTTCAAATATCCGAATTCGCTTTTTATAATGAAGTATATATGATCTCTATTCGTCTTTTACACCCACACAACCCTCTTATCTTTGTAGCTAGCGCTAACTTTCTCTTGTGCATGCACACGCCCGCATCCCTCTCACCCTCCCTCAGCATTCTCTAGCTCCATCGCGCAAATTCGTCTTTTCACTTTAGGTCGTTCACCCACGGTGTGTGTAGGCCCCCAGCTCCTTCTTTATGGCACACATCGATCGATATGCCTCTCTAGCCAGGTGTGGCTAGCACAAACACAAGCTTCCCCTCTTCTCTTGTCACCGTCCATGCCTCACTCCCACCACTCTTTTCATCATTCTCGTACTGGCACACTCCTCCCCGCTGGATATAGTATGCCTCTCGTACCACCTCCTACATGCATCCCTCTATCTCTATCCTTCTGCTCGTGCCTCGTTTGCTTCTAGCACACACATGCATGTATACCGATCGATCTCCCAACATATACCTGGATCGACTTTAACTACCCCCCCATCGATCGATGTACCTCACAAGTTATGTCTCTCCTTTCTCTAACAAAGGGCGATTGATCTTCCTATGTAGTTATGTCTGCTTACCACAGCCACATCGTCCCCCCTCCATCATTCGTGCATGCCTCCTGACCCGTCTCTCACACGCACGTGCACAGACAACAAGCAGCCATCTCCTCTCTTATTGATATTGTGGGCGTGCCCTCCGTTTGTCTAGCAAGCCTATCCCACCATTTGTTAGAAGCAACTCCACTACCACCCCCTCCAACACTCTAGCTCTGTCTCTCTCCCAACCTTATTCCTCTCCTGCACATATGCATGGATGCCGACCGATCTCCCTTAATACATGAGGCAGATCGATCTCCTTAATACATGAGGTAGGCCTCTCTCCTCCTCCACACATATACCAGCCATTGTACCTCTATAATTAATTGGGCCTCCCTCTTCCCCCACCACACACCAATAGTCGAGCGCTGCAAGTAGGTATCCATGCCACAGAGACAAACTGCACATGTCCCCTCTCACGTTCTAGTAGGCCAGCCACTCTATATCTTTGACGTGGGCACACACAAATTCGATGGCACTCTTTATCGATCGCGCGCACACACACACACATCATCCCTCTTTTCGATTCTATGGACACCTCAAGCCGGTGATACCTCCACTCTCTTCTCATGGATCGCCCCCTCTATATATATGTTATATCTAGGACTCTATTTCACACACATTGCATATGTTACATTTTTTGATTGAACCCCCCCCCCCAAAAAAACTCTCAAGAACCCACACACTATATCTCTCTAGTTTTGTATCTCTCTCACACAACCCCACATAGGTGGTGTACGTATACAAGAAGAGAATAGGTGCACCGTGCACGTACTCACGCTTCGTGCCCAGCCACACCCGCGCGGGTACACGGTGGAGCTCATTTCTTTACGAAATGGCAGCCCACGTGCTAATTTGAACGCCTGTAGCGGTTGTTTACCTAGGAAGGTCGTATACCACGCCTGCACGAAACAAAGTTCGACTTGACGCGTTGCCGCGTTATTTTTAAATAAAGTTATAGCGCTCAATGGCACGTACACAGAATATAAAACGATTTTTATGGAGAAAAAGGTAGTCCGCTCACTATATACAATGGAGCCTTGCGTGCCTGGTTTGTCACTCTTCAGAGTATCTCACACAAGGCTGTGGTGGCCTCTCTCTCTCACCGTTGGTCACTGATCCGGCCGCATCCCGTCCGCCGGGGGAAAGGGAGTGCGGTGGCCTCTCTCTCTCTCACTGCTGGTCACCAATCCAGCCGCATCCCGTTCACCGGGAGAAAGGGAGGAAGTGCATCATTTCTCCGTTCGACGGCGCCGAGGCAGCACGTCCCGATCTGCGGTACACGCCGTTCTCTCTGACCAAGCTCCGGCGCGGCAGGGCCTACACCACCTGCTCGTAGATTCCGCCCGCCGCCGCTCACCTAGTTACATCCCGACGACCTCTAGGTACCCCCTCCGGCCTTGCTCCACTGCCCGTCTTCCCACATTGCTGCATGTGGATCTTACATAGTTCTTTGCCCAAAACATAGCTCGTCCAGCGTACTTTCCATATTGCATTCTCGTCCTCACACTATTTTAGACAAACACAACCGTGTTGTTATCTTCCCTTAGGGAAAGGAATATTCTTCTTTTTTGTCGTCGCATGTGTCATCAATTGTCCAATAATTGTTTCCTTTCTACCTCTTTTTTGCAAACAGGGCTATCCATTTCACCTCGTTGCTATTGCGACCTTTTGGTGAACTGCACAAATCACTTTTTTCTTAAGAGTGTTTTGTGCAGTTGTACTAAAATGTCACATGGGCAACGTCTCTACATTTCAGTGCGACTGCACAAAGGGAGATTGGTTTTGCTCTATCCTCCTCATCCAACTCCGAGCCTAATCTTCTCCAACTAGTTAGTCTTAAGAGAGACTGCAAAGGTGACCGGCTTCTATTTATGTGTTTATTGTTTCATCAGCAGTCCTCTATTATCGTAATCACACTTAATATCTTTGGAACAGGGACGCTCAGCTCTATTTTAGTGGAACTGCACAAAATGATCGGAATGTTGCATGCTCCAGACAGCTACTTTTTTCCCAACATGCCTTGTTGATTTAGACAGAGCTGGGGGGACATTGCTGCCAATGAAAGCATGGATCAATTTTAATTTAACACCTTCTCACAACTCTGTCTTCAGTTGTGATGTAATTATTAGCTCTGATCTGCTAATAATTGACATGCATTAGCAAGGAAGTTAGTTTTTTATTGTTTCCGAAAGAGCATCGATGGCCAGACACGCGAACAAAAGCTGAAAGCTCACACCATTGTACAATTTCATGTCTCGCTGGAAAATTATTTGTATAGTATGTCAATTATGTAAACAAATGATGGAAGCTTGATAGCATTGCCAGAAGCCTCTTCATCGTCCGGGTCCATGTGCCATGCAAAAAATTATACTCCTTCGTTCCTAAATATTTGTCTTTTTACAAATTTCAAACGGGCATATTTTAGAGTGTAGATTCACTCATTTTGCTTCGTATGTGTACTCCCTCCGTTCCTAAATATTCTATTCGTCTTTCTAGAGATTTCAACAAGTGACTACATATGGAGCAAAATGAGAGAATCTACACTCTAAAATATGTATATACATCCGTATGTGCTAGTCCATTTGAAATCTCTAAAAAGACAAATATTTGAGTAGTCACTCGTTGAAATCTCTAGAAAGAAAAATATACTCCGGAGTATATTTAAGAACCGAGGGGGTAGTGCACAACCGCATGGGAGACTCAGCCCGGTCGTTGCGCCGCATTAATAGTGAGTAATGAGCAGTCAAATCGTAAGCCCCACCTTTCCCACTGTAAGTTGCTCTGAAGAAGCAACCATCAATGCGCTCTTCTTTGAATCCGCTCATACTACTCCATCCGTCACTGTTTATACAGCGCGCTTCAGAAAAAAGAAAAACGATCTGTGGGACCAAGGCGACTAGCGATTGGCCTGAAAAATAGCATTGGTAGTTATAGCACGACGTCTATTACTAGAGGGAATAATGCGTACACACATGCATGCAGTGCTTCCACCCCGGGTACACACATGTGATACGTCTCCAACGTATCTATAATTTTTGATTGCTCCATGCTACTTTATCTACTGTTTTAGGCAATATTGGGCTTTATTATCCACTTTTATATTATTTTTGGGACTAACCTATTAACCGGAGGCCCGGCCCAGATTTGCTGTTTTATGCCTATTTCAGTATTTCGAGGAAAAGGAATATCAGACGGAGTCAAAACGGAACGAAATCAACTGGAGAAGTTATTTTTGGAAGGAAACCCACCTGATGGACTTGGACCCCATGTCAGAAGATACGGGAGGTGCTCACGAGGGTGGGGGGCGCGCCCCCCTACCTCGTGAGCCCCCCGGAGGTCAACCGACGTACCTCTTCCTCCTATATATACCAATATACCCTAAAACTTCCAGAACAGAAAATAGATCGGGAGTTCCGCCGCCGCAAGCCTCTGTAGCCACCAAAAACCAATCGGGACCCTGTTCCGGCACCCTGCCGGAGGGGGATCCCATCATCGGAGGCCATCTTCATCATCCCGGCGCTATCCATGACAAGGAGGGAGTAGTTCACCCTCGGGGCTGAGGGTATGTACCAGTAGCTATGTGTTTGATCTCTCTCTCTCGTGTTCTCTCTCGTGTTCCTCTATGGCACGATCTTGATGTATCCCGAGCTTTGCTATTGTAGTTGGATCTTATGATGTTTCTCCCCCTCTACTCTCTTGTGATGAATTGAGTTTCCCCTTTTAAGTTATCTTATTGGATTGAGTCTTTTATGAACACTTGATGTATGTCTTGCGTGGATAACCGTGGTGACAATGGGTTATTCTATTGATCCACTTGATGTATGTTTTGGTGATCAACTTGTGGGTTTCGTGACACTTGGGAACCTATACATAGGGGTTGGCACACGTTCTTGACTCTCTGGTAGAAATTCTGGGGCACTCTTTGAAGTACTTTTATGTTGGTTGGATGAATCTGAGATTGTGTGATGCATATCGTATAATCATGCCCACGGATACTTGAGGTGACAATGGAGTATCTATGTGACATTAGGGTTTTGGTTGATTTGTATCTTAAGGTGTTATTCTAGTACGAACTCTTTTATAGACCGATCCGAAAGAATAGCTTTGTGGTGGTTTCGTACCCGACCATAATCTCTATGTTTGTTCTCCGCTATTAGTGGCTTTGGAGTGACTCTTTGTTGCATGTCGAGGGCTTGTCATATTATCTATCTATGTTATTATTGTTGAGAGAACTTGCACTAGTGAAAGTATGAACCCTAGGCCTTGTTTCCTATCATTGCAATACTGTTTACGCTCACTTTTATCGCTTGCTACCTTGCTGTTTTTATATTTTCAGAATACAAAAACCCATATCTACTATCTATTTTGCACTTGTATCACCATCTCTTCGCCGAACTAGTGCACCTATACAATTTACCATTGTATTGGGTGTGTTGGGGACAGAAGAGACTTTTTGTTATTTGGTTGCAGGGTTGTTTGAGAGAGACCATCTTCATCCTACGCCTCCTACGGATTGATAAACCTTAGGTCATCCACTTGAGGGAAATTTGCTACTGTCCTACAAACCTGTGCACTTGCAGGCCCAACAACGTCTACAAGAAGAAGGTTGTGTAGTAGACATCAAGCTCTTTTCTGGCGCCGTTGCCGGGGAGGCTAGGTAAGTGAAGGTATATCTTTAGATCTTGCAATTGAATCTTTTTGTTTCTTGTTTTAGCACTAGTCTAGTTTATAAAAGAAAATTACAAAAAAATGGAATTAAGTTTGTCTCAAACGCTTCACCTTTTTAATATCTTTCGTGAGTATGATGGAAAGGAAAATTGTGCTCAAGTGCTAGAAGAAGAAATCTATAGAATGTTTTTATATGATGAGCATGATTGCAATGTTGTTAGTATGAATTCCTTGAATATCCATGATGCTAATGATATGCAAATCCACAAGCTTGGGGAAGCTATGTTTGATGAAGATGATATTTTTTGTCCCCCAAGCTTTGATGAGCAAATTTACTATGATGAAAGCATGCCTCCTATTTATGATGATTATTGTGATGATACGTATGCTATAAAGAAGAAGTTTGCTTATGTGGAGAATAGAAAATTTTCTATGCTTGTAGATCATGAAAAGAATGCTTTAGGTGCTGGTTATATTGTTGAATTCATTCATGATGCTACTGAAAATTATTATGAGGGAGGAACATATGCTTGTAGGAATTGCAATAATGTCAAGTTTCCTCTCTATGTGCTTAAATTCTTGAAGTTATGCTTGTTGTGCCATCCTATGCTAGTTGATTATTGTTCCCATAAGTTGTTTGCTCACAAAATCCCTATGCATAGGAAGTGGGTTAGACTTAAATGTGCTAGTCATATGCTTCATGATGCTCCCGTTATGTTTCAATTCTTATCTTTTATGTGAGCATCATTGTCATCATCATGCCTAGCTAAAAGGCATTAAAGAAAAGCGCTTGTTGGGAGACAACCCAATATTTATCCTTACCGTTTTTGTGTGTCCACATGATTATTCTACTGTAGTAATCATGTTTTATAGCTTTTGTTTCAATAAAGTGCCAAGTAGAACCTTTGGGAAGACTTGGGTGAAGTTTATGTGATCTTGCTGTGAAAAACAGAAACTTTAGCGCTCACAAGATCAGCTGCCATTTTTTACTGGAGAGTGATTTTAGGTTGATTCTTTTTGAAGATATTTAATAGAAAAATTAATCAGGTCCAGAAATTTATTTCATAATTTTTGGGGTTCCAGAAGTATACGTTTTATACAGATTACACAGACTGTTCTGTTTTTGACAGATTCTGTTTTCTATGTGTTGTTTGCTTATTTTGATGAATCTATGGCTAGTATTAAGTGGTATGAACCATAGATAAGTTGGAGTACAGTAGATATTACACCAATATGAATTTAGAATGAGTTCATTACAGTACCTAAGTGGTGGTTTTATTTTCTTATACTAACGGAGCTTACGAGTTTTGTTTTGAGTTTTGTGTGGTTGAAGTTTTCAAGTTTTGGGTAAAGATTCGATGGACTATGGAATAAGGAGTGGCAAGAGCCTAAGCTTGGGGATTCCCAAGGCACCCCAAGGTAATATTCAAGGACAACCAAGCAACTAAGCTTGGGGATGCCCCGGAAGGCATCCCCTCTTTCGTCTTCGTTCATCGGTAACTTTACTTGGAGCTATATTTTTATTCACCACATGATATGTGTTTTTCTTGGAGCGTCATTTTATTTTGTTAGTATTTGCTTGCTTCTAGTTAGAATAATGTTTTGCATCTTTAGTTTCAATAAAAAAGTCAAGGATAGCCTTTGCCATGCTTATTTTGCTAGTTTGCATGTTGCTGTTTGAAAACAGAAAGTTTACCGCTGTTGCAAAAATTCCCTAGAAAAGTCAGAGCATGGTCTAACGTTGAATATTTTTGAATATTGAGGTCTGATAAATTTATTACAGTGGGAATTTAAGTTCTTAATTTTTGGAGTCAGGGAAGTATTGATACTCTTGCATTCTTTACAGACTGTACTGTTTTGACAGATTGCTGTTATGGTTGCATTGTTCGCATATGTTTGCTTGTTTAATGATTCTATTTGATGATAGGAGTATTAAATATACAGAGGCATTTAGTATTCATTGTTGAATAATAATTTTAGTGATTTGTTACAGTAGAAAATGGTAAGGTTTTGCATTGGTTTATACTAACCTATCTCATGAGTTCTTGTTGAGTTTGTTGTGAATGAAGCTTTCGATAAAAAGAGAAACCATGATATGACAGGAATTAAGGAGACACAAAAGCTCAAGCTTGGGGATGCCCAAGGCACCCCAAGATAATATTTCAAGAAGTCTCAAGCATCTAAGCTTGGGGATGCCCCGGTAGGCATCCCACCTTTCTTCTTCAACAACTATCGGTTAGTATTGGTTGAGCCTAAGTTTTTGCTTCTTCACATGAGTTGTGCTATCCTTGCATTGTAGTTTCCTTTAGCTTTGCTTGCTGTTTGAATAAGTATCAAGATCTGAAATTCTTTAATGATAGAGAGCTTTACACAAATTGGAATTTGCTAGAATACTCTATGTGCTTCACTTATATCTTTTGAGCTTGATAGTTTTGCTCATAGTGCTTCACTTATATCTTTTGAGCGTGATAATTTTTGCTCTAGTACTTCACTTATATATTTTAGAGCACGGTGGTGAATTTGTTTTAAAGAAACTTGATCTCTCATGCTTCACTTAGATTATTCTGAGAGATGTTAATAGCATGGTAATTTGCTTAATGTTAATATACTTGGTATTCAAGATATGTGAAACTTTCTTTTGAGTGCGTTGAATACTAAGATAAGTTTGATGCTTGATAATTGTTTTGAGATATGAAGGTGATAATATTAGAGTCATGCTAGTTGAGTATTTGTGAATTTAAAGAATACTTGTGTTGAAGTTTGTGATTCCCGTAGCATGCATGTATGGTGAACCGTTATGTGATGAACTCGGAGCATGATTTATTTATTGATTGTCTTCCTTATGAGTGGCGGTCGGGGACGAGCGATGGTCTTTTCCTACCAATCTATCCCCCTAGGAGCATGCGCGTAATACTTTGCTTTGATAACTTCTAGATTTTTGCAATAAGTATATGAGTTCCTTGTGACTAATGTTGAGTCTATGGATTATACGCACTTTTTCCCATCCTTCCACCATTGCTAGCCTCTCTAATACCGCGCACTTTTCGCCGGTATCATACACCCACCATAAACCTTTCTCAAAATAGCCACCATACCTACCTATCATGGCATTTCCATAGCCATTCCGAGATATATTGCCATGCAACTTTCCACCGTTCCGTTTATTATGACACGCTCCATCATTGTCACATTGCCATTGCATGATCTTGTAGTTGACATCGTATTTGTGGCAAAGCCACCATGCATTATTTTCCATACATGTCACTCTTGATTCATTGCATATCCCGGTACAACGCCGGAGGCATTCATATAGTGTCATATTTTGTTCTAAGTATCGAGTTGTAATTGTTGAGTTGTAAGAAAATAAAAGTGTGATGATCATCATTTTTTAGAGCATTGTCCCGGTGAGGAAAGGATGATGGAGACCATGATTCCCCCACAAGTCGGGATGAGACTCCAGACGAAATAAAATAAAAGAGGCCTTAGAAGCCCAAATAAAAAAAGAGGCCATAAAAAAAGAGAAAAGGCCCAAATAAAAAAATATAAAAAAAATAAAAAATGAGAGAAAAAGAGAGAAGGGACAATGCTACTATCTTTTTACCACACTTGTGCTTCAAAGTAGCACCATGATCTTCATGATAGAGAGTCTCTCATTTCGTCACTTTCATATACTAGTGGGAATTTTTCATTATAGAACTTGGCTTGTATATTCCAATGATGGGCTTCCTCAAAATGCCCTAGGTCTTCGTGAGCAAGCGAGTTGGATGCACACCCACTTAGTTTCTTTTGTTGAGCTTTCATATACTTATAGCTCTAGTGCATCCGTTGCATGGCAATCCCTACTCACTCACATTGATATCTATTGATGGGCATCTCCATAGCCCGTTGATACGCCTAGTTGATGTGAGACTATCTTCCCTCTTTTTGTCTTCTCCACAACCACCGTTCTATTCCACATATAGTGCTATATCCATGGCTCACGCTCATGTATTGCGTGAAGATTGAAAAAGTTTTGAAAATGTTAAAGTATGAAACAATTGCTTGGCTTGTCATCGGGGTTGTGCATGATTTAAATACTTTGTGTGGGGAAGATGGAGCATAGCCAGACTATATGATTTTGTAGGGATAACTTTCTTTGGCCATGTTATTTTGAGAAGACATAATTGCTTTGTTAGTATGCTTGAAGTATTATTATTTTTATGTCAATATGAACTTTTGTCTTGAATCTTTCGGATCTGGATATTCATACCATGATTAAGAAGATTTACATTGAAATTATGCCAAAGTATCACTCCGCATCAAAAATTCTTTTTTATCATTTACCTACTCGAGGACGAGCAGGAATTAAGCTTTGGGATGCTTGATACGTCTCCAACGTATCTATAATTTTTGATTGCTCCATGCTACTTTATCTACTGTTTTAGGCAATATTGGGCTTTATTATCCACTTTTATATTATTTTTGGGACTAACCTATTAACCGGAGGCCCAGCCCAGATTTGCTGTTTTATGCCTATTTCTGTATTTCAAGGAAAAGGAATATCAGACGGAGTCAAAACGGAACGAAATCAACTGGAGAAGTTAATTTTGGAAGGAAACCCACCTGATGGACTTGGACCCCACGTCAGAAGATACGGGAGGTGCTCACAAGGGTGGGGGCGCGCCCCCCTACCTCGTGATCCCCCCGGAGGTCCACCGACGTACCTCTTCCTCCTATATATACCAATATACCCTAAAACTTCCAGAACAGAAAATAGATCGGGAGTTCCGCCGCCGCAAGCCTCTGTAGCCACCAAAAACCAATCGGGACCCTGTTCCGGCACCCTGCCGGAGGGGGATCCCATCACCGGAGGCCATCTTCATCATCCCGGCGCTATCCATGACGAGGAGGGAGTAGTTCACCCTCCGGGCTGAGGGTATGTACCAGTAGCTATGTGTTTGATCTCTCTCTCTCGTGTTCTCTCTCGTGTTCCTCTATGGCACGATCTTGATGTATCCCGAGCTTTGCTATTGTAGTTGGATCTAATGATGTTTCTCCCCCTCTACTCTCTTGTGATGAATTGAGTTTCCCCTTTTTAAGTTATCTTATTGGATTGAGTCTTTTATGAACACTTGATGTATGTCTTGCGTGGGATAACCGTAGTGACAATGGGTTATTCTATTGATCCACTTGATGTATGTTTTGGTGATCACCTTGCGGGTTTCGTGACACTTGGGAACCTATGCATAGGGGTTGGCACACGTTCTTGACTCTCCGGTAGAAACTTTGGGGCACTCTTTGAAGTACTTTTATGTTGGTTGGATGAATCTGAGATTGTGTGATGCATATCGTATAATCATGCCCACGGATACTTGAGGTGACAATGGAGTATCTAGGTGACATTAGGGTTGTGGTTGATTTGTATCTTAAGGTGTTATTCTAGTACGAACTCTTTTATAGATCGATCCGAAAGAATAGCTTTGTGGTGGTTTCGTACCCGACCATAATCTCTATGTTTGTTCTCCGCTATTAGTGGCTTTGGAGTGACTCTTTGTTGCATGTTGAGGGCTTGTCATATTATCTATCTATGTTATTATTGTTGAGAGAACTTGCACTAGTGAAAGTATGAACCCTAGGCCTTGTTTCCTATCATTGCAATACCGTTTACGCTCACTTTTATCGCTTGCTACCTTGCTGTTTTTATATTTTCAGATTACAAAAACCCATATCTACTATCTATTTTGCACTTGTATCACCATCTCTTTGCCGAACTAGTGCACCTATACAATTTACCATTGTATTGGGTGTGTCAGGGACACAAGAGACTTTTTGTTATTTGGTTGCAGGGTTGTTTGAGAGAGACCATGTTCATCCTACGCCTCCTACGGATTGATAAACCTTAGGTCATCCACTTGAGGGAAATTTGCTACTGTCCTACAAACCTGTGCACTTGCAGGCCCAACAACGTCTACAAGAAGAAGGTTGTGTAGTAGACATCAACATGCATGCACTTACTCCACTCCGTAGTTACATGGAGAGAAAATTGTGGACTTGATTGCGGTTACCACGCCCTAATTAATTGAGAATTAAACCAAACGCATCTAAAGTCTTTCTGGTGGTGGAAATGCATTGAGAGAAATGCATCATAATGAAGCGCGCCCTGTAAACTGTGACGGAGGGAGGAGTAGTATGAAGGTTCATAACCAAGTACGCGTTTGGCCAGTCGGTCAATGCACCTCCTCTTGGCATATCACTGACATGTGGGACAGGTGTGTGAGCAAACCGATCTCAATTGACGGCAAAGGGCCAACCCGCCGTTCCTTGAGAGAGACGAGGAGCGAGAACACACAGACGGGTTCGCATGGATGCCAAGATATATTCGAGCATGGTTGGTTGATCGATATCATTCATTACATGTTGGTCTACCGTTTTCCGCCCTTCTCCAGAATAAACGTGTACTTTATCAGAGATAAAAAGAAATAAGAGTACAAATGCTCCACCATGCGGTTCTAGTAGTAGTACTACTCGTACTACTGCGCTTGGCTCTTCGCCTCTTCGTGAAGTCGAACAATGATGGTACTTCGCGTGTTGGGTACTACAGTGTATGCCTCTGACAATCTGACACCAAATGGACTGATGCATGTCCACCGAGGGTAGGTTGCATTAGTCAAAAGGCGTAAGCGAGCTTCACCTTGTCCTGCAAGCTTCTCCTTGTTTTGCGAGTTGACGGGACACACCAAAAAGTAGTGCTAGTCCATACTCCCTCCTTTCCGGTTAATATGGCTTAATCTTTTTTGCGGGTAAATGAGAGAGCTTTATTCATATATAAGCATTCTTAGGACGATTAGCCAAGACACTGGTCACTAGGAAGCGAGGTACCCCGCAAAAAAAGAAGTAGGAAGCGAGGTGTTTCATCAAGCCAGCTCTCGGCCACATTCAAAGTGCAGCAAGCATGGTTCGCACGACGATGCGCCGCAAGGTTTGCTGACCTGTTTACATGCTGAATAACAAAAAAAGAGGAAATATTACCGAGCACTACTATTTGTAACAGGATATGAGCCAGAATTAAGCGAGAATTATGGCGAGTGTTCCATGCAATCAACTTCCATTATCACATGCGAGAACCCTCGAAGAGAACCAAATGTGTTGAAGATTGCTTTACCATATTTTAAAACTATAATAAGAGTGCAGATGCTCCTCAATCGGTTCCTAGTACTAGTATAGTACGTACCTTTATAGACTATATTAGTAAACTTTGCGCTTGGCTGTTCGCCTATTCGGGAAGTCGAACAATAGTAGCACTAGTAGTATAGTGTATGCTTCTGGCAATCTGACACCGAATTAACTGTTGCACGTCCACCGCCTGAGCAAGGGAGAGCTTCCATTAGTCAAAAGTTTCTCCTTGTCCTGCGAGCCACCGCGCGCAAGTAATGCTAGTCCATGCTGCCTCCTCTCCGGTTAATATGGATTAATTTCAAACGAGATAAGTACACTGTCTGTCACTGTATATTTGTAAAAATACGGTCAGTGGACTTCATAATACGCTCATTCCGCTCTATATATATATATATATATATATATATATATATATATATATATATATATTCCGGTGTTTATACGGTCACTAGCTCACCCTGACTGAGTATGTGTGTGCATGCACGTGTAGGTTGAGCACTTAGCGTGACCGTGTGTGTTCCGTCGTGTGCTCGGACATGCATGCATTAGGGCATCGCGCGCTTTTTTGCGTCCATGTGTACGTGTGACTGTTGCATACACGTAGGGGGAGTACGTGTAGGGGCCACTAAGGAGCAGTCAAATCACACAGTAAGTTAGTCGGAAGAAGCAACCATCATTTCACTCTTGAATGACACGTACACAATATAAAATGGTTGATATGGAGAGAAAAAGAAAACCACTATATATACACTAGCAGGAGCCTAAGCTACAAGCCTGCTTGCTAAGGTTGCTCTCTTCACAAGCATAAAACGACGGGCCTAATCCCGCAGCTAGGGGAAGGGAACAATGTTCTGCGTAGACGCGGTTGACATCGGCGAGGGAGAAAACCCACAGTCGGTGCATCCCAATCGGGGGTCACCATGGTTTGGGCCGATGCCGCATCCCACCCGCCCTTCTAGCTACAGCCTGACGTCCCAGGTAGTCCATCTTCCTTTTGGAGCTGGCTTGCTCCACTGTCGTAGCTCCATCTCCATGTCGATCTTTCTCTACTTCTACCGGCTTCTACTTGTGATGAGTTTATGTCTCATGAACTAGTGCCAGTACTATTATTCTAATCACACTTCTTCAATATCTTTGCCATCAGGGATGCTCAGGTCGATTTTAGTGGAACTGCACAAAAGCATCGTATGATCCGAGGGTTCCAGCGGTCTTTCCTTCGATAGGTTCTACCTGGCCAGGGAATTAAATCATGTTTAGGGTTTAGGGTTTAAGTCGTAGTGACCCCATCAGAAGTTTTTCTTTCGTACACGCTCTCACAACTTTTTTCTTTAGTTGTGAAGTAAATATTGGCTATGATCTGTGAGTCATTGAGATGCATCAGCGTGCGTGTTAGTTTTCCTTTGTATTTGATGGAATGTTGTAACGGGGCAACCGTGGAATAGGAATGAAAATGGAGTGGAAAGTTTCCGTTTTTCCGGAGAAAAAATGGAAACGCAGAGAAACCAACGTTTCGTTTTGTTGGATCGCACCATCGAGCAAAACCAACGTTTAAATCACGTCTGTCGTGTTCGTGTCTCACCCTCCTCCACGGCTCGACCCCATATGGTCGCTCGGCATGCCACTCACCGCAAACCGAGTACACGATAACTTTCTCGCCTGCTTGTCGATGGATCGCGCCATGGAGTACTACTAGCACTACTGGAAGAGATTGACGAGTTGGGGGAGGACAGCTAGTTGTAGCACGGACTCCCAAAAACTTTTTACATGCATGTTGTAGCCGGCTATTGCGACCTTTGAACGCGGAGCAGCCGCGTGCACCAGGAAGCGGCGCGGGTGACGCTCTCTCGGCCGGTGCGCCGCTTCAATGCCGACGCCAGTGAGAGGTCGCGTCCGCTCTGGCCAGGCATGAATGCGGCACTGACCGTTTCGGGCGGGAAGCACGCGCGGGTGATGAAGAGGGTTCGGGTTGGTTAGGACCGGCCATGGCAGTGGTCCGGACGTGCGCAAACAAGAGATGATGTATGTTAATATTGTTGCATATATAATCAACAACGTAAATAATGTGCCAGTTGGACAAATATGATTGGAGATGGAGATGGAAATGGAATTTTATGTAAGCAAGGATATGCATGTCTATGCCTATGTGTGTGTGCGCGACAACTCTCGCGACCTGGAAGCGGGGGCGTGTTTTTGATCGAGTTTTCTTCCTTGGTACGTTAGAAAATCAGTTTTTCTAATTCACATCTAGATGTTATTTAAGGATATCACATCTAAGCTCCCACAAGTATATAATGTAGCAACAAGAAACAAAAAAAACTAGGACAAAAAAATAGACCACAAACAGAGTGGACATCAACTTAGATGTGACATAACTATGTCACATCTAGATGTGTCCTAGACACACCCTTAAAAAATTGTCCGCCAGTTTTCGTTTCTTTTTTCCGGGAACGCGCGTATTCTATTTAAAACCACTGCTATGGAGAGATTTTTTCCCCATTATAGCCTCTTGTTTGATAGAGTTTCTCACGTCTCGCTCTCTCACCCTCTCCATATCAAAACAAGATGACAGTGTCCAGTCTATCTCTCTCCTCACCGGTGGTCACAGATCCGGCCGAAACCCATCCGCTGCGGGAGGTGAGGAGGTGCAGCGTTGACGTTGTCGCCGTCGGTGACGGCGGGAGCCGATGCGCACCGTCCTCTCGGAGCCGGCGCTGGCGCGGACGAAGATCCTCCGCGCCCTTGTTCGCTGCCGTCGTGTGGGCAGATCCCGCCCGCCCGCCTAAACGACATCTCGCCCACCTGAGGTATAACTTCTTGTACTGGTCCAGCTCCCCAGGTCGCTGCGTGCGGGTTTTCTTCTATGCGACTACTCCCCAGCTCCCCATGCATAATAGCTAGGGTTCGTCGGCTCGTCCAACATCACCTACTAGTACTATTATGGAGGAAATGCCACTCGAAAAGTTGTCCTGATTTATGCCTCGGTGGAGGTATACATGTTGTTTCGACAAAAAGTACATGGTGGTTGTGCGGTCATTGTCCGTATGGTGGTAGTACTATCATTGGTTAAATGAAGAAATGCTTTTTTTCTCGGGTATCCTGGTTTAGTTCCCATCAAGATATAATTATGATGCTTTTGTTTGTTGGTGTACTTTTCATTAACCCTTTTTTATATTTTTGGAAACAGTGATGCGTGTCTCCATACCCAGGCATGTCTTCCTCAATTTTAGTGGAACTGCACAAAATTGGATGGCCATTGTTGTTCCGCATCAGTGTCCTCTGCCACGTGGTTCTTCCTTCCTCGAGCTTGATTACTGAGAAGAAACAGACCACAGTGAGGATTTGTCGAACTTCATAGGTGCCTCACCCAAACTTGATGCCAAATGGATGATGCATCACCACGATGACCTATCGATGCTCATGGTCGCGCCTCATGGTTGCGTCGGCTGGTGAAGCTGATCGATTTTCAATGAAAAACAAGTTATCTTCCATCAGTGCTCTTTGCTTGTTACGCACAAAGATGATATCCTTCGTCAGTTCACCTTGGTTGCGTTGGAGACGCAGTCGTCTTTCACGTTGGTGCAATTTTATCACACAATTGGCTATGAACCAAATGTTTCCTCGGAGAAGGATCGATGTTGGTACTAGGAGCATAAGTTTTGTATAGATTTCTAAGCCTTCTCACAACTTTGTCTCCAGCTCCCCTGTAATTTTATTTGTCCAGCTATTAACTTTGATTTAAAAAATGGTGTGGACTAAAAACCCGGATGGACGTAGTAGCCCTCCATTTTTATTTACTCTGCATATTAGATTTGACTGAAGTCAAACTTTGTAATACTCTCAAACCTTTTCGATAATTGAAATTAAAATTCTTTATTTGTACACACTCTCACATGTTTCTGATAATTTGGCGCATGTGTGGTTGTTCACTTAAGGGAGGGTAGTGTACCACACGTGAAGGACAGGAAGTGTGACCAGGACGCATGGGCGTGGATCGTTAGTTCATCGGAAGTAGTACTAGTTTTCTTCATTGTACATTAAATAAAGAGTTTCGTTTCATACTTACACAATTTAAAACGATTGTTATGGAGAGAATAAGAAAACCACTCCACTATATATTAGTCGTATACACACGAGAGTACTATATGGATGCAGCTTCATTGACTTAGTGCACCTGCCTTTGGGTTTATGACAGGTAGGCCCAAAATGTGGCTGGCTCACCTGTCATACAGCCAAAAGCAGATGGAGTGAAGGCACCGGAGCTCAGTCCGTACTACATTAGTATATATATATAAGCAGGAGCCTCAACGCTTGTTCGCTAGGGTTTGCACTCTCCACACGCTCGCCACAATACATATATGTTACACGCTGGAGGCTCAGCGTTCATTTGCTAGGGTTTGCTATATTCACAGTCTCTCACCCTCTCTTCACCAGATCTAAACAAGACTGCGTTGGCCTCTTGTCTCTCTCTCCCCCCTCACAGCTGGTGAAGGAGGCATCCGTATCCCGTCGCACCGGGAAGGGGAGGAGGTGCAGCGTTAACTCTATCGCCTTCAGCGAGGGAGGCAATCCACTGCCGGCTGTGCTGTTCTCTTTCACCCAGCGCCTGTGTGAGAGGGCCACCGACCCCTTCTTCCTCGTTGTCATACATAGTGTCGGCATATCCGGCCTCCCGCCGCACGCCTTGCCACATCCCGATGACCCTAAGGTATAAGTTTCTTTGAAACGATCGTTGCTCTAGCTGCATGTGGATCTTTTTTGATCTGTAGTCGAATCTAGGTCTTGGTTCAAAGAGGAAAGAAAGGTGCGGTGGGGTGGAGCATGAATCTAGGACGTGGTTCAATGAGGAAAGGAGGGAGGAAAAGTAGTATAGACTGGCTATCCAGCCGCTTTGTTGGTCGAAAAGGGAAAAAGGGGGTAACCCAGTACACACATCTGTAAGGAACCGATCTCTTTGTTGAAAAGGGAAAGAAACTGGGGGGTCGGGTAGTTTGTGCAGGACAAGATTTGCTGCCCTCACATAGGAAAAAAGTTCAAAGATGACCAACACAGATATGCTGCTTGGCTACATACTCTGCATCACCCATTTATACGTGTGGACGCACATGGTGCTAGCATGTCCCATACAGCTATTTCGCTGTTGTTAATCTAAGAATGCGGCCGGAAAATTGAAGCAATGCCACTGTTAAAAGTAAATTACATTTTTTAACGAATGTTGTTTCAAGAGAGTGTCTCTGTTAATATGAATCAATGCAACCGGTTTAGAAATGCTACTATCCTACTTTGTTTTCCATCCAAGATAAGTTAGATGCTTCTTTCTATCACCGTTTGTTTCATCCTCCTTTATCGGCAAGTAATTGTTTCCTTTTTGCCTCTGCTAAAACAGGGGTATCGATTCAACTTGTTCCTATTGCGACATTTTGCTTCGCTACTCGAAACACTTTTGTTTTAAGAGTGTTTTGTGCAATTCAACTTGAATGTCACACCGGTGACTTTGCTTAATTTTGGTGGAACTGCACAAAAGGAGATCGAGATTTGTTTCCAGTGTTCCTGTCGAGTTGTTTCAAATCTTGGTCTCAACCACATGATATCTATTCAACTTGTTGCTATTGCGACATTTTGCTTCGCTACGCGAAACACTTTGCTTGATTTCAGTGCAACTGCACAAAATGAGATTGGATTTCCTATTCGTGTTAATAGATTTGTATTTTATCCTGGTGTTCTCATGAAAGGTCAGTACAGTCCTTCATCCACATGATTGTGCAGTGTGCTTTGGGATGTTGTGCTACTTGTATTGGTACTATTTTAAATAAATGTTGAATTGAAGCTATTGTATTGCTGTCTTTTCCCATTAAGTAGTGAACAAAAATGGGACCAACCCAGACATGATGCCTGTTGCTTTGTTACAACAAACTCTGCATCACCCCCTTTATAAGTAGATGGAAGCACATATTGTTGTTGCGCCCACTCTCCCCTGGAACTGTTTATGCTTTTCGTTAATCTAATGCCGCTGGTAAAATTAAGCAATGCCACTCTCAGAATTAATTAACCACTAAATCTTAGTTCAAAACTGCAACACTTGTTAGGAATGGTACTATCCTACTTTGTAGTTCTTTCTACATGTTTAACCAAGGTATTGTTAAGATAATGTCTCTTTAAAAATGAATTAGTTGCATTGTTTTAGGAATGGTACTTTTCTGCTTTGTCGTTCTTTATACATGTTGAACCAAGGCATTGTTAAGATAATGTCTCAGTCAATATGAATGAATCACACTGATGGAGAATTGCTCCTCTCCTGCTTTGTTTCCCATTAAGACAAGTCATCAACCGTTATTTCTCAATAATTGTTTCCCTTATACCTATTGTTGCTTACAGGGATATCAAAATTAAAGCTCGGTTTTATTCCGACTTTGATTTTAGTTGAACTGCACAAAAGGAGCCAATGTGTCCAAGGCAAACTGCTGCATTACTGGGTCCAGTTGGTCGTTCCACTTTGCAGAAAGAAGCAGTCACTGGATGTGGTACATTACAGAAGGAATGACCGAGAAGCTTTACAGGGTATTATTAGACACCGGTGACATGACTAGTCTGCAGAGACCATTGGCAATTTAACAACACGTGGAGTGCCCTGGGCAAAAAGTGCCCAAACAAGTACAAGAAGCTAAGACAGGACACGATCATAGGCATAACATATTTTGAATGGGAAAAGCTTGTCAAAGTTTAAACATTGATGTTAGCAAGAAGACGTTAGTTTAATATATTGGAATTGGAAAACCTTGTCCAAATTTGCTCATTGATGTTAGCAAGAAGACGTTAGTTTAATATATTGGAATTGGAAAACCTTGTCAAAATTTGCTCATTGATGTTAGCCAGAAGACATGCATTTGATATTTTTGAGTGGGACGCCCTTGCTGTGAACAGCGTCTAGTGTTTTTTCCTATTCCTGTGTTCAGTTTAGAAGTAAATAGTTACTCTGCTGAGATATTCCTGTGTTAAGAGTTTGTTCTGAATATTGTCTATGTAATGCCAGGCCTTGTGTTTGATTGCAAAGTTGAGCTTGGAATGTTGTGGCATGCGGCATCACGAGCTGTTCACCGTGCCTCCTGAGAAAAATGCTTCGTGATATTAGGCCGTGATTGGATCGTCGTTTTCCAACCAAAACCGCTTGTAAAGCTGACGCTTGTAAATTAAAGCAGATGGTCTCGGGCGAAGGCGCTTGGTTGGTCGATTTCGACTAGTAAAATATCGGAAGTACTTCACACACGATAAAAACGCTGAACGACACTCCGACGATTGGTAATCTAGTCGTTCGCTGTTGTTTCAGCCTTGCCCATGGATGGCATGATACGCACGTCGTGCATGTATCATCTGGTAATGTCGTCCATATAGCAATGCTCATAAAATATACACTGGTCTCTCAAATTACACGCGTAACCCACCGGTTTTACTTACAAACCTCGGGCCTTCCGATGACGAGTAAATTACACTTGTATGTTAATACAGGTTTGAAATAAACCAGAGCTCCCAAGCGCGACCTTACCGTTTCATGTCGTCTCATTTTCTCGAAGGTGCTCATAGGTGTCCGATGATCCTGGCTTCCTGAATGAACAGCGGGTGCAGTATCAGACCTCCGTAGGGCCCGCAAGGCCCTCTCCGTTGTCCTTCGAGTTGTTGCGCTCGCCGTGGCACCGAGCATTGTTAACATGGTCAACAAACATGAGGATTCAGGAGATGACTTTATTTTGACTGGATGACACTAGGGACCCACTAGGGCCATAGCCGTACGTACGCAAGTGCCTCCTTATTATGTACAACTATTTTTTTTTGCTTTCTCCTGGTTTCCTTACATCACGGTCCCACACCATTGTCAACCTATGTAGTCAATATAAACGAGAGAATTGCACAAGGTGCGGCCGACAGCTGGGACCAAGCAGCTCGAGCAGTATTTGTGTTTTTGAGGCGTGAGCACTGCAGAGTTTTTCTTGGCGATCATTTTGTTGTTGTTCAGATGAGAGCAGGGTATTAACTGGGCGGGCTGTGGCCCATCTAGCCCAGGCCAAATATCCAGCCCAGATACTACTTTTTTCAAGATGAAAATGTCTAGCCCAGCTATACGTCTTTTTGAGGAATACCCAGGCAAGGTCAACTTGTTATTCTCCGCCCCGCTGGGCTGCAAATCTTTCTTAGGAGGGATGCATTAGGCTTAACAGGAAAATGGGCTTTAAAATAATAAATGGGATGTAATTATAAAAACTGGGTAGTAACTATAAAAAAATGCACCAAACACAAAATTAGTTTATAAAATATTATTTATGGATTTTGAAAATCTTAAATTTTCATTGTTGCGCGCGCAATGTTTCGTTGGATTTTTACGTAAAACAAATTTATATTTAATCTGACTAGAAATTTCGGGATAAAAATATTTCGGATCCCTTCAAGATGTGGGAAGTTTTATTGAATTCTGTCTTCAACGGTTGGTTGAAATTATTAATCGTTGTCCTAGCTAGAAAATGGGCTGTACTTTTAACAAACTGTAAATGGGCTGTTGTAAATTCCATTAGAATTCAAGAATGAGCTGTACGTTCTTACAAAACGCAAAGGGGCTATAAGTTCTCTGCCACACACTTGTGGGCCTACTAAGTGACGCGTCCCCTAAAAAAAATAAGTTGATGCGTATGCAAGGCTTTGTCAACTTATTATAGTCAACACACGGTTCTAGCAGCAGTGGCCGTTGGATGTCTATCCAACGGATGTCGTGCTTCTTCTTCATTCTCGGATATTCTTAGCTTCGGCCGCCCAAAAAATGATTCCTCCCCCTAACATCTGGGGCGCACCGTTTCGAGCACTGACCTATGGGCCTACTAAGTTGGAGCGTACCAAGGGCTTTGTCAACTTAGTCAATATAAACGATTCTAGCTTGAGTGACCGTACGATGTCCATCCAACGACCGTAGTGCTTCTTCAACCTCTGCTCTTCTTGGTCCAGCCGCCCAAAGCAGCGCCGGTCGTGCCGCCTGCTCCTGCCTCCCGTGGCCGGCTGTGCTGCCGCGGAGGCCTCACCGCCCCCATACTACTCCCACCGCTGGCCAGGCCATCCCTCCACTCACCCACACCCCCTGTTATTCTGCGGCGACGGCAGCCTCACACCGCAGCCGAACCAGTGAACCCTCGTACTCCTCTCCGTGCGGGCTTCCACTGCTGCGTCTTCCTCGGCTCCGCGTCGTCCCCTTCCTAGGCGTCGCCGTCGTCCATCGCCCTGGTACTCTCGGCGCGGCGTGGTCAACGTGGTCAATGACCGAATTCCATCGGAAGAGTACTGTACGTGGAGAGGCTGACAGCTCGGTCCATGGCGGCCGCAAGGAAGTGCCTCCTTATTACGCGCAAAATAATTATTCCTCCACCTGACAGCAGGGACCCACCGGACGGGCCACCTTATTTCGCGAAAAAAAACATTTCCCCTCTGACTGCTGGTACCCACCGGACGGGCCACCGTATTTCATGAAAAAAAGTGTTCCCCCCGCTGTCAGCTCGGACCCATCGGAAGTGCCTCTTTATTACGCACAAAAAAATGAATACTCCCCCTGCTAGCTGGGACTCACCTTGGTGGGAAGCTGACTTGTGGGCCTACTAAGTTGACGGGGACGGAGGGCTTTGTCAACTTAGTCAATATGAATGATTCTAGCTCCAGTGACCGTACGATGTCCATCCAACGGCCGTAGTGCTTCTTCAACCTCTGGTCTTCTTGCTCCAGCCGCCCAAAGCAGCGCCGGTCGTGCCGCCTGCTCCTGCCTCCCGTGGCCGGCTGTGCTGCCACGGAGGCCTCACTGCCTCCATACTACTCCCACCGCTGGCCAGGACATCCCTCCACTTCACTCACCCACACCCCCTGTTATTCTGCGGCGACGGCAGCGCAGCCGAACCAGTGAACCCTCGTACTCCTCTCCGCGTGGGCATCCACTGCCGTGTCCTCCCCGGCTCCGTGTCGTCCCCTTCCTAGGCCTCGCCATCGTCCACCGCCGTGGTGCTCTCGGCGCGGCGTGGTCAATGTGGTCAACGACCGAATTCCATCAGAAGAATACTGTACGTGAAGAGGCTGACGGCTGGGTCCACGGCAGCCGCAAGGAAGTGCCTCCTTATTACGCGGAAAATAATTATTCCTCCACCTGACAGCAGGGACCCACTGGACGGGCCACCAGTATTTCACGAAAAAACATTTGCCCCTGACTACTGGGGCCCACCCGACGGGCCACCATATTTCGCAAAAAAAACGTTCCCCCTGCTGTCAGCTCGGACCCACCGGAAGTGCCTCCTTATTACGCACAAAAAAATGAATACCCCCTGCTAGCTGGGACCCACCTTGGTGGGAGGCTGACTTGTGGGCCTACTAAGTTGACGGGGACGGAGGGCTTTGTCAACTTAGTCAATATAAACGATTCTAGCTCCAGTGACCGTACGATGTCCATCCAACGGCCGTAGTGCTTCTTCAACCTCTGGTCTTCTTGCTCCAGCCGCCCAAAGCAGCGCCGGTCGTGCCACATGCTCGTGCTTCCCGTGGCCGGATGTGCTACCGTGGAGGCCTCACTGCCCCCTACTATTCCCACCGCTGGCCAGGACCTGCAGCGAAGGCAGCCTCACACCGCAGCCGAACCAGTGAACCCTTGTACTCCTCTCCGCGCGGGCTTCCACTGCCGCGTCTTCCCTGGCTCCCCATCGTCCCCTTCCTAGGCCTCGCCGTAGTCTACCGCCCTGGTGCTCTCGGCACAGCGTGGTCAACGTGGTCAAGGAACGACTTCCATCAGACGTGTACTGTATGTGGAGAGGCTGACAGCTGGGTCCACGGCCGCAGCAAGGCAGTGCCTCCTTATTACGCGGAAAATAATTATTCCTCCACCTGACAGCGGGGACCCGCCGGACGGGCCACCATATTTCATGAAAAAACGTTTCCCCCTGACTGCTGGGACCCACCAGCTGCACCTTCGCACGCAAGGAAGTGCGTCCGGGCAAAAAACAATTCACCCCCCGACTGCTGGGGCCCACCAGCTACATCTTCGCACGCAAGGAAGTGCGTCCGGGCAAAAAAAAAACGATTCGCCCCCTGACTACTGGGACCCACCAGGTACATCTTCGCACGCAAGGAAGTGCGTCCGGGCAAACAAAAAACGATTTGCCCCCCTGACTGCTGGGACCCACCAGCTACATCTTCGCACGCAAGGAAGTGACTGACAGTCAGGACCCACCTGGTCGAAGCGTACGTACCATTGTCATTCTGGTCGCGAACGTGTATGTACATACTGGTCGATGTAGAGGCGCGCACGTGTCGTAGTAGAGGCGCGCACGTGTCATAGTAGAGGCGCGCACGTTGCATGTACACGTACGTACAGCGGCGAGGGTGCAAGAAAAAAAATACGGCCACGCACATACATACGGGCAGGGTCTCGAACGCCTACTCGCGCATACGTACATGGCTGGGTCGGAACGGAGAAACAGCGTCGTCGTCGTGTTCATGGGGAGGCAACGGAGTGCGTCGTGTTCATGGGGAGACAACGGAATGCGTCGTGTTCATCGGGAGGCAACGGAACGCGTGGGAGCCAACCGGCTGGGTTGGAACGGAATGCGTGGTCATGTTCATCGGGAGGGCTTGGACAGAACAGGCGATGGAAACGAGGCCTGGCATACCGCACAACTAAGGAAACGGACCTCCTACGTTCAGAACGGGGTCCTGTTGATCGGGAGGGGTGTGGCGTACCGCAAAACGGAGGAAACGGACCTCCTATGGTCGAAACGGGGGTCCTGTTGATCGAGAGGGGTGTGGCGTACCGCAAAACAGACGAAACGGACCTCCTACGGTCGAAACGGGGGTCCTGTTGATCGGGAGGGTGTGGCATACCGCAAAACGGACGAAACGGACCTCCTACAGTCAAAACGGGGGTCCTATTGATCGGGAGGGGTGTGGCGTACCGCAAAACGAACAAAATGGACTTGTGTTGGAGCGCTACGGTCGAAACAGGGGCCCTGTTCATCGGGAGGGGTGTGGCGTACCGCAAAATTGGACTCCACGGGATACTGTTCATCTCCACCGTCGACCTCCTCCAGCCTCCACGGGCTACCGTCAACCTCCTCCAGCCTCCACGGGCTCCTGTTCATCTAGCCTCCACCGCACGCTACTCCACCGGCTACTGTTCAACTACCCCTCCACCGTCTACTGTTCATCCAGCCCTCCAGCTTCTATTGTTCATCCAGCCCACCACACCACGGGGTCCTGTTCAACCACCCCTCCACGGCCACCCCTCCACCGTCTACTGTTCATCCAGCCTTCCACACCACGGTTTCCTATTCATCCAGAGGCAACGCCACCGCTCACTGTTCATCCAACCCCCCCCCCCCCCCCCCCGCAACGCTCATTATTCATCCCAGAGGCAGCATCGATCGGCTTCAGTTAGTAGCAGTAGCGAAGGAATTGCTCCATTGGGTACAGTTAACAGCCGTCGATCGATCGCTCGGGTTCAGTAACGCGTAGCCTGCAGATCGCTCGGGTTCAGTAACGCGTAGCCTATAGTGCAATCGCTCGGGTTCAGTTAGAGCCCAACACCTCACTCGGGTTCAGTTAGAGCCAACGCCTCGCACACACGCGCGTACCTGTACGAGAGAAATGCGCATCGCTCTCCCACCGTAACCGGCAATTCCCCAAAATTTTCCTCCCCCTTGCTTCTACCACGGTTTTTTCTGTCATGGACGGCCCAAAGAATATCAGGCAGCTGCGTCTCCGGCCCGCCCAGGACGAAAAGCCCATTTTCTGTCATGATTTTTTGTCATAGAAGTAGGAGCCCACCACATCTATGATGATACTGGGTTTTGTCACAATTATCGTCATAGAAGTGTCATATGTATGAGAGAGAGAAAAATTCGTTCGGCCCAAAATATCACGGATGTGTCTTTTTTTTGTAGTGTTTGGAGTATTTGGAGATGGAACCTGCCTTGCAATGCCGAAGACAAAACTGCGCGCTGGACTCATCGACATTGAAGCCTAGTTCAGGGGCTACTGAGGGAGTCCTGGATTAGGGGGTATCCGGACAGCCGGACTATATACTTTGGCCGGACTGTGGGACCGTGACGATACACGACTCAAGACTCCGTCCCGTGTCCGGATGGGACTCTCCTTTGCGTGGAAGACAAACTTGGCGATCCGGATATTATATTTCCTTCTTTGTAACCGACTCCATGTAAACCCTAGCCCTCTCCGGTGTCTATATAAACCGGAGAGTTTAGTCCTTAGAGGGACGATCACAATCATAATCATCATAGGCTAGCTTCTAGGGTTTAGCCTCTATGATCTCGTGGTAGATCAACTCTTGTAACACCCATATCATCAATACCAATCAAGCAGGAAGTAGGGTTTTACCTCCATCGAGAGGGCCCGAACCTGGGTAAACATTATGTCCCTTGCCTCCTGTTACCATTAGCCTAAGAGCACGGATCGGGACCCCCTACCCGAGATCCACCGGTTTTGACACTGACAGGGGGCGCGCCCCCACAATCCCAATCCGAATTGGGAGGGGGGCCGGCCCCCCTTTCCTTCCTCCCTCCTTTCTCTTCCTTCCCTCTCCCTCTCCAAATAGGAAAAGGAGGAGTCCTACTCTCGGTGGGAGTAGGACTCCCCCCTTGGGCGCGCCTCCTCCCCTTGGTCGGCCCCCTCCTCCACTCCTTTATATACGGGGATCGGGGGCGCCCCATAGACACAACAATTGATCATTGATCTCTTAGCCGTGTGCGGTGCCCCCCTCCACCATAGTACTCCTCGATAATATCGTAGCGGTGCTTAGGCGAAGCCCTGCATCGGTAGGACATCATCATCATCACCACGCCGTCGTGCTGACGGAACTCTCCCTCGACACTCGGATGGATCGGAGTTCGAGGGACGTCATCGAGCTGAATGTGTGCAAGAACTCGGAGGTGCCGTGCTTTCGGTGTTTGATCGGTCGGACCGTGAAGACGTATGACTACATCAACCGCGTTGTGCTAATGCTTCTGCTTTCAGTCTACGAGGGTACGTGGACACACTCTCCCCTCTCATTGCTATGCATCACCATGATGTTGCGTGTGCGTAGGGATTTTTTTGAAATTACTACATTCCCCAACAGTGGCATCCGAGCCTGGTTTTATGCGTTGATGTTATATGCACGAGTAGAACACAAGTGAGTTGTGGGTGATACAAGTCATACTGCTTACAAGCATGGCATACTTTGGTTCGGCGGTATTGTTGGATGAAGCGGCCTGGACCGATGAGGGAGTCCTGGACTAGGGGGTGTCCGGACAGCCAGACTATCATCGTCCGCCGGACTCCAAGACTACGAAGATGCAAGATTGAAGACTCCGTCCCGTGTCCGGATGGGACTTTCCTTGGCGTGGAAGGCAAGCTTGGCGATACGGATATGTAGATCTCCTACCATTGTAACCGACTCTGTGTAACCCTAGCCTTCTCCGGTGTCTATATAAACCGGAGGGCTTTAGTCCGTAGGACATAACATACATTACAACAATCATACCATAGGCTAGCTTTAGGGTTTAGCCTCCTTGATCTCGTGGTAGATCCACTCTTGTACTACCCATATCATCAATATTAATCAAGCAGGACGTAGGGTTTTACCTCCATCAAGAGGGCCCGAACCTGGGTAAAACATCGTGTCCCTTGTCTCCTGTTACCATCCGCCTAGACGCACAGTTCGGGACCCCCGACACGAGATCCGCCAGTTTTGACAACGACATTGGTGCTTTCATTGAGAGTTCCTCTGTGTCGTCACCGATAGGCTCGATGGCGTCTTCAATCAACAACGCTGTCCAGGGTGAGACTTTTCTTCCCGGACAGATCTTCGTATTCGGCGGCTTCGTACTGTGGGCTAATTCACTTGGCCATCTGGAGCAGATCGAAAGCTACGCCCCTGGCCGTCAGGTCAGATTCGGAAGCCTAAACTTCATGGCCGACATCCGCGGGGACTTGATCTTCGACGGGCTCGAGCCACAGCCAAGCGTGCCGCACTGTTACGATGGGCATGATCTAGCTCTGCCGCCGAACAGTGCCTTGGTGGCCGCACAAGAATCCGCTCCGGCCCTTAGTCCGGAGCCGATCGCCTGGATCGAGGACCGGTGGTTGGACACCGCCTTGGGGGCTGCAACTTCTATGGCGATGGAGCCGAACACTAACCTTGTCCCTCGCGAAGCTCGTGACTCCGAGGTGCCGGACTCCTTGCCAGACTCCGGACCTCCCACGCCCCCGCCAATCGAATCTGATTGGGCGCCGGTTATGGAATTCACCGCCGCAGACATCTTCCAACACTCGCCCTTTGGCGACATCCTAAATTCATTAAAACACCTCTCGCTATCCGGAGAGACCTGGCCGGACTACGGCCAGGACGGTTGGGATTCGAACGACGAAGAAATTCAAAGCCCACCCACCACCCACTTTGTAGCCACTGTCGACGATCTAACGGGCATGCTAAACTATGACTCCGAAGACATCGACGATATGGACGACGATGCCGGAGACAAACAAGAACCAGCGCCTACAGGGCACGGGAAGACCACCTCGTCATATGACGTATACATGGTGGATACCCCAAAAGGAAGCGATAACAAGGACCAACGGGGCGCGGCAGAGGATAATCCCGCTGACAAACAACCAAAACGGCGACGCAGACGCCGCCCTAAGTCCCGCCTCGACAACAACAGTGCTCCTAATGACCCAGCAATACAGCAGGGCAAACCGGTGGACGACGAACACGCAGACAAGCAACCGTCCGAACAGGACGAGTCAGATAATCATTCCAGGCCCGGCGAAAACAACAGGCCAGACGACCTCACGCCGGACACATCGCCGGAGAATAAAAATCTTCGGAAAAGACTCGTCGCCACCGCAAGAAGTTTGAAAAAGGAAAAACGGAAGCTCAAAACAGCGGAAGATACACTCAGAATGAGGTGGAGCAAAGTGCTCAAAACCGCAAACAAATACGGCAATGGCCATCAATCAAAGAGCTACCCGAAGCGCAAGCTGCTGCCAGAATTTGACGAGGAGGCCATAGAGCCCCCACAGTCAAAAAACAAAGAGGCTGCATGGTTGGATAGACGGCCAAATGATAGGCCAAAATCTGAAAGCGGTGCCGCACATAGGCCGACTAATGACCCTGGAAAGACAGATGGCCCAGCCAGGTCCATTTACGGGCCAAAGAAGAGGGCCCCAGGAAGCAATGCAACACGCCAAGTGTCTGAAGATAGCGGTACACCCAAATACAGGGGCGCCGCACACCCACTATGTTTCACCAACGAGGTGCTGGATCATGAATTCCCAGCAGGATTTAAACCAATAAACATAGAGGCCTACGACGGAACAACGGACCCTGGAGTCTGGATAGAAGATTATATACTACACATACACATGGCTAGAGGAGATGATCTCCACGCCATAAAATACCTACCCCTCAAGCTCAAAGGGCCAGCCCGTCATTGGCTCAAAAGCCTCCCAGAAAACACTGTTGGAAGTTGGGAAGAGCTCGAGGACGCGTTTAGAGCAAATTTTCAAGGAACTTATGTCCGCCCTCCGGACGCAGATGATCTAAGTCATATAACTCAACAGCCCGGAGAGTCAGCGCGCAAATTCTGGAACAGGTTCCTCACCAAAAAGAACCAAATAGTCGACTGTCCGGACGCCGAAGCCTTAGCAGCTTTTAAACACAACGTCCGAGACGAATGGCTCGCCAGACACCTCGGCTAAGAGAAGCCGAGGACAATGTCCGCGCTAACAAGCCTCATGACCCGCTTTTGTGCGGGAGAGGATAGCTGGCTAGCAAGATGCAGCACCAGCGACCCAAGTACATCCGAGATCAGAGATGGAAACAGAAAATCACGGCGCAGAAAAGACCAGCGCCAGAATAAAGAGAAAAGCCCAAAGAGCACGGCGATAAACGCCGGATTCAAAAGCTCGCGGCCAAACAACAAAACACCGCCTCTTAAGGATAACAGCGATGAGCTATCCAACTTAAACAAGATTTTGGGTCGGATATGTCAAATCCACAGTACCCCCGGAAGGCCTGCAAACCACACCCACCGAGATTGTTTGGTTTTCAAACAGTTCGGCCGATTAAACGCCGAACACAAGGGGCTCGACACATCAAGCAAACATGATGATAAACCCCACCAGCAGAGCACCGGAAAACAAAAGACTTTTCCACAAGAGGCCAAAGCAGTAAATTCACTTCATGTGATAATACGGAAAAACAGTGGGGCACCCGTTAAAATGGGTCTCGCACGGTCTAACCCAGCGGAACATAGAGATTGGACATCAAAACCAATCACTTTCGACCACCTGGATTATTCCAGAAGCGTTCGAAACGCAGGATGGACTGCCCTGATATTGGATCCTATAATCGACGGACTGCAATTTACACAAGTCCTGATGGACGGAGGCAGTGACTTAAACCTACTGTATCCAAACACAATCCGCAAGTTGGGGATAGACCCTACTAAAATTCGACACAGCCGCACTTCCTTTAAAGGAGTGACGCCAGGCCCTTACGCCAAGTGCACAGGCTCCTTATTACTAGAAGTTGTGTTCGGATCACCGAACAACTTTCGACGCGAAAAACTAATCTTTCATATCGTCCCATTTAAAAGTAGCTATCAAGCACTCTTGGGACGAGAAGCTTTTGTCCGCTTTAACGCCATACCACATTACGCGTCTCTTACACTTAAGATGCCTGGTCCACGTGGCATCATTTCAATGCGAGGGTCATTTAAAGACCCCGGACACGGTCAGACAAGTCCGGCATAAATAAGCTAGGGGCTCCCTAGCCGCACATCCCTTCACAAGGGGCTGCGTGCACATGCAACAGCGAGCTCATATAGACTCTGCTTTACTTATTTATTTATATTTTTTCCTTCATATATATTTTTTCGCACGATTTCTTTCCAAACTAAGTTCGTCTCTTTTTACAGATGAACAACATGCACACCCGTCCAGGATAACGGCACAACGGAGACACAGGCGCAGACGTGCAGTAGGGACCCGTCGCAAGGATTCTTTTCAGATTAAGACCCTGCATAAACCTTTTTTAGTGTCTCTTGTTGTTATAATCCCTTGGTTTCTCATTATAACCAAAGTGGAGCCTGACGTTTTGGCATCGGCCGCGTCAGAGGACCTTGCCCGTACCTGGACACTAGGGGCTTAGGGCATGGTACTGCCCATTATTATAAAGACCGAACACCTTAGGGGTGTTCGGCGTCTCGAGTTAGGCCTTATATGCATCAGCTCCGAATCATGTCTTTGGTCAAATGTTGGGTTTGCCCGACTCCTGTGTTTTGCTGCCTTACGTTCCGTATCATCGGCTAATGCGGCACCAGGAGAACTACTGCGATTGTGCCCCAGTTCGGCTGGGCGAGCACCTCAGTAGAGAAAGCCGAAAACTGACTGTCATGATACAGCGAGAGACTGGTCAACCACTCGATCGACTACCGAAATGTTTAGAATTCCCCGCTTTGACGAAGGACAGTTTCCCGGTCAGGCACACACGCGCCCTGAATCCGGAGAAGCGCGGTGCCCCAAGGGGCTATATCGTAGCCCCACCCTCGAACTCCAATGGCTAAGTGAAAGTGATAAAGCATCATAGTCCGAATTGCCTCGTTTGCTACGCTACCACCTCCTTAACAGGACCGAGACGTCGGATTAAGTGTGAAAACGCGCTATTCTTTGCGAACACCCCCGCAACTTGTGCGTGGGGGCTGAAGCCGAAGACTGCCATCTTTCAGGATATACAAACGTATACATAAAAGGCCGCATAGGAGATATTTTAATACTTGGAACGCACAAGTATAAAAAGCGGTTACATCATAATCATTGTTTTACAAGATAAAACGTTCATTTGAACGTGACATTTTTCGAGCACTGCGACTCTATTACACGAGCGCCACGCATAACTTCTCCAAAATAGTGCTCGGCGGGTAACCGGCTTTCGTTCGAACCCTGGGCTGCAATAGCGGTGGCATCCATCTCTGTCCAATGTGTCTTCACACGGGCAAGGGCCATCCGCGCACCTTCTATGCAGGTCGACCGCTTCATCTCCTTGATATGCGGCACCGCTCCAAGAAATTGCTGCAATAAGCCAAAATAGCTCGTCGCCTTGGGCCTCTCTGGCCAGACATGAGCCACGATATCAGTCATGGCAAGTCCGGACAACCTGTTCACCTCAGCCCATTCGGCCAACCAATCGGTCAACGGAAGTGAATGATCCGGACTATGGAATTGAGACCAAAATAGCTCTTCTGTCTTGTGATCCTTCTGACTCCGGAAGTGCACAACGGCATCCACCGCACTTGCCGCTAAGTCCATATATGGATCCTCCAGACCCCACAGCTGGCCAAGTTGGGCATACTTTGGATCCGTAAACCGGCGACGCAGCAGAAAAGGCCTGCCAGCCACAATATCTCCGGCCTGGCGCAGCTCCTCCTTCATAGCCCGCATTGCAGAACAGGCATCCTTGGCCTCGGCGGTGGCCTTCCCCAGGTCTTCTCGCTTCGATAGGCGCTCCTTTTCAGGAGCCTCATTGCGGTCGGTAGCATCCTTCAATTTCACGACCAATTCGGCCATCTTTTCCCTGCTTAGGCAGTGTGCAGCCTTTTCGGCTTTCAACTCCTCGGCCGCCCTCGAGGCAGCCGCATCACTCCTTCGGGCTTGCTCCTTGGCTTGAGCAAGCTCGGCCCGAAGGCTCTCCACAGCAGCAGCACCGTCTGTATCACAGCATATATATTGTCAGAGCCGGGCTTTGGCTCCCTTAAATAAGTGACTGCAAAGAATTCATTTACCTTGCGACTCATCAAGTCGCCGGTTGACAAGCGCAATGTCTGCATCCGCCACATCAAGTTGCCGCATTAACTCGACAACTCCACTAGTCTGGCTAGCCCCCGGACTATCCGCCACCTGCATAGGAAGGGCGACATTTAATACATGCGATTTTGATCCTCGGCACGCTGTCGCTTTCGACAACCTACCGAGTCTCAGGGGCTACTATCTATACAGGGCGCACTTCTATGTGCAAAACTGTCATAAAGGTGCGTCGTTCTTGCGTACCTCAAATCCCGCCAGCAAACTCCTGACGGCATTATGCAATCCGCTTTCGGCGGACGAAATCCTTCCAATCATCATACCCATCAAAGCACGGTGATCTTCTGAGATAGACGCCCTCTCAAGCAGATCCTTCAGCTCCCCCGGCCGGACACTAGTCGGCGCCGAACTCTCCGGCTCCACCGGGCTCTGGGATACCCTCCGTGACGATACTTCAGGCTCGTCTGCCCTGTCCGACGGCGCAGCAGACGGAGGTGTTTCGCTCTCCATCATCTCCGAACGAAGATCCCCCGAAGACGAACTCATCTGAGAAGGCCGCAGATCTGAACTGTAAGGTAAAAATTTCGGTTATCCACAGAAGCACAAACAGGGGGATTTTCTTATTGATGAACTCCCCTTTTCCTACTCATGGCTCGCTAGAGAGCTGATCCTTTTGAGACGGTTGTACGTCCGGGTTCTCCCCGGACGCAAGACCCTCCGGTGAAGATTTCTTCCCCCGCTTAGGGGCTTTGGCCTCCGGGTCTTCGGAGGCGGTCCTCTTCTCCCCCTGGAAGGAGGGATTTTCGATCCCCCCCTCTTCAGGCGCCCCCTTGGGCAAGGTGATAGCTCTTCTATTTTCCCCATCGCCTCCTTCTACGGGCGCGACCTCCAACATTCTGACCAGCACGGGCTCCGGTGAGGTCTCTGGGGGGGGGGGGCGGACACCTTATCAGCTTCGACCGCGCTACCCACTCCTGATGAAGAATAATGGGTTAGAAGGCGAATTTCAGAAAAGCAAACAAACAGAACATCTGGACTCTGAGCTACTTACCTGAGTATCCGGGCGATTGCAGCTTAGGCCTGCGTCCTCGGTCAATTCCGGACACGCCACCTGCGGTCCGAAGAACAACTTGTACATCTCCACGGGCGTCATACCCATGAAGTGTTGGAGAATTCGTGGTCCCTCCGGATTGAACTCCCATAACTGGAGAGGACGGCGTTTGCAGGGCAGAAGACGCCTGATTAGCATGACCTGCATCACCACAACCAGATTGATCTCCCTCGCTTGGAGGTCTCGAATCCGGCCCTGCAATAAGGGCACGTCTTCGGACGGCCCCCAATTGAGCCCTTGGTTGACCCACGACATCAACCGGCGTGGAGGTCCCGGGCGGAATGAAGGCGGCGGCTTTTGCTTGCTGCCCTTCGGAGCGGTGATATAGAACCACTCCTGCTGCCACAAGCCGAGCTCCTCTTGGAAGGAGCCCTCGGGCCACGGGGCATCGGCCCTCCTGCTTATGGCCGCCCCGCCGCACTCCGCTTGACGCCCCCGATCATCTTCGGCTCCACATTGAAGGTCTTCAGCCACAGGCCGAAGTGGGGGGTGACGCGGAGGAAGGCTTCGCAGACGATAATGAATGCGGAAATATGGAGGATGGACTCCGGAGCCAAGTCGTGAAAATCCAGCCCGTAGTAGAACATGAGCCCTCTCACGAAGGGGTCCGTCGAGAAGCCTAAACCCCGACGGAGGTGGGATACGAAGACGACGTACTCACCGGGCTCGGGAGTGGGTACGGCCTGCCCTTGGGCGGGCAACCTGTGCGAAATCTCGTAGGACAGGTACTTGGCCTCACGCAGCTTTAGCACGTCCTCCTCCGTGACGAAGGAGGGCATCCACCGACCCTGAAGGTCGGAGCCGGACATCGTTGAAGGTCCAAAAAGCGCTCGAATCTGGGGCTCTGGGTGTTGGAACTTGGAGCAAGGAGAAGATTCGATGGAAGATTGAAGAAAAGGAACGAGCCTTGGTCCTCTTATAAAGGGGGAAAATACCAAGAGCCGTCTCCGTGACCGTTCGGGATTCACCTTCGATAGAGGAGGCGTGGCGACGGGCACGGTTGGGTTACCCACGCTCGTATTGATGAGAATCCCGGAATAAGGGGAACACGATCTCTGCTTCGACAAGACGTGCCAAGGAAACCGCTTCGCTAAACGTGCTGAGGTGGTATAATAAAAAACGATTCAAGTAAAAGGCTTGGTAGTGGGTGACGTCATGCCGCAAAATACGTCAGCAGATTGAACTTGTGCACATATTATTCTCTCTACGGTGGAATGTGGAATTTATTTTGCAGAGCCGGACACTATCCTGGTGTTCATGATCTTCTCTGGATTATTCAAAGGAGGAACCCGCCTTGCAATGCCGAACATTATGCGCGCCGGACTTATCGTCATTGAAGCCTGGTTCAGGGGCTACTGAGGGAGTCCTGGACTAGGGGGTGTCCGGACAGCCGGACTATCATCGTCCGCCGGACTCCAAGACTACGAAGATACAAGATTGAAGACTCCGTCCCGTGTCCGGATGGGACTTTCCTTGGCGTGGAAGGCAAGCTTGGCGATACGGATATGTAGATCTCCTACCATTGTAACCGACTCTGTGTAACCCTAGCCTTCTCCGGTGTCTATATAAACCGGAGGGCTTTAGTCCGTAGGACATAACATACATTACAACAATCATACCATAGGCTAGCTTTAGGGTTTAGCCTCCTTGATCTCGTGGTAGATCCACTCTTGTACTACCCATATCATCAATATTAATCAAGCAGGACGTAGGGTTTTACCTCCATCAAGAGGGCCCGAACCTGGGTAAAACATCGTGTCCCTTGTCTCCTGTTACCATCCGCCTAGACACACAGTTCGGGACCCCCTACCCAAGATCCGTCGGTTTTGACACCGACAACCGACATTACGCGTACGCTTACGCGAGACTGGTTCTACCGACGTGCTTTGCACACAGGTGGCTGGCGGGTGTCAGTTTCTCCAACTTTAGTTGAACCGAGTGTGGCTATGCCCGGTCTTTGAGAAGGTTAAAACAGCACTAACTTGATGAACTATCGTTCTGGTTTTGATGCGTAGGTAAGAACGGTTCTTGCTAAGCCCATAGCAGCCACGTAAAACTTGCAACAACAAAGTAGAAGACGCCTAACTTGTTTTTACAGGGCATGTTGTGATGTGATATGGTCAAGACATGATGCTATATTTTATTGTATGAGATGATCATGTTTTATAACTGAGTTATCGGCAACTGGCAGGAGCCATATGGTTGTCGCTTTATTGTATGCAATGCAATCGCCCTGTAATTGCTTTATTTTATCACTGAGCAGTAGCGATAGTCGTAGAAGCAATAGTTGGCGAAGACGACAATGATGCTACAATGGAGATCAAGGTGTCACGCCGGTAACGATGGTGATCATGACGGTGCTTCGGAGATGGAGATCACAAGCACAAGATGATGATGGCCATATCATATCACTTATATTGATTGCATGTGATGTTTATCTTTTATGCATCTTATCTTGCTTTGATTGATGGTAGCATTATAAGGTGATCTCTCACTAAATTTCAAGATAAAAGTGTTCTCCCTGAGTATGCACCGTTGCCAAAGTTCGTCGTGCCCAGACACCACGTGATGATCGGGTATGATAAGCTCTACGTCCATCTACAACGGGTGCAAGCCAGTTTTGCAGACGCATAATACTCAGGTTAAACTTGACGAGCCTAGCATAAGCAGATATGTCCTCGAAACATTGAGACCGAAAGGTCGAGCGTGGATCATATAGTAGATATGATCAACATTGTGATGTTCACCATTGAAAACTACTCCATTTCACGTGATGATCGGTTATGGTTTAGTTGATTTGGATCACGTGATCACTTAGATGATTAGAGAGATGTCTATCTAAGTGGGAGTTCTTAAGTAATATGATTAATTGAACTTAAATTTATCATGAACTTAGTACCTGATAGTATTTTGCTTGTCTATGTTATTGTATATAGATGGCACGTGCTGTTGTTCCATTGAATTTTAATGCGTTCCTTGAGAAAGCAAAGTTGAAAGATGATGGTAGCAATTACACGGACTGGGTCCGTAACTTGAGGATTATCCTCATTGTTGCACAGAAGAATTACGTCCTGGAAGCACCGCTAGGTGCCAAACCTGCTGCAGGAGCAACACTAGATGTTATGAACGTCTGGCAGAGCAAAGCTGATGACTACTCGATAGTTCAGTGTGCCATGCTTTACGGCTTAGAACTGGGACTTCAACGACGTTTTGAACGTCATGGGGCATATGAGATGTTCTAGGACTTGAAGTTAATATTTCAAGCAAATGCCCGGATTGAGAGATATGAAGTCTCCAATAAGTTCTACAGCTGCAAGATGGAGGAGAATAGTTCTGTCAGTGAGCATATACTCAGAATGTCTGGGTATAACAATCACTTGATCCAACTGGGAGTTAATCTTCCGGATGATAGCGTCATTGACAGAATTCTTCAATCACTGCCACCAAGCTACAAGAGCTTCATGATGAACTATAATATGCAAGAGATGGATAAGACAATTCCCGAGCTCTTCGCAATGCTAACGGCTGCGGGGGTAGAAATCAAGAAGGAGCATCAAGTGTTGATGGTCAGTAAGACCACCAGTTTCAAGAAAAAGGGCAAAGGGAAAAAGAAGGGGAACTTCAAGAAGAACAGCAAATAAGTTGCTGCTCAAGAGAAGAAACCCAAGTCTTGACCTAAGCCTAAGACTGAGTGCTTCTACTACAAGCAGACTGGTCACTGGAAATGGAACTGCCCCAAGTATTTGGCGGATAAGAAGGATGGCAAGGTGAACAAAGGTATATGTGATATACATGTTATTGATGTCTACCTTACCAGAGCTCACAGTAGCACCTGGGTATTTGATATTGGTTCTGTTGCTAATATTTGCAACTCGAAACAGGGACTACAGATTAAGCGGACACTGGCTAAGGACGAGGTGACGATGCGCGTGGGAAATGGTTCCAAAGTCGATGTGATCACCGTCGGCACGCTACCTCTACATCTACCTTCAGAATTAGTTTTAGACCTAAATAATTGTTATTTGGTGCCAGTGTTGAGCATGAACATTATATCTGGATCTTGTTTGATGCGAGATGGTTATTCATTTAAATCTGAGAATAATGGTTGTTCTATTTATATGAGTAATATCTTTTATGGTCATGCACCCTTAAAGAGTGGTCTATTTTTGATGAATCTCGATAGTAGTGATACACATATTCATAATGTTGAAGCCAAAAGATGCAGAGTTGATAATGATAGTGCAACTTATTTGTGGCACTGCCATTTAGGTCATATTGGTGTAAAGTGCATGAAGAAACTCCATACTGATGGACTTTTGGAATCACTTGATTATGAATCACTTGATTATGAATCACTTGGTACTTGCGAACCATGCCTCATGGGCAAGATGACTAAAACGCCGTTCTCCGGAACTATGGAGCGAGGAACTGATTTATTGGAAATCATACATACTGATGTATGTGGTCCAATGAATGTTGAGGCTCGCGGCGGGTATTGTTATTTTCTCACCTTCACAGATGATTTGAGAAGATATGGGTATATCTACTTAATGAAACATAAGTCTGAAACATTTGAAAAGTTCAAAGAATTTCAGAGTGAAGTTGAAAATCATCGTAACAAGAAAGTAAAGTTTCTATGATCTGATCATGGAGGAGAATATTTGAGTTACGAGTTTGGTCTACATTTGAAACAATGCGGAATAGTTTCGCAACTCACGCCACCCGGAACACCACAGTGTAATGGTGTGTCCGAATGTCGTAATCATACTTTACTAGATATGGTGTGGTCTATGATGTCTCTTACTGATTTACCGCTATCATTTTGGGGTTATGCTTTAGAGATGGCTACATTCACGTTAAATAGGGCACCATCAAAATCCATTGAGACGACGCCTTATGAACTATGGTTTGGCAAGAAACCAAAGTTGTCGTTTCTTAAAGTTTGGGGCTGCGATGCTTATGTGAAAAAGCTTCAACCTGATAAGCCCGAACCCAAATCGGAGAAATGTGTCTTCATAGGATACCTAAAGGAAACTGTTGGGTACACCTTCTATCACAGATCCAAAGGCAAGATATTTGTTGCAAAGAATGGATCCTTTCTAGAGAAGGAGTTTCTCTCGAAAGAAGTGAGTGGGAGGAAAGTAGAACTTGATGAGGTAACTGTACCTGCTCCCTTATTGGAAAATACTTCATCACAGAAACCGGTTCCTGTGACGACTACACCAATTAGTGAGGAAGTTGATGATATTGATCATGAAACTTCAGATCAAGTTACTACCGAACCTCGTAGGTCAACCAAAGTAAGATCCGCACCAGAGTGGTACGGTAATCCTATTCTGGAGGTCATGTTACTTGACCATGGCGAACCTACGAACTATGAGGAAGCGATGATGAGCCCAGATTCCGCAAAATGGCTTGAGGCAATGAAATCTAAGATGGGATCCATGTATGAGAACAAAGTGTGGACTTTGGTTGACTTGCCCGATGATCGGCAAGCCATCGAGAATAAATGGATCTTCAAGAAGAAGACTGACGCTGATGGTAATGTTCCTGTCTACAAAGCTCGACTTGTTGCAAAAGGTTTTCGACAAGTTCAAGGGGTTGACTACGATGAGACTTTCTCACCCGTAGCGATGCTTAAGTCTGTCCGAATCATGTTAGCAATTGCTGCGTTTCATGATTATGAAATTTGTCAAATGGATGTCAAAACTGCATTCCTGAATGGATTTCTGGAAGAAGAGTTGTATATGATGCAACCAAAAGGTTTTGTCGATCCAAAGGATGTTAACAAAGTGCGCGAGTGCCACGGCATGGGCTCGAGGTTGTGTGCCTAGGCGTAAGTGTCGGTTGGTTGATTCAGTCTGCTGGAATCCTTCTGGCATAAATTACGCGAGTGCCGAGTGCATATGGCTGCCTCGGGCACGGCGACGACATGATGGTTGGTGGCCTTGACCACTTTTGGCTGCGCCATTCTAATTTAAACATGAACACATGACATCAATGGCCTTAGATGCAACTTCTAATCTCCCTCAAAAAGAAAGCAGATACAACTCTAATCATCTGGCACCCGCTGCTCCAATTAGTTTTCTCCTCCACCGAGAAGCTTTTTTTCTCAATTTGCTTATAAATTCTTAATTAAAAATGATAGATCATGCTGAGATGACCTTTTAGTTCACATAAATGGCTTTAATTTTATTTATTTTTCATGTGAGACTTTCATGAGTTATAGGCAATAGTGTGCATGATTTGGCTAGAGAATTAGCTACATATGATCATGTTATGTGCCATCATAAGCATTCGTTTATACAAAAATCCCAAGGTACTAATGTGCATTCTCTATAAAGAATTTTCACATCTCTCTTTTCTGTGTGCATATAAATAAAAGAAGCGGCTATTTAGTTTTTGGATAATATGCTATTGCACAGAAAAAATGAGCTATTATGCATAATTTGTTTTTCCAGATAATATGGTATTGTGGATTGTGCTTCTTTTACTTAAATGTTGTAGTTAAAACAAGTAAATGTCTAACAGTTTGCCCATAATAAAGCAGCCCTAGTGACAGAATCGAAAGCTTGTGGTTGTGTGAGCATCGAAGGCGGTGGGCATGGAAGCTTCTCGTAGAAGATTTGGAGCACTAGAAAGTAGCTAGCCCTTGATTGAGTTGTCAATGGCAATGGCAAGGGTGGTGTCTTCATGTCATCTTTGCTCGATTAGGAATCTGGTGGTGTTCATAGATTTACATCGAAGTCCTCGTGTGCTGGGGGAACGGGGATCAACCAACGCATTTTTCCTTTAGAAATGAATTTGCCACGTCATGTCCATTAGAACTTATAGTCCAAAATTATTGTTGTTCAGTCAAATTACTCGGAATCAATACTCCCGTCCCGAGCTTAATGATCCATCCTTTTTGTCAGTGGTGACCATTCTTCGTAGTTCCTTGACCCGGTCAACCTTGATTGATAAAAATCATTGTTTTCTCTCGCTCCTGCAACGCACGTACATTTGTGCTATAGTAATAAAAATAATAAAAACAGCTTTAAAACCCAAATGTGCTTGCACGTGTCCAGCTACTGCTAGCAATTATCGTGATGGGGCTACTGCTCGATCTGGACAGTTGATTTACTATCCAACGGTGCACGGATACTCAGTTGCCATCCCAAGCAAATCCCATGCGCGCCATCCTCCTTGGGGCTCCAATCTGTGAGTATGTTGGTGTGTTGCCGAGGACTGGAGGTGCTAATTTTTCACTTCAAGCTTTCATTTCTTACACATCATTTGTCTCATTGCTCGGTTTCTTAGTTTGTCTTTGAATAATGGATGTTTGTAAATGATTTGTTTCCACTCTGGTAGAGAAAAGGTCAGGGTCTGATATGCATATGCCATCACTTCACGTCGAGAGCAATTCCGAGGCACCACCGGCACTGGAGTACTGCACCGATGCTGGATCCGTTGGAAGTTTCGCAAGGTTCATAAACCACGGCTGCAACCCTAACCTCTTCACCTAGTGTGTCTAACCAATCACCACGATGTCAAGCTAGAAAAGGTGATGCTTTTTGCTGTAGACACTATACTTCCACTTCAGGTGAATTGATTTCTGTTGCATCTCAACAATTTCTACAGGAAAAACTATATAGCTTCTCTTGAGTTCTAACTGGTATACGTGCTTTGCCGGAGCATTGCTACGATTATGGCTATGTCTTGAACAACATCATTTATGCGGATGCTAAAATCGTCAAGCTGCCATGCTACTGTGGTGCCCCAAATTGTCAGAAGCGACTATACTAGCAGATCTTTTCTGTTTCGGGGATTATATGTAGTGTTGGGGGTATGAATGCGGAAATGCATGTTGTGTATATGAAAAGCACGACATCCTAAAATTATCAGTGAAAGAAGCGCGTTCTCTTTTTGTGCAGCGCAGATGACATGCTGGACATGCTAATTATAGTTAGTAAACGAAGTTTGTCTAGGCGACATGCCTGTGGGTCACGATGGCATGACATTTTGTGAACAACTGGTTCATATAAGTTGATGGAAGATTTAATCAATCTTTAGACATTTACATGGTCAGCATCCTGCTTTTGAAGTACCTCTGTTCATGTTTCAGCATATTTGTTCTTTTTGTTACCAGGTAGCACCTAACATCGACAGCTGCAATGTCAGGAACTCCCTCGCAATTGCCGAATATGTCGCTGAAATTTACAACTTCTACAGAGAGACCAAGGTAATTATCTGCTTGGAACCCTGTCGAAGTTATTTACAGAGTTCTCACCTAGTACGACAATAATAATCTCATTGCCAAATTCTCTGTGCTGTAGGAGTTGAGTTGTGAGGCCCCCACCTACATGACACACCAAACTGATATCAATGAGAAAAGGCATAGTATTCCCATTGACTGGTTGATTGAGCTAAGTATTCCATTCGATGCTCTGTGGATTCGGCAAAGTAGTCTTATCTTAGTATTCTCTGGAACCCCAATGTTTCATTGTCCAATGCAGGTGCAGTACAAGCTTGAGCTACTGGGTGAAAGACTATTCCTTGCTGTCAACATCATTGATAGATCAATGCATAGAAAAACATGTCTCGAGTTTTTTCTTGAATGGAACCTGCAAGTTTCTCAACTGTTTAGCGAAGCTTACCTTGAAAAGAACTATAAATACTATAGGAAGGAGAGTATGACAATGACAGTTCATTGGAATATGGATTTTGAGAGGATATTTATGGGTTTAGCTCTCTGTAATTGCATATTACTTTCCTTGCTGATGTTATTGCTCATGTTATAAAACTAACCGAAATCGCACACAGGGTTTTCAGCAAAGAAAACAGTGTCATTATTTATAAACTACGCTTACAAACAAAAGAAACCATTTTATCACTCCTGCAGTCCACAAGAAAGAGAAAAAGGAACCTCCACCATAATCTTTGTCTTCCTACTTACTTTTACTGACCAATAAAAACAACTATGAAGGAATCTTTTCAGAAAATAGATAAAGATCCTTTTCAGTTTGGAATGCACAACTCCCAACTTGTCTTTTACTTGTGTTCTTTGCATGTACAAGATGATCTATAAAGAAATCTTTTCAGAAAATAAATAAAGATCCTTTTCAGTTTGAAATAAACTATAAAGGAATCTTTCCAGGAAATAGATAATGATCTGCTGAATGGTGTTGTACTTGGTTTTTTGTCTAAAAAGATCATCTGCTTAACAAAATTGGCAAAAAATACCACAGCTACGTCTTGAGCTTGCGCTGGTTTTCCTTGAAGAGGAAAGGGTGATGCAGCAATAGTAGTGTAAGTATTTCCCTCAGTTTTTTAGAACCAAGGTATCAATCCAGTAGGAGGCTCCTCAAAAGTCCCACGCACCTACACAAACAAACAAAGAACTCACAACCAACGCAATAAAGGGGTTGTCAATCCCTTCACGGCCACTTGCAAAAGTGATATCTGGTAGAGATAATATGATAAGATAAATATTTTTGGTATTTTTATGATATAGATTGGAAAAGTGAAGATGCAAATAAAAGTAGATTGAAAGCTTATATGATAAGAGATAGACCCGGGGGCCATAGGTTTCACTAGTGGCTTCTCTCAAGATAGCATAAGTATTACGGTGGGTGAACAAATTACCGTCGAGCAATTGATAGAAAAGCGAATAATTATGAGATTATCTAGGCATGATCATGTATATAGGCATCACGTCTGTGACAAGTATACCGACTCCCGCCTGCATCTACTACTATTACTCCACACATCGACCGCTATCCAGCATGCATCTAGAGTATTGTAGGATCGAAAGTATGTCTAGAGGGGTAAAAACATATCCTTTTCCCAAATTTAGTCTATGGCAGATTTTAGCTATCTTAGCACAAGTCAAGCAATCTTAACAAAATTCAAGCAAGCATGCAATGAGTATATGAGCAGCGGAAAGTAAAGCATACAACTTGCAAAAATGTAAGGGGAAGGGTTTGGAGAATTCAAACACAATTGGAGACACGGATGCTTTTGTCATGGTTCCGATAGGTGGTGCTATCGTACATCCACGTTGATGGAGACTTCAACCCACAAAGGGTAACGGTTGCGCGAGTCCACGGAGGGCTCCACCCACAAAGGGTCCACGAAGAAGCAACCTTGTCTATCCCACCATGGTCGTCGCCCACGAAGGACTTGCCTCACTAGCGGTAGATCTTCACGAAGTAGGCGATGTCCTTGCCCTTACAAACTCCTTGGTTCAACTCCACAATCTTGTCGGAGGCTCCCAAGTGACACCTAGCCAATCTAGGAGACACCACTCTCCAAGAAGTAACAAATGGTGTGTTGATGATGAACTCCTTGCTCTTGTGCTTCAAATGATAGTCTCCCCAACACTCAACTCTGTCTCACAGGATTTGGATTTGGTGGAAAGAAGATTTGAGTGGAAAGCAACTTGGGGAAGGCTAGAGATCAAGATTCATATGGTAGGAATGGAATATCTTGGCCTCAACACATGAGTAGGTGGTTCTCTCTCAGAAACAGCAAGTTGGAAGTGTAGGTTTGTTCTGATGGCTCTCTGAAAGTGCAACTATCCCTAGGTGGTTTTGGTAATTCCTAACAACGTATAGCTCATTGAGCTAACATCATTCCAAGATGAATATTTCAGGAAAAGCTCAATGAATGGCATGGCATAGATGAGAAAAGTGGATCCCTCAAAATGCTAAGGATAAAAGGATTGGCTCAAGCTCAAAAGCTCAAGACTCTACATTTTATATTTTAGTGATCCAAGATCACATTGAGTCTATAGGAAAAGCCAATACTATCAAGGAGGGATGAGGTGTTGCTTAATGAGTTTCTTGCTCCACAGTGCTTAGTGATATGCTCCAAAACCCTCAACAACTTTCTCACATCTACATATGACCTAAACCAAAAGTCAAACTCGGCCCTACCAATTCTTTCTACCTGGCGCCACCGAGTTCAGATGTCATAGCCACTGCCACAAACCCTAGCCAAATCGGTCTCACCGATAGGGATCTCGGTCTCACCAAGATGGGATTGTAATCTCTCTGTTTCCCTTTGTAACATTTCGGCACCATCGAGATGAGCGATCGGTCCCACCGATATTGCAATGTAAACTCCTTGTTTCCTTTTCGTAACATTTCGGTCTCACCGAAATGAGCGAACCGGTCCCATCGAGTTTACCTGACCAACTCTCTAGTTAGCTTATTACCAAAATCGGTCTCACCGAGTTTGTGTAATCGGTCTCACCAAGATTACGTTATGCCCTAACCCTAACCATATCGGTCCTACCGAGTTGCATGTCGGTCCCACCGAAAATCCTAACGGTCACTAGATTTGCTAAATCGGTCCGATCGAGTTTCTCAATTCGGTCCCACCGAGTTTGGCAAGTTGTGTGTAACGGTTAGATTTTGTGTGGAGGCTATAAATACCCCTCCACCTCCACTTCATTCGTGGAGAGAGCCATCAGAACAAACCTACACTTCCAACTTGTTGTTTCTGAGAGAGAACCACCTACTCATGTGTTGAGGCCAAGATATTCCATTCCTACCATATGAATCTTGATCTCTAGCCTCCCCCAAGTTGCTTTCCACTCAAATCTTCTTTCCACCAAATCCAAATCCTATGAGAGAGAGTTGAGTGTTGTGGAGACTATCATTTGAAGCACAAGAGCAAGGAATTCATCATCAACACACCATTTGTTACTTCTTGGAGAGTGGTGTCTCCTAGATTGGCTAGGTGTCACTTAGGAGCCTCCGACAAGATTGTGGAGTTGAACCAAGGAGTTTGTAAGGGCAAGGAGAACGCCTACTTCATGAAGATCTACCGCTAGTGAGGCAAGTACTTCGTGGGCGACGGCCACGATGGGATAGACAAGGTTGCTTCTTCGTGGACCCTTTGTGGGTGGAGCCCTCCGCGGACTCGCGCAACCGTTACCCTTTGTGGGTTGAAGTCTCCATCAACGTGGATGTACAATAGCACCACCTATCGGAACCACGACAAAAACATCCATGTCTCCAATTGCGTTTGAATCCTCCAAACCCTTCCCTTTACATTCTTGCAAGTTGCATGCTTTACTTTCTGCTGCTCATATACTCTTTGCATGCTTGCTTGAATTGTGTTAAGATTGCTTGACTTGTGCTAAGATAGCTAAAATCTGCCAAAGACTAAAATTGGGAAAAGGATAAGTTTTTATTTGGTCAAGTAGTCTAATCACCCCCCCCCCTCTAGACATACTTTCGATCCTACAATTGGTATCAGAGCTTTGGTCTCCATTTGCTTTGATTTCCATAGCTTTTGGTTGCCATAGCCTTGGTTTCACAACCTAGGAGAGTATGGCGTCTAGCGAGGGAAATTATCACCGTAGAGGTCCTTACTTTGATGGTACTAATTTTGCTAGTTGGAAGCATAAGATGAAAATGCATATTCTTGGACATAACCCTGCCATTTGGGCTATTGTGTGTATTCGCTTGCAAGGTGAATTCTTTGATGGGAGAGAACCGAACCGTGAAGCTAGCACGGAAGAGTTGAAGATGCTGCAATATAACACTGAAGCTTGTGATATCCTCTTCAACGGATTGTGCCCCAATGAATTCAACAAAATCAGCCATCTTGAGAGTGCAAAGGAAATTTGGGATACTTTGATTGATATGCATGAAGGTACCGACTCCGTCAAGGAATCCAAGTTGGATGTGCTCCAAAGTCAACTTGACAAGTTCAAAATGAAGGATGGTGAAGGTGTCGCTGAAATGTACTCTAGGCTTGCTCTTATCACAAATGAGATTGCCGGCTTAGGAAGTGAAGAGATGACCGACAAATTCATCATAAAGAAGATCCTAAGAGCTTTGGATGGAAAATATGATACTGTGTGCACATTGATCCAAATGATGCCCAATTACAAAGATCTCAAGCCAACGGAAGTCATTGGAAGAATTGTTGCTCATGAGATGTCACTCAAGGATAAGGAGGAACATCACAACAAGTCAAGTGGTGCTTACAAAGCCTCATGTGAAGCCCCTACATCATCAAGTGAGAAACGAACCTTCAATGAAGAATTGAGCTTAATGGTGAAGAACTTCAACAAGTTCTACAAGAATAGAAGCAAAGAGAGAAGCTCCAAGTCAAGGTCCTACAATGACAAAAGATCTTCTAGTCGAGAGCGCAATTGCTACAATTGTGGGAGACCCGGACACTATTCCAATGAGTGTACGGCACCCTACAAAAGAAGAGAAGAATCACCCAAGAGGAGAAGTAGAAGAGAAGAATCACCACCAAGAGAGAGGAGGAGTAGAGATGATCGTTATGAACGAAGAACATTCCGGAGAAGCAAGGATTCGGAAAGGAAGGACAAGTCATCAAGGAGCTACACAAAACGAAGACATCAAGCTCATGTTGGTGAATGGGTATCCGGCTCCGACTCCGACAATCACTCCGAGAGAAGCTATCACTCCGACTCCAAATATACTCAAGATGAAGGTGTTGCCGGTCTAGCACTTGTGTCAACCAACTCCTACGACATATTTGATTCACCAAACGAAGGACTTCGAAGATGCTTCATGGCTAAAGGCCCAAAGGTAACACACCCCGAGTATGTTGATTCAATAGTGATGAAGATGACTTGCTAGGTGATGATGATTTACTTGTTGACAACTCTAGTGATGAATACTATGATGAAATGTCAATTAATCATGCTAATCAAGATAAAACGAATGACAATGATAAGGAGAATACTGAGCTTCTAACTAAAGAACTAAACACTCTTAAGTTAGCTCATGAAACTATCTTAGAATATCATCGAGAACTTTTAAGGACTCATGAGAAGTTACGCTTTGAAAAGCTCAACCTTGAGTAAGAGCATGAGTTCTTAAAGGCAATCAATGATGATCTCCGTAAGAAAAGTTCTTCTTACATTGCCAAGCGTTTACTCTTATCTACTTACATGCCTCAAGTCAAGTCCACTAACAAGAACAAGAAGGATTCTTCCTCTAGTAGTAACAATAATCATGCTAAATCCAATGTTGTTGCTTCTAGTAGTTCTCTTGATTCCACTAATGATTCTCTTAGCCAAGTTACACTTGAGCAAGAAAATAGCTTATTGAAGGGAATTATAGAGAAAGGTGTTTACAAGAGCCTTGCCGGGAGTAAGCAATTTGAGGAAATTGTACGCAAGCAAGGAAGGCACCGGAAGAACCAAGGTGTTGGTTTTGAATGAAAGTTCAATGCCAATGGAGTTGAGTGGGAAGAAGATCAATACCCTAAGACGAGGTTTGTTCCTCAACAAGAGAAGCATGATCCTACTTCCTTCAAGGGGACACAAGCTCAAGATGATCTTCCACCACAAGACCACAAGCAAAAAGGCAAGGACAAGCCTCAAGAGGAGATTGATGCATTTGAAGAAGCTCCTAAGGCCTTGGTCAAGTGGGTTCCCAAGACTACATCAAGCTCTACTTCATCAAGTACAACTACAACTCCAAGGATTCCCATCAAGATGATGTGGATCCCGAAGAAGAAGAACTACAGAGTTCTTGAGGGTAACTCCGCCAACATATTTCACTCATATCATTTTGGCACCAACAAGTGCAATCAACTTCCACATCTTGCACTAGTTCAAGGAGTCACAAACCCTCTTGTTGGTAAGACAAGGGACAAGGTAACCTAATGCTTTCATAGACATTATCTTGTGTGTGCATCACTCTATGTCTATGGATATCCTTGTTTGTTCCTTGTGGGACTAACCCGTGTAGGTATTGAAAGTGCAACTCACTCCAAAGGATTGATCCAAATGATCTACATCAACATTGAGCATCCACATCTTCAACACCTACATGAAGTCATCATCGACAAAACCCAAGGTTAGTTCATCCCTCTAAGGGGGGATCTCACATCTAGGGGGAGCTTAACTCTAAGAATTGAGTCAAAGCAACTCTAATGGTGTGAACACATCAATGCATTATGTAAAAGTGGTAACCCCACTTGAGCTTAAACGATGAGTATGACCTATGATCAAATGTTCTCATTTGACTCCTAAGTCAATATACTCATATATAGATGACCTAGTCATCGCCAATTGTTTTATAGATGCTAGAATTGGTTGTGCATGCTTTGCCACATATTTCATTTGCCATTTTATTGTGTGAGCATGTTGGTTGCACATTTCACTCATTCGAGGACATCCACTTGTTGTTTTGATTGATTGGTTTCTTTTTCTTTTTCCAAGTGGATGGACAAGAATGCCTAAGAACCTTCTCTAGCTATCTATGTTTTTCTTGTCTCAAACTCTATTCATGCTACATCACAAAGTTTGATCAAGTCAGATTCGAACCACTCTATGTGAGGAGCACTCGAAGTCCCTGATTCGTCATAGACTTAAACTTCCAAAACTTCTTTGTGCGTCTCGGTCTGACCGATTCTTTCATTTCGGTCATACCAAGATCACTAAGTCGATCTAGGTTTTCAATCTCGGTGCAACTGATTTGAACTTTTCGGTCACACCGAGTTGCTGTAACTGTCAACAGTTATGCATCTTGGTGCCACCGAGTTGTTCCACTCGGTCACACCGACAGGGTCGGGCTATATATACCCACGGGCAAAAATTTGGAAACTTTCTCCAAACTCCTTCGGCCGCGTATAGCTTGCTTTGCCTCCAGGGTCTCTGTATCGTCCTCCTCGTTGCCAGCCGCCTCCAGTCGCTGGTCTCCGCCGCCGTCAACGGAAATCATCCCCGTCGTTGCCGCCGTAGCGAGTTCATCGCTGAACTAGGGTATGGACTCGATCACTATGCTATCCCCGTCTGATTCCTAGCACATTGTGTTCATCATGAATGTTGCCACGACTGAAACTATTCTATCCAGTCAAAACACTCCATAGATTAGAGGTGAATTGAAAATTTAGGGTTAGGTTTCCGCCGAAACCATCTCGGACCCACCGAGTTGTGGAACTCGGTTCCACCAATTCGGCTAAGGCCATTGCACAAGTGATTCTCGGTCTGACCGAGAATTGCAAATTGGTGTGACCGAGTTCAGGGCTTTGTGAAACCCTAGCAGTCTCGGTGCCACCGAACTATGACTCGGTCTGACTGAGTTCACTAGTTTAGGTTCCAAAAGCTGCTTCGGTATCACCGAGTTTGCAAATCGGTTGATCTGAATGCTTTCTGTGGAAAACTAAAACTAAGTTTTTGAATCATTCTTTTGCAAAAACCTCTGTATTTTGTGATGCTCATCCACTCGATCTCCTCTATATCTATTCACAGGGTCTACAGTCAGTGTTTGCAACATGTTTGATCAAAGTGATAGCCAGAACAGGGAAGAGGAGCAAATTCAGATGAGTGAGGGCACTAGTCCCTCTAGCACCTCTGATGACGGTAGCAGGAGCACCCCAAGCAACTTACCCAAAGCTGCCACCAAGGCCAGAAAGAAGAAAACCTCAGAATCTGAGGATGAAGACTATGTGGCAGTTGAGGATGAGGCCACTTCCAAGAAGAAAGTGCTCAAAAAGGAGTATGGCTCAGCTGCATCCACTAAGCCAGGAGTGCAGAAGAAGGCACCTGCAAGAAGGATTCCCACTTCCAAACCCAGGAAGGTTGCCACTGGGGAAACCATGAAGTTTACTATTGAGTCAGAAGATAAAGTTGCTGGTCAAGACAACAAGAAAAAGAGAGTCAGAACCACTACTGCCAAAGTTCTTGGCAATCCCTCTATGAGGAGAGACTCTGAGGAAGAGGAAGAAGAGGTTGCTGCACCAGCACCCAAGGCTCAGAAGCTTATGGGTGATGCTATTAGGTTAGGGGCTGCTTCATAAAAGCCTAAAGAAGCACCCAAAGCTGCCTCCAAGCCCAAGATTGCACCAAAGAGGAATACCAGACACATATCTGCTACTGAGAAGAACAAGGCCCCAGTGCCTGAGACTGTTGCTGAAGAGGAAGATGATTGAGGGAGTCCTAGACTAGGGGGTGTCCGGACAGCCGGACTATCATCGTCCGCCGGACTCCAAGACTACGAAGATACAAGATTGAAGACTCCGTCCCGTGTCCGGATGGGACTTTCCTTGGCGTGGAAGGCAAGCTTGGCGATACGGATATGTAGATCTCCTACCATTGTAACCGACTCTGTGTAACCCTAGCCTTCTCCGGTGTCTATATAAACTGGAGGGCTTTAGTCCGTAGGACATAACATACATTACAACAATCATACCATAGGCTAGCTTTAGGGTTTAGCCTCCTTGATCTCGTGGTAGATCCACTCTTGTACTACCCATATCATCAATATTAATCAAGCAGGACGTAGGGTTTTACCTCCATCAAGAGGGCCCGAACCTGGGTAAAACATCGTGTCCCTTGTCTCCTGTTACCATCCGCCTAGACGCACAGTTCGGGACCCCCTACCCAAGATCCGTCGGTTTTGACACCGACATTGGTGCTTTCATTGAGAGTTCCTCTGTGTCGTCACCGATAGGCTCGATGGCGTCTTCAATCAACAACGCTGTCCAGGGTGAGAGTTTTCTCCCCGGACAGATCTTCGTATTCGGCGGCTTCGCACTGCGGGCTAATTCACTTGGCCATCTGGAGCAGATCGAAAGCTACCCCCCTGGCCGTCAGGTCAGATTCGGAAGCCTAAACTTCACGGCCGACATCCGCGGGGACTTGATCTTCGACGGGCTCGAGCCACAGCCAAGCGCGCCGCACTGTTACGATGGGCATGATCTAGCTCTGCCGCTGAACAGTGCCTTGGAGGCTGCACAGGAATCCGCTCCGGCCCTTAGTCCGAAGCCGATCGCCCAGATCAAGGACCGGTGGTTGGACACCGCCTCGGGGGCTGCAACTTCCACGGCGATGGAGCCGAACACTAACCTTGTCCCTCGCGAAGCTCATGACTCCGAGGTGTCGGACTCCTTGCCGGACTCCGGACCTCCCACGCCCCTGCCAATCGAATATGATTGGGCGCCGGTTATGGAATTCACCACCGCGGACATCTTCCAACACTCGCCCTTTGGCGACATCCTAGATTCGCTAAAGCATCTCTCGCTATCCAGAGAGTCCTGGCCGGATTATGGCCAGGATGGTTGGGATACGGATGACGAAGAAATTCAGAGCCCACCCACCACCCACTTTGTAGCCACTGTCGACGATCTAACCGACATGCTAGACTACGACTCCGAAGACATCGACGCTATGGACGACGATGCTGGAGACGAACAGGAACCAGCGCCTACAGGGCACTGGAAGACCACCTCGTCATACGACATATACATGGTGGACACCCCAAAAGACGGGGATGGCGAAGAAGCAGCGGAGGCATATTCCTTAAAGAAATAGCCCAAGCGCCGGCGTCAGCGGCGCCGCTCTAAATCCCGCCACAGCAAGAATGGAGATTCCGGCACAGGAGATAATAATACCCCAGAGAGTGCCGAAGACAATCCCCTCCAGCAAGACTCAGCGCAGGAGGATGCAGAAGCAAGCCCTCACGAGAGGGCGGCAGACGAAGAGGTCGAGGATATAACTATATACCTCCCTCCGAAGACGAGGCAAGCCTCAACGACGACGAATTCGTCGTGCCCGAGGATCCCGTCGAACAAGAGCGTTTTAAACGCAGGCTTATCGCCACGGCAAATAGCCTAAAGAAAAAGCAGCAGCAGCTTCAAGCTGATCAGGACCTGCTGGCCGATCGATGGACCGAGGTCCTCGCGGCCGAAGAGTATAAACTCGAACGCCCCTCCAAAAGCTACCCAAGACGCAAGTTGCTCCCCCGATTAGAGGAGGAAGCATACATACCTTCATCACCAGCGCACGATACGGCCGACCGACCACCCCGTGGTCGCGACAGAGAGGCATCCAGGCCCTCCACCAAGACCGTACCCCGGCATCGCTCCAAAAGTACGAAGCCAAGAGGGAACGCGCCGGACTTGCAAGACGTATTGGAGGACAAAGCAAGGCAATCTAGATCCATCTACGGATCACGTGGGCGCCCCACGACCCACGACGAATACCGTCGCGCCGGATACAATAACCCCGGCCGGGCCGAACACAGCAGACAACGCTCTCTCGAGCTACGTCGTGATATTGCTCAATATAGAGGCGCCGCACACCCGCTATGCTTCACTGACGAAGTAATGGATCATCAAATCCCTGAAGGGTTTAAACCTGTAAACATCGAATCCTACGATGGCACAACAGACCCCGCGGTTTGGATCAAAGATTATCTCCTTCACATCCATATGGCCCGCGGAGACGATCTCCATGCCATCAAGTATCTCCCACTCAAGCTTAAAGGACCAGCTCGGCATTGGCTTAACAGCTTGCCCGCAGAGTCAATTGGGTGTTGGGAAGACCTGGAAGCCGCATTCCTCGACAACTTCCAGGGCACGTATGTGCGGCCACCAGACGCCGATGACCTAAGCCACATAATTCAGCAGCCAGACGAATCTGCCAGACAATTCTGGACATGGTTCTTGACAAAGAAAAACCAAATCGTCGACTGTCCGGATGCAGAGGCCCTCGCAGCCTTCAAACATAACATCCGCGACGAGTGGCTAGCCCGGCACCTGGGACAGGAAAAGCCGAAATCCATGGCAGCCCTCACATCATTAATGACCCGCTTTTGCGCGGGAGAGGATAGCTGGCTAGCTCGCAGCAACAACCTCAGTAAAAATTCTGGCAGTCCGGATACTAAGGACCACAATGGCAGGTCGCGTCGAAGCAAAAATAAACGCCGCATTAACGGCGACGACAAGGAGGATACGGCAGTCAACGCCGGATTCCGAGGCTCTAAACCCGGTCAGCGGAAGAAGCCATTCAAAAGAACCACTCCGGGTCCGTCCAATTTGGACCGAATACTCGACCGCTTATGCCAGATACATGGCACCCCTGAAAAGCCAGCTAATCACACCAACAGAGATTGCTGGGTGTTCAAGCAGGCAGGCAAGTTAATTGCCGAAAACAACGACAAGGGGCTAAACAGCGACGACGAGGAAGAGACCCGACCGCCGAACAATAGAGGACAGAAGGGTTTCCCCCCACAAGTACGGACGGTGAACATGATTTACGCAACCCATATACCCAAGAGGGAGCGGAAGCGTGCACTAAGGGACGTATACGCGATGGAGCCAGTCGCCCCGAAGTTCAATCCATGGTCCTCTTGTCCGATCACTTTCGATCGAAGAGACCATCCGACCAGCATCCGCCATGGCGGATTCGCCGCATTGGTTTTAGACCCAATCGTCGATGGATTTCACCTCACGAGAGTCCTGATGGACGGCGGCAGTAGCCTGAACCTACTTTATCAGGATACAGTGCGCAAGATGGGCATAGACCCCTCAAGGATTAAACCTACAAAGACAACCTTTAAAGGCGTCATACCAGGTGTGGAGGCCAATTGTACAGGCTCAGTCACACTGGAAGTGGTCTTCGGATCCCCGGATAATTTCCGGAGCGAGGAGTTAATCTTCGACATAGTCCCATTTCGCAGCGGCTATCACGCTCTGCTCGGACGAACCGCGTTTGCAAAGTTCAACGCGGTGCCGCATTATGCATACCTCAAGCTCAAGATGCCAGGCCCTCGTGGAGTCATCACGGTCAACGGAAATATGGACCGCTCCCTCCGAACGGAGGAACATACAGCGGCTCTCGCGGCAGAAGTACAGAGCAGCCTTTTAAGGCAATTTTCGAGTCCGGCCGTTAAACGGCCGGATACAGCCAAACGCGCTTGAAGCAACACCAACCAAGACCACCTGGCACGATCCGAGCACGCGTAGCAACGCGGCCCTAACCCCCTCCCTCGCATGATTGCAAGAATAACCCTCCGCGTACATCATTACGCTTTGGAGATACCATGGGCGTAGGGGAAGGGGCACGACCACAATGGACCCAGTGTGCGGCTCGACCACACCAGGGGCTCGCAAGTGTGTCACTCTTTCTTATTATTATTTTCCTTCTTTGTATACACAGGACTCCGTTAGCCAGAGGCCCTGTCCGGCGGTGAACCTGCCGAACTCATGATGCAACGGCCGGGGAAGAAAGAATGCGGCGACAAACACTCAGGTGGTCTCAATTACGAGCATTAAATTTGATTATATACACCAAGTCCGCAGCCCATCCCTGGAGGGGGACATGTTTAACTAGTCCAAAACCCTTGCTTACCGCACTATTTGTATCAGTCCGCACTCATAGCAGACTTCCTTTAATAAATGATGCAGCACCGTTTTGCCTGTTATTACATATATATGTTCATTACATGACATCTTGCACCCGTATATTTTGATACGGCCTAATACACCAGGGGCTTATGTTCCCCACATTATGGTGTGATAAGTCCGAACACTTTCACAAGTGCGGCACCCCGAACTTATAGCATTATATGAATCAGCTCTGAATCATGTCTTGGGTCAATAGTTGGGTTTGCCCGGCTCCCACGTTTTGGTGCCTTACGTTCCGTTCCGTCGGCTAAGGTGGCACTGGGAGAACCACTGCGATTGCGCCCCGGTTGAGCCGGGCGAGCGCCTCAGTGGAGAAAGCTAAAACTGACCGGCATGATAAGGCGAGAGACTGGTCGCTGTTCGAGAGGTCTTTTCGGGTCCTTAAAGACTCACGCCGCTTCGAGCGAAGTTCCGGATAATGTCCGACGAAGGCGTGGATAGCGCCCCGAATTCGGTCTTCCGAATACTAGGGGCTTCGCCGAAATTTAAAATTATAGAATTCTATGGCTAAGTGAGAGTGTTCAAGCATTATAAGTCCGGTTGCCTTGTTCGTTGTGTTGAGCGCCTCCCTAGATGGACCCAAAAATGGGAACAAGAGTGCTCAAGTTATCCCGAACACCCCAGCACTTGCGGCTTGGGGGCTGAAGCCAACGACTTGCCATCTCTCAGATTTTATAAACGGCCGCACAGAAGGTAATATTTTAAATTAAACAAGCGTTGCTTAAAGCGCACATGAACAAAGTTTTCAGCGCACAGGATAATACATAGCGAGTTTACTCAAAAATTACATCTCTAGGGCATTCATCCGCAATATCGCGGGCTCCCTTCAGGACAGTTTTATAATACATTTCGGGCGTACGATACTCCTTGCCCGGTGGCGGCGGGTCAGTAAGAAGCTTCTCCGCATCCAGCCTGCCCCAGTGCACCTTTGTGCGGGCAAGGGCCCGACGAGCACCTTCAATACAGGCGGAGCGCTTGATGACCTCCACCCAGGGGCACGCATCCACCAGCCGCCGCACGAGGCCGAAGTAGCTCCCAGGCATGGCCTGTCCAGGCCACAGCCGGACTATAAGGCCCTTCATGGCCTCCTCAGCTACCTTGTGGAGTTCGACCAGCTGCTTCAGCTGGTCGCTTGGGGGCACCGGATGGCCGGCCTCAGCGTACTGAGACCAGAAGACCTTCTCCGTTGAGCTCCCCTCCTCGCCACGGTAGAATGCGGCGGCATCGGACACACTACGCGGCAGATCTGCAAACGCCCCTGGAGAGCTCCGAATGCGGGTAAGTGTCAGGTAGTTTACATTAACATGCTTGCTTTGCATGAAAAATGCCTTACCCGCCGCTATCTTCTTTACATCTTCAACCTCCTGAAGGGCCTTACGGGCCTCGGCCTTGGCGGACTTGGCACTTTCGAGAGCCGAGGCAAGCTCGGACTCTCGAGTCTTGGAGTCGCGCTCCAAGCTCTCATGCTTCTCCATGAGAGCCTGGAGCTCTTGCCGCACTTCCGCCACCTGTGCCTCCTGCTTTTCTCGCTCTGCCCGTTCCGCGGCCGCACTGCGTTCGGCCGCGGACACAGCCTCCTTCAGGGCTGCCACCTCGTTTGTGGCCCCTGCAATACCCATATTATCCTTGTTAATTTTATTGCGACCAAAATCCTTTTCTGTAAGGTAACAATTCAAAGTGGTGCTACTCACCTTCTTTGTCCTCGAGCTGCCTCTTGGCATGGCCGAGCTCTCGCTCGGACCGCTCGAGATCTTGCTTTAATGTACCAACCTCCGCAGTCAGTGCGGCAGAGGCCAGCAGCACAGCCTGCAAACCCATATTGACATAATTTATTAAGCAACCTGCGAATATCTTTTTAGATCCTCAGTCCGGCTTTTCTTTCCGAACACCGAACCGAGCATCAGGGGCTACTGTCTATGCGGTATTACATTACACAATTTTAACTTCTTACCTCAAAGCCTGTTAAAAGGCTACTGCAGGCTTCGGTCAGCCCGCTCTTGGCAAGCTGGACCTTCTGAATCATCGCACTCATAACAGTGCGGTGTTCTTCCTCGATGGAAGCGCCTTTGAGCGCCTCCAGCAAGTTGTCCGGCGCCTCCGGTTGGATGGAGGCCGCCGGCGTCACGGTCTTGCCCTTCTTTCGAAGGGGCCGCCTACCGGACTCTGGAACCACTGCAGGTTCCGACGTAGAGTCCGGCGCAAAGTCCGGGAGGCTGCCTTGCGGCGCCTCCGGAGCCTCCTCCTGATGGGTCCCTTTCTGGGATCCCACCTCGGCGTCCTCATTGGCGCGGGGGGTAGAGGCAGTCGGAAGTGAATCCACATCCGACGGGGCTAACGACCCACTCGATGAAGCGGGGAGATCATCATCGGCTGGACTGCGGGCAGTATGCGGCATTAGTAGGACACTATGTGGCACGAAAGAAATTGCATATCAGGGATCCGGATACTTACGATCTCGCCGGAGGCCTGGCCCTTGAAGGCCACTCCTCGTCGCCAACGTCGGTGTTGGTGGAGCTGTCTGGGGGAATAGTTCTCCCCCTCTTGGACCCTTCGGCCTCCCCTGTTGGGGAAGCCTTCCTCTTCCTCTCTCCCCCCTCCGGGAGAGAGTCTTCTTCCTCCTCCTCATCTTCGGGGAAGGAGTCCGCCTCGTCGTCGGACGCCTGATTACGGGAACTCTTTCAAGTGCCCGTGGCCACCTTCTTGGCCTTCTTCTCCGGCACCACGTGCGGTGCCGGAACCAGCAGCCCCGCTAGACGGGCATCCACTGGGTCTTCTGGCATGGGAGCCGGGCAGATGAGCTGCTCGGCCTTCTTCATCCATTCCTGTCAAAGGAAAAGGGAGATTGAAACCCTCTTAGAATCAATCTATTTACAACAAGTGTCCCGTAAAGGGGTAGAATCACTTACCTCGTCAGCCGGATGCTGCGAGTGAAATCCGCGATCTTCCGTCGCGGATGCGGGGGCTTCGGCGCCCTTAAACAGCACCCTCCAGGCGCCTTCGTACGTCATGTCGAAGAGCCCGCTTAGCGCCTGGTGCTGTTCCGGATCAAACTCCCACAGATTGAATGCCCGTTCTTGGCATGGGAGGATCCGGCGGACGAGCATGACTTGGACCACGTCGACGAGCCTGAGCTTCTTGTTCACCAGCTTCTGGATACAGGCTCGGAGTCCCGTCAGCTCCTTCGGATTACCCCACAGCAAGCCCTTCTCTTTCCAGGAGGTGAGCTGCGTAGGGATACCAGATCTAAACTCGGGGGCCGCCGCCCACGTAGGGTCGCGCGGCTCGGTGATATAGAACCACCCCGATTGCCACCCCTTGACGGAGTCCACGAAGGCCCCTTCGAACCAGAGGACGTTGGGCATCTTGCCCAACATGGCGCCTCCGCACTCCGCCTGCGTGCCCTTCACTACCTTCGGCTTGACGTTGAAGGTCTTGAGCCACAAGCCGAAGTGGGGCCGGATGCAGAGGAGGGCCTCACACACGACGATGAACGCCGAGATGTTGAGGATGAAGTTCGGCGCCAGATCGTGGAAATCCAGGCCGTAGTAGAACATGAGCCCCCGGACAAAGGGGTGAAGTGGAAAGCCCAGTCCGCGGAGGAAGTGGGGAAGGAAAACGACCCTCTCATGGGGCCCGGGGGTAGGGATGAGCTGCCCCTCGTCGGGCAGCCGGTGCGCGATATCGCCGGAAAGGTATCCGGCGCTGCGCAGCTTGGTGATGTGCTCCTCCTTGACGGTGGAAGCCAACCATTTGCCTCCCCCTCCGGACATGGTCGGGGAAGGTTAAGACGAGATGCGCGAGCTTGGGCGTTGGAGCTTGAGTGCGCGGGGATGGATAAGCAAAGGAGGAAGAAGGCGTGGGTGAAAAGGTGAATCCTTATCCCTTATATATAGGCGGGCGAAGACTATGCGCCCCCCACCGGCCTGGTAAAACTCGCTTATCTCCCAAGCGCCACCATCAATGGCGCGGTTGGGTTACCCACGTCCGTATTGATGAGAATCCCGGAATAAGGGGAACACGATCTCTGCTTCGACAAGACGTGCCAAGGAAACCGCTTCGCTAAACGTGCTGAGGTGGTATAATAAAAAACGATTCAAGTAAAGGCTTGGTAGTGGTGTGATGTCATGCCGCAAAATACGTCAGCAGATTGAACTTGTGTACATTTTATTCTCTCTACGATGGAATGTGGAATTTATTTTGCAGAGCCGGACACTATCCTGGTGTTCATGATCTTCTCTGGATTATTCAAAGGAGGAACCCGCCTTGCAATGCCGAACATTATGCGCGCCGGACTTATCGTCATTGAAGCCTGGTTCAGGGGCTACTGAGGGAGTCCTGGACTAGGGGGTGTCCGGACAGCCGGACTATCATCGTCCGCCGGACTCCAAGACTACGAAGATACAAGATTGAAGACTCCGTCCCGTGTCCGGATGGGACTTTCCTTGGCATGGAAGGCAAGCTTGGCGATACGGATATGTAGATCTCCTACCATTGTAACCGACTCTGTGTAACCCTAGCCTTCTCCGGTGTCTATATAAACCGGAGGGCTTTAGTCCGTAGGACATAACATACATTACAACAATCATACCATAGGCTAGCTTTAGGGTTTAGCCTCCTTGATCTCGTGGTAGATCCACTCTTGTACTACCCATATCATCAATATTAATCAAGCAGGACGTAGGGTTTTACCTCTATCAAGAGGGCCCGAACCTGGGTAAAACATCGTGTCCCTTGTCTCCTGTTACCATCCGCCTAGACGCACAGTTCGGGACCTCCTACCCGAGATCCGCCGGTTTTGACACCAACAATGATGAAGAGCATGTCTTGAGAAAGTTGAAGCCAAAGATTCCAGATCATAATGATGCTCGTCCTGTGGCTGAGAACATGAAGCTGAGAAAGGATGCAGGCCTCAGACAATGGAGGTTGTCTGATCCTTATGCAATCAGGAGAAGGACTGTTGTTGACTACAGGTTCCATACTAAGGAACAACAGGATTTCTATGACACAGTATTGCTAGACAAGAAGCCTATAGTGTGTGACATGAGGTGGGTGGACGGACCTACATAAAGGAGAATGAGGAACACTATCCTGGTGCGTATGACAGTTTCAGTGCTTGTGGAGTTGCAGACTTTGTTGGGCAGAAGCTCACAAAGTGGAATGATGAGCTCATAATGCAATTCTACTCCAGAACACACTTCTATCCAGATGGCAGGATAGTATGGATGTCTGAAGGTACTAGGTACCAATCAACAATTGAAGAATGGGCAAATCTGATCAATGCACCTAAGGAGAAAGAAGATGACTTGGATGTCTATGCCAAGAAGAAGATGGATCACAACACAATGGCACATATGTACAAGGAGATCCCAGATGCTGCAGTTGAGACACATAAGTTTGGATCAGTACATTCAAGGTAGTCAGAATCCCGATTCGACTGCTAGAATCCTACGACTTCACGACCCTACAGAAGCTTGTCGATCCAAATCCCACTATGAATCCGGATCAGGTAGAATCCATGTTGGGTCGCGATCCAAATCATAGAATCCTGTACAAAATTGTACAATCCCGACTATGCTATGGACTATATCCGATTCTACTAACTTACCTAAGCCGTTTGTTTAGTTGTAGCAAAATAGTATGCCATCATCCAAACCCCTTTTCATATACCTCATGGACCTTTATTCCCCTCCCAAGTCCAAACGCTCAGCCGTAGACACCTTTGATCTCGCTCTCAGAAACCCAAGATTGAAATTGAGGATCAGGCTGGTCGACATATGGAATTGGCATGAAAAGGAGGATGCTTCAAAATTGATCGTAGAAGGAGATCAAGACCCTTCAAGGTTTAGCACAGTAGGTCAGATAGACAAGTGATCGACTATTCCCGCACTCTAAAAAGAACATAAGTATATTTCGTGCATTGAAGGTTTAAATGTTCTACATACTTCCCTTTGATATATGTTCCATACATGCGAGCTAGATGGTAGGTTAGCCATAAAAAGAAGTGGAATACAACTAGCATTGATGTGTACGTTCTTTGCTCCATATTTCGTGTCAAAACTCTCTAGAACCCATATAAATATCTTGTGTGCATACGAAATATCTTATTTGAGTAAATCAAGTAGAACCCTCAATTCCATGACTCGATCTTACGACTCGATTCTGTCCGAGGAAAACCGATCCAACTCTGAATCCCGACTCTGACTACCTTGAGTACATTACCTTCTATCAGGACTGCCAACCATCAACTGGATGCTCAGGCATACTCTCTTGCCCAAGCCAGGTGACCACAACATGATCAGAGGCCATGCAATAAACTTGCTACACTTATTTGATGTGCCACAGAAGTTCAAGGTCATGAGCCTCATAGTTGAGACTATCAAGAGGACAGCAGCTGACCAAAAGAGAAGTTGTGGGTATGCCCCACATATCCAGGAGCTGATTAACTCCAAGATGGGCACAGGCACATACTTGTTGGACAAGGATCAGATGCCTATCTATCCAGACTTTGAGGACAACCAAGTGGTTATGGATGAAGATGAACCATCTTCTGTGCATGCTCAAGCAAAGTAGGAGAAGGCAAGGACAGAGAAGGCTACCAAGATGCCAACAATGGAAGAGGCATCTCAGTACTTTTTGAAGAGCAAACAAGATCAGCTAGGCTACTTGATTGCATCCAGTCTGAGGATTGAGAAGGGGCTGACCACCTTGACTCAAAACCAGGAGAGCCTGGAGAGGATCATGGAGCAGAAGTTCTATGACTTGGATGTGAAGGTAACTGAGATCCAGTCTGTTGTTGAGCAGCTTCAGGATAATATGCAGGAGAGGAAGGGCAAGACAACCACTGATGCATTTGCCAGAGTGCCTAGAGCTCAGAGATCAGTTGCAGTGCCAGTGACAGACACCAAAGCCACTTCATCTGCACCAGCTACAGCTCCTACAGCTCCAGTGCAACCAGCTCCAGCACCTACACCTCCAGCTCCATCCATATCTACTGAAGTCTTCGTCCAAGGAGCCATCTCTACACCACCACCTAAAGATCAAGCCTGAGAGTTGATCTAGTGCTATGCATTTTCTATGAACTTTTTGATAACTTGTTGCCAAAGGGGGAGAAAAACGTATAGATCATAGGCTTCGAGAGAGAGTGTTGCTTTTTATTCTCTCTTGCTTTGGTGGTTGAACTTTATTCGCTTGTTTGAGATACTTTATGTCTGTGTGATACTTGGATGATCATGTGTTTGATCATATGCTACATTTATGCTTGTTGGATGACATTATCCCATTTATCTCTATATGATCATTCACTTTGCTTGGTGATGAGTGCATGTATTCAATCATTATCAATTTGTGCGCTCCACCAAGATGTATGTGACATGGAAGAGTAACCCATGAGCCTAACTCTTTGTGCATTTGCAGTCCAAAGCAAATCTTAAACTATGAACAAATTTAGGGGGAGCTCTTGCTTATCACATACCTCTCAAAGCGACAATGTTTTTCACTCTTATTATCATTTGTCGAAGCTTTGATCTATATGTTGTCATCAATTACCAAAAAGGGGGAGATTGAAAGTGCAACTATTCCTAGGTGGTTTTGGTAATTCCTAACAACATATAGCTCATTGAGCTAACATCATTCCAAGATGAATATTTCAGGAAAAGCTCAATGAATGGCATTGCATGGATGAGAAAAGTGGATCCCTCAAAATGCTAAGGATAAAAGGATTGGCTCAAGCTCAAAAGCTCAAGACTCTACATTTTATATTTTAGTGATCCAAGATCACATTGAGTCTATAGGAAAAGCCAATACTATCAAGGAGGGATGAGGTGTTGCTTAATGAGTTTCTTGCTCCACAGTGCTTAGTGATATGCTCCAAAACCCTCAACAACTTTCTCACATCCACATATGACCTAAACCAAAAGTTAAACTCGGCCCTACCGATTATTTCTACCCGGCGCCACCGAGTTTAGATGTCATAGCCACTGCCACAAACCCTAGGCAAATCGGTCTCACCGATAGGGATCTCGGTCTCACCGAGATGGGATTGTAATCTCTCTGTTTCCCTTCGTAACGTTTCGGTACCACCGAGATGAGCGATCGGTCCCACCGAGATTGCAATGTAAACTCCCTATTTCCTTTTCGTAACATTTTGGTCTCACCGAAATGAGCAAACCGGTCCCATCGAGTTTACATGACCAACTCTCTGGTTAGCTTATTACCAAAATTGGTCTCACCGAGTTTGTGTAATCGGTCTCACCAAGATTATGTTATGCCCTAACCCTAACCATATCGGTCCTACCGAGTTGCATGTCGGTCCCACCGAAAATCCTAACGATCACTAGATTTGCTGAATCGGTCCGACTGAGTTTCTCAATTCGGTCCCACCGAGTTTGGCAAGTTGTGTGTAACGGTTAGATTTTGTGTGGAGGCTATAAATACCCCTCCACCTCCTCTTCATTCGTGGAGAGAGCCATCAGAACAAACCTACACTTCCAACTTGTTGTTTCTGAGAGAGAACCACCTACTCATGTGCTGAGGCCAAGATATTCCATTCCTACCATATGAATCTGATCTCTAGCCTTCCCCAAGTTGCTTTCCACTCAAATCTTCTTCCCACCAAATCCAAATCCTGTGAGAGAGAGTTGAGTGTTGGGGAGACTATCATTTGAAGCACAAGAGCAAGGAGTTCATCATCAACACACCATTTGTTACTTCTTGGAGAGTGGTGTCTCCTAGATTGGCTAGGTGTCACTTGGGAGACTCCGACAAGATTGTGGAGTTGAACCAAGGAGTTTGTAAGGTCAAGGAGATCGCCCACTTCGTGAAGATCTACCGCTAGGGAGGCAAGTCCTTCGTGGGCGACGGCCACGGTGGGATAGACAAGGTTGCTTCTTCGTGGACCCTTCGTGGGTGGAGCCCTCCGTGGACTCGCGCAACCGTTACCCTTCGTGGGTTGAAGTCTCCATCAACGTGGATGTATGATAGCACCACCTATCGGAACCACGACAAAAACATCCATGTCTGCAATTGCGTTTGAATCCTCCAAACCCTTCCCTTTACATTCTTGCAAGTTGCATGCTTTACTTTCCGCTGCTCATATACTCTTTGCATGCTTGCTTGAATTGTGTTAAGATTGCTTGACTTGTGCTAAGATAGCTAAAATCTGCCAAAGACTAAAATTGGGAAAAGGATAAGTTTTTATTTGGTCAAGTAGTCTAATCACCACCCCCCCCCTCTAGACATACTTTCGATCCTACACTATCTCCACGAATGAATAGGAGGTGGAGGGGTATATATAGCCTCCACATAAAATCTAACCATTACACACAACTTGCCAAACTCGATGGCACCGAATTGGTAAACTCGGTCGGACCGATTCAGCAAATCTAGTGACCGTTAGGATTTTCGGTGGGACCGACATGCAACTCGGTAGGACCGATATGATTAGGGTTAGGGCATAACGTAATGTCGGTGAGACCGACTACACAAACTCGGTGGGACCAATATTGGTAATAAGCTAACCAGAGAGTTAGTCAGGTAAACTCGGTGGGACCGATTCGCTCATTTCGGTGGGATCGAAATGTTACGAAAAGGAAACAGGGAGTTCACATTGCAATCTCGGTGGGATCGATCGCTCATCTCGGTGGTACCGAAACATTATGAAGGGAAACAGAGAGATTACAATCCCATCTCGGTGAGACCGAGATCCCTATCGGTGAGACCGATTTGCCTAGGGTTTGTGGCAGTGGCTATGACATCTGAACTCGGTGGCGCCGGATAGAAAGAATCGGTAGGGCCGAGTTTGACTTTTGGTTTAGGTCATATGTGGATGTGAGAAAGTAGTTGAGGGCTTTGGAGCATATCACTAAGCACTATGGAGCAAGAAACTCATAAAGCAACACCTCATCCCTCCTTGATAGTATTGGCTTTTCCTATAGACTCAATATGATCTTGGATCACTAAAATATAAAATGTAGAGTCTTGAGTTTTTGAGCTTGAGCCAATCCTTTTGTCCTTAGCATTTTGAGGGGTCCACTTTTCTCATCCATGCCATGCCATTCATTGAGCTTTTCCTGAAATATTCATCTTGGAATAATGTTAGCTCAATGAGCTATATGTTGTTAGGAATTACCAAAACCACCTAGGGATAGTTGAACTTTCAAGTATTAAGTTCATAAAGAACAGAGTAACGCATTAAGAAAGATGACATGATGTGGAGGGATAAACTCATGCAATATGATATAAACCCCATCTTTTTATCCTCGATGGCAACAATGCAATACGTGCCTTGCTGCCCCTGCTGTCACTGGGAAAGGACACCGCAAGATTGAACCCAAAGCTAAGCACTTCTCCCATGGCAAGAAAGATCAATCTAGTAGGCCAAACCAAACTGATAATTCGAAGAGACTTGCAAAGATAACTTAATCACACATAAAAGAATTCAGAGGAGATACAAATATTTCTCATAGATAAACTTGATAATAAACCCACAATTCATCGGATCTCGACAAACACACCACAAAAAGAGTTACATCGAATAGATCTTCGAGAAGATCGAGGAGAACATGGTATTGAGATCCAAAAAGAGAGAAGAAGCCATCTAGATAATAACTGTGGACCCGAAGGTCTGTGGTAAACTACTCACAACTCATCGGAGAGGCTATGGTGTTGATGTAGAAGCCCCCCGTGGTCGATCCCCCCCTCTAGCGGAGCGCCGGCGATGGCTCCAAGATGGGATCTCGCGGATACAGAAGGTTACGGTGGTGGAAATAGTTTTTCATGGTCGCCCTTGATGTTCTCGGGGTACGTGGGTATATATAGGAGGAAGAAGTAGGTCGGTGGCCGCCCGAGGGGGCCATAAGATAGGGGCGTGCCCTCCACCCTCATGGCCGCCTCGGCTGATTCTTGACTTGCACTCCAAGTCCTCTAGATCATGTTCGTTCCAAAAATCACGCTCCCGAAGGTTTCATTCCGTTTGGACTCCGTTTGATATTCCTTTTCTTCGAAACACTGAAATAGGCAAAAAAACAGCAATACGGGCTAGGCCTCCGGTTAGTAGGTTAGTCCCAAAAATGATATAAATGTGTAAAGTAAAGCCCATAAACATCCAAAACGGGTAATATAATAGCATGGAACAATCAAAAATTATAGATACGTTGGAGACGTATCAAGCATCCCCAAGCTTAATTCCTGCTCGTCCTCGAGTAGGTAAATGATAAAAGCAGAATTTTTTATGTGGAATGCTACCTAGCATAATTCTCAATGTAATTTTCTTTATTGTGGCATGAATGTTCAGATCCAAATGATTCAAAATAAAAGTTCATATTGACATAAGAAATAATAATACTTCAAGCATACTAATCAAAGCAATCATGTCTCTTCAAAATAACATGGCTAAAGAAAGTTATCCCTACAAAATCATATAGTTTGGCTGTTGCTCTATCTTCATCACACAAAGTATTTAATCATGCACAACCCCGATGACCAGCCAAGCAATTGTTTCATACTTTAGTAAACTCAAACTTTTTCAACTTTCACGCAATACATGAGCGTGAGCCATGGACATAGCACTATATGTGGAATAGAATGGTGGTTGTGGAGAAGACAAAAAAGGAGAAGATAGTCTCACATCAACTAGGCGTATCAACGGGCTATGGAGATGCCCATTAATAGATATCAATGTGAGTGAGTAGGGATTGCCGTGCAATGGATGCACTAGAGCTATAAAAGTTTGAAAGCTCAACAAAAGAAACTAAGTGGGTCTGCATCCAACTTGCTTGCTCACGATGACCTAGGGCATTTTGAGGAAGCCCGTCATTGGAATATACAAGCTGAGTTCTATAATGAAAAATTCCCACTAGTATATGAAAGTGACAACATAGGAGACTTTCTATCATGAAGATCATGGTGCTACTTTGAAGCACAAGTGTGGTAAAGAGGATAATAGCATTGTTCCTTCTCTCTTTTTCTCTCATTTCATTTTTTTTTCTTTTCCTTTTTTTTCTCTTTTTTTCTTTCTTTTAGGACTTTTCTTTTTTTCTTTTGGCCTTTATTTTTTTTCTTTCTTTTCTTTTTCTTTTTTTATAAAGTCTGAAGCCTCATCCCGACTTGTGGGGGAATCCTAGTCTCCATCATCCTTTCCTCACTGGGACAATGCTCTAATAATGAAGATCATCACACTTTTATTTACTTACAACTCAAAATTACAACTCAATTCTTAAAACAAGATATGACTCTATATGAATGCCTCCGACGGTGTACGGGGATATGCAATGAATCAATAGCGACATGTATGAAAATTATGAAGGTGGCCATGCCACAAATACGATGTCAACTACATGATCATGCAAAGATCAATATGACAATGATGATGCATGTCATATAAACGGAACGGTGGAAAGTTGCATGGCAATATATCTCGGAATGGCTATGGAAATGCCATAATAGGTAGGTATGATGGCTGTTTTGAGGAAGGTATATGGTGGGTGTATGGTACCGGCGAAAGTTGCGTAGCACAAGAGGTGCTAGCAATGGTGGAAGGGTGAGAGTGCGTATAATCCATGGACTCAACATTAGTCATAAAGAACTCATATACTTATTGCAAAAATCTACAAGTCATCAAAAACAAAGTACTACGCGCATGCTCCTAGGGGGATAAATTGGTAGGAAAAGACCATCGCTCGTCCCCGACCGCCACTCATAAGGAAGACAATCAATAAATAAAATTGTGCTCCAACTTCATCACAAAGTGGTTCACCATACGTGCATGCTACGGGAATCACAAACTTCAACACAAGTATTCTTTAAATTCAAATCACCCAACTATCATGACTCTAATATTACCACCTCTAATATCTCAAAACAATTATCAAGTATCAAATTGATCATAGCATCCAATTCACTTCCTATGATAGTTTTTATTATACCCAACTTGGATGCCTACCATTCTAGGACCAATTTTATAACCATAGCAAATACCATGCTGTTCTAAGAGACTCTCAAAATAATATAAGTGAAGCATGAGAGATCAACAATTTCTACAAAATTAAGCCACCGCCGTGCTCTAAAAGATATAAGTGAAGCACTAGAGCAAAAACTATCTAGCTCAAAAGATATAAGTGAAGCACATAGCGTATTCTAATAAATTCCAATCAAGTGGGCTTCTCCCAAAAGGTGTGTACAGCAAGGATGATTGTGGAAAACTAAAAGCAAAGACTAATATCATACACGACGCTCCAAGCAAAACACATATCATGTGGCGAATAAAAATATAGCTCCAAGTAAAGTTATCAATGAACGAAGACAAAAGAGGGGATGCCTTCCGGGGGCATCCCCAAGCTTAGGATTTTGGCTATTCTTGAATATCTTGGGGTGCCATTGGCATCCCCTAGCTTAGGCTCTTGCCACTCCTTATTCCATAGTCCATCAAATCTTTACCCAATACTTGAAAACTTCACAACACAAAACTCAACAGGAAATCTCATAAGCTCCGTTAGTGCAAGAAAGCAAAACCACCACATAAGGTACTGTAATGAACTCATTATTTATTTATATTGGTGTTAAACCTACTGTATTTCAAGTTCTCTATGGTTCATACCACTTAATACTAGCCATAGATGCATCAAAATAAGCAAACAACACACGAAAGGCAGAATCTGTCAAAAACAGAACAGTCTGTAGTAAAATCTGTATCAAACGTATACTTCTGGAACTCTAAAAATCCTAAAATATAGGAAGTCCTGGGAAATTTGTTTATTGATCTACAGCAAAAAGAATCAACGCAAAAGAACGTTTCTGTTAATTAACAAAACTAATTTCATGCGCGCAAAGTTTGTGTTTTTCAGCAGAATCAAATTAACTATCACCATAGGTTATCCTATAGGTTCTACTTGGTACAAACGCTAATTAAAACATAAAAACACATCTAAACAGAAGGTAGATGCAAAATTTATTACTAAACAGAAACAAAAACAAAAAACACAAATAAAATTGGGTTGCCTCCCAACTAGCGCTATCGTTTAACGCCCCTAGCTAGGCATAAAAGGGAGGATAGATCTAAGTAGTGCCATAATAATAAGATAGATCTTGAAAACTCATATCATATTCTCTATGTTCAGCAGCAAGTTTTCTTTGAGGCAAGCAAAAGTAATCAAAAAGGCTAAATTTAATGGGACAAAAGTCCCCAAGATCAATCACAGGAGGAGTGGGTTCCTCCTTTGACCCCTCATATTGCACAACTAATTCATCATTATAAGCATTCTTTTGGCAGAATTTCGTGAGCCTATACTCAAGAGAGTATCCTAGCTCATTATTCGAAGAGCAAAATCATTATTAAGTTCAGAAATTCTATCAACTAGGACATTGGTAGGAACCTTTTTTCTAAGGTTTTCATTGAAAGCAACATAGTCCAAAGATTGAAAACGCTTAATTTCCTCTTGATCGAAGAGGATCGCCTCTATGGGATGACGACCGGCGTCCACCCTATAGTGCGCAAAGATTTATTTGGCCTCTCTTATTATAAATATAAACTCATGAGCTAAAAAGATAGTAACAACGCGCTTAACAGAAGAATGCTCAATATTAGAAAATTCCAGGAAAATTCTTTGTATGCAAGGATGCATATGCATAAATTGTCTTTCAAGCTCAACTGCAAGCATAGCGATAGCATCCGCAAGACTACTAGTTCTATGAAGAATAGAACCACCCATGGATGGTAAAGCACCGGCACAAGTAAAGAAATCTTGAATAACACCTTCTCCAATAATGTTACCACTACCGATTCGAAACTTTTTAGTATGCAAGATAGGGGGTTCTTCAGCAGGAGCATCAGAATTTTCCATGTTATCATTATTGTCCATATCGACGATAATCTCCCCAATTTCAAACATAACGGCAAACAAAAGCGAGGAAGAAGAAGAGAGCAAGCGAAAGAGAGAGGAGAAGATTGGGAAAGAGAGGGCGAATAAAACGGCAAGGGTGAAGTGGGGGAGAGGAAAACGAGAGACAAATGGCAAATAATGTAAATGCGAGGGAGATGAGTTTGTGATGGGTACTTGGTATGTCTTGACTTAAGAGAAGATGTCCCCGGCAACGGCGCCAGAAATCCTTCTTGCTACGTGTTGAGCTTGCGTTGGTTTTCCTTGAAGAGGAAAGGGTGATGTAGCAATAGTAGCGTAAGTATTTCCCTTAGTTTTTGAGAACTAAGGTATCAATCCGGTAGGAGGCTCCTCAAAAGTCCCACGCACCTACACAAACAAACAAAGAACTCGCAACCAACGCAATAAAGGGGTTGTCAATCCCTTCACGACCACTTGTGAAAGTGAGATATGATAGAGATAATATGATAAGATAAATATTTTTGGTATTTTTGTGATATAGATTGGAAAAGTAAAGATGCAAATAGAAGTAGATTGAAAGCTTATATGATAAGAGATAGACCCAGGGACCATAGGTTTCACTAGTGGCTTCTCTCAAGATAGCATAAGTATTACGGTGGGTGAACAAATTACTGTCGAGCAATTGATAGAAAAGCGAATAATTATGAGATTATCTAGGCATGATCATGTATATAGGCATCACGTCCGTGGCAAGTAGACTGACTCCTGCCTGCATCTACTACTATTACTCCACACATCGGCCGCTATCCAGCATGCATCTAGAGTATTAAGTTCATGAAGAACAGAGTAACGCATTAAGAAAGATGACCTGATGTAGAGGGATAAACTCATGCAATATGATATAAACCCCATCTTTTTATCCTCGATGGCAACAATACAATACGTGCCTTGCTGCCCCTGCTGTCACTGGAAAAGGACACCGCAAGATTGAACTTAAAGCTAAGCACTTCTCCCATGGCAAGAAAGATCAATCTAGTAGGCCAAACCAAACTGATAATTCGAAGAGACTTGCAAAGATAACTTAATCACACATAAAAGAATTCAGAGGAGATTCAAATATTTCTCATGGATAAACTTGATCATAAACCCACAATTCATCGAATCTCGACAAACACACCGCAAAAAGAGTTACATTGAATAGATCTCCAAGAAGATCAAGGAGAACATGGTATTGAGATCCAAAAAGAGAGAAGAAGCCATCTAGCTAATAACTATGGACCCGAAGGTCTGTGGTAAACTACTCACAACTCATCGGAGAGGCTATGGTGTTGATGTAGAAGCCCTTCGTGGTCGATCCCTCCTCCGGCGGAGCGCCAGCGAAGACTCCAAGATGGGATCTCGCGGATACAGAAGGTTACAGTGGTGGAAATAGTTTTTCGTGGTCATCCTTGATGTTCTCGGGGTACGTGGGTATATATAGGAGGAAGAAGTAGGTCTGTAGCCGCCCGAGGGGCCCACGAGATAGTGGGGCACGCCCTGTAGGGGTGGACGCGCCCTCCACCCTCGTGGCCGCCTCGACTGCTTCTTGACTTGAACTCCAAGTCCCCTGGATCATGTTCGTTCCAAAAATCACGCTCTCGAAGGTTTCATTCCGTTTGGACTCCGTTTGATATTCCTTTTCTTCGAAAGACTGAAATAGGCAAAAAACAGCAATATGGGCTGGGCCTCCGATTAGTAGGTTAGTCCCAAAAATGATATAAATGTGTAAAGTAAAGTCCATAAACATCTAGAACGGGTAATATAATAGCATGGAACAATAAAAATTATAGATACGTTGGAGACGTATCAACCACCTTCGGATAAAATTGACAGAAGAGACCATCCCAGCCATGACAGCAGGCGCGCCACCCGACGCGTGGCACCTGCCGCCACACGGGCAAGCGGCAGCACCTACCGCCACATGCCCAGGCGGCAGCAAGCGCATAACAACCAGCTACTGCCCAAGACGGAACGGGGGATTGCATGTGGCCCCGGTCGTCTAGCGGCGTGGCGGCAGTACTGTTTTGCATGCACTGTGTTTGCATGCTACTATGTTTCCTTTCGTCTGTGTTTCGTTTCGTCTGCGTTTCATTTTGTCTGTGTTTTGTTTCGTCTGACGAATAATGCCGGAGATTCGTATACCTATGATGTTGATTCCTACGCATGCAGTACAATGTTTTTGCAAATAATAATCATTTATTTACAAATAATAAAACGAGCCTCCGTCACGGGCCTCATGGCCAGCCTCCTCGCGCCGGGCGATTCACCCGACGGACCTTCACCGCCGCAGGCCTCATCGTCGGCCTCTTCGCGCCGGGCGAGTCACCTGGCAGACCTTCACCGCCGCGGGTCTCATTGTCGGCCTCTTCGTGTCGGCCTCATCGCCTAGCGTACCTTCGCCGCCGCAAGCCTCATCGTCGGCCTCTTCGTGTCGGCCTCATCGCCCGGCGGACCTTCGCCGCCGCAGGCCTCATCGTCGGCCTCCTCACGCCGACGTCGATGATGAGGCATGCGGTGGCGAAGGTACGCGAGGAGGCAGACGGACATTGAGGCCGATGATGAGGCCCGCGACGGAGCAGGTCCGCTGGGCGATGATGTCGGCACGAGGAGGCCGACGATGAGGCCTGCGGTGGCGAAGGTCCGCCGGGCGATGAGGCCGACGTGAAGAGTCCGACGATGAGGCCTGCAGCGTCAAAGGTCCGCCAGCCGATGAGGCCGACGCGAAGAGGCCAATGATGAGACCCGCGGCGGTGAAGGTCTGCCGAGTGACTTGCCCGGCGCAAGGAGGCCGACGATGAGGCCTGCGGCGGTGAAGGTCCGCCGGGTGAATCGCCCGGCACGAGGAGGCCGACCATGAGGCCCGTGACGGAGGCTCGTATTATTATTTGTAAATAAACGATTATTATTTGCAAAAACATTGTACTGCATGCGTAGAAATCAACATGATAGGTATATGAATCGGTGGCATTATTTGTCAGACGAAACGAAACGCAGACGAAACGAAACATAGTAGCATGCAAACACCGCGCATGCAAAACAGTACTGCCTCTACGCCGCTAGGCATCCGGGCCACATGCAATCCCCTATTCCATCTTGGGCGGTAGCTGGCTGTTATGCGCTTGCTGTCGCCTGGGCATGTGGCGGCAGGTGCTGCCGCCTGCCGGCGCAGCGGCAGGTGCCACGCGTCGGCTGGCGCGCCTGCCGCCACGGCTGGGATAGTCTTTTCTGTCAATTTCATCGAAAAATGATCTCTTTTGCGCAGATGGTCTTTTTGGACAAAAAATCGTTGTACTTGTACATATTGGAATTGTAGCAAAACAAAGTGATGGATGGTCTACAAGATGATCTGGATAAATTCATCTCCAGGGTAAAAGAGCCAACCATCATGCATGTTGTTTGGTTGAAAATAATATTGCCACACCAGTGTGCTAGGGAGGCGGATCTTCTTCCATCATGCATTCTTGCCATCTGAGGTTGCCAAACCCGACATTCATGCTTTTTAAGAACTATAAGAATATGGTAGTATGAGAAACATGTAGGCAAGGTGTATTTGATAGGGAGTAAATGTATATCTCTAAAAAAGATAAGTCTAACCTAAAAAAAGGATTAGTCGAGACGCGCAACAAACTTACTAGTCTTTACCTAATAATAAAGCAAATTGGGTTTCTTTCGTCCGTCATGGCATTTTTTTAGAAAAGTCTCTCTATTTCAGAGAATTCAACCCGCAGTCTTGTTTTAAGTTAAAACGAATCGTTATTTTTGTATTTTACACAAAAGTCCCTATTTTTTCTTGAAATCAATCCGCCGTCCGGATTTAAGTCACACCCGAACCGTTATTTTTACATTTTTCGAACCCCCTGATGTTTTAGGTAATTCATCCGCGGATCATATTTAAGTCAAACAAATACTTTTTAAAATCATCCATATCTTTTAAACCGTAACTCCGATTTGAACATGTTATATATGAAATTTGATTAGAAAAATATGTAGAATATGAATATGAGATTATTTTTACCTGTTAACTATTTTTAAATATTATTTTGGAATATATTTGAGTCAAACCAAATGATTTTCTAAATTATATGTATCTTTTAAACCGTAACTTCAATTTTAACATATTATATATGAAATTTTATTAGAAAAATGTGTGGAATCTAAATATGATGTTAATTTTACCTGTTATATATTTTTAAAATATTTTTATGGAAGCAAACTTATAATTTATAGCGCAAGATCCGTTTTTTTCATACCAACGGCAATCCTGATTGCAAATAAACACCCCACTATAACCATATACGGAAAAGAAAACATCTATAACTACACGTGCATACCTCTGAAAAATGTCGCAAGAAAAATAACAGATTTCTCATCGCGAGAGTGGGAAAAAGCGAGAGAGAGAGAGGGAGAGGGATGAGAGAGGGAGAGAGAGACGCCTTAGGGTTAACCATATTCAACACACGTTTTTTGTTGTTTTGTGTGAACACCGAGGCCATCGCCGGCGAGGGTGAGAAAGAAGGATAAGCGGCAACACAAATATGATGCCTCGTAAAAATAAAGAAGATGGAACTATTGTGGTCTTGAGTGATGGTTGTTGATTTAAGAGTATGTGTTATGTTTTCTTCCCCGTTGCAACGCACGGACTCGTTTGCTAGTAGCTTTAAAAGCCAAATGTGCTTGCACGTGTCCAGCCGCGGCTAGCAATTATCGCGATGGGCTACTGCTCGATCTGGACCAGGGGCGGACCCACGTTGGCCCAGCAGGTAGCCCATGACACCAGGTAAAAAATTATCTTACGTTATTCATATAGAGCCCAGGTAGACTTGGACACCCCTAAATTTCTGAAAGGGACACCCCGTGTAGACCAAAAGGCCACAACTAGCCTACAAGGCCGCAGACGGCCCAGCCGACTAGCAGCGCGCGACGCCCTGGCAAAGGCCCATCACATACGTCCATCGATCTGGATCAATTCATCTACACGTACGTGCCTTCGCCTGTCGCTTTCCTCTACTCGCCGCTGCGCTTCGTGCCCCTGTACGTCGTGCTCGCAGTCGCCGCCTATCGCCAGATCGCCCCAGTTTGCCCAATCAGTGAACAACGAAAGAATATGTATCTTGGATCAGACCCCAATTCGGTGTGTGACTGCTTCTATTGCAATTTCCAAATCCTGTTTCGATTCTTGCTTTGTTTCTCTAACCCTAGGAAATTAGGGCTACTGGATAAGATTATAGATTTTAATTATATTGGCAATTGGACTATTTGGCTATTGTAGTGGTCAGTGGAGAACAATATTGCAATACTCTAGTAGACAAGGACGTCTGGAAGCACCGGCAACATGTCAAGTAAGTTCTATTTTATTGTGGTGCAATTGCAATTCATGTTATGTATGTACATATGATTCATAGTTTTTTCATTTGCGGAAAATATAATTATCTAAATAATTACAAATTAGAGAAGCTCAGTTTACTGAAAAAAAAGAACCGGATAGTGTAAGATGAAGGCCCGTCACATGAACATAATATATTTTTATATTAGACAAAAGGCCAAAGGCCCGACTTTATATTAATAAAGTCACCAACCAACCAACCAAAAAGAAACAAGCATCCACACCCAACAGAACCCCAGCATGAACATAACCAGAATGATACCTCGGTCCTGCCACAGTCGGGCGGACAAAACGATGCCTCACCACACAAACGGATTGATGCCCCAGCCTCTCCATCACCACCTGGACAGAATAATGCCTCCACACATGAACCTAGCTCTGCCAATAATACAAGGAATTCATTTCAAGTTGAAGAAGAAATCAATTGGGAAGAAGAAATGAAATTTGATCCAGATAAAAGGAGAAGCATAGATGAGTACCATCCAAATCATAGAGATATGTTGCTAACTAGTTTTTTTTTCTTTTGGTTTGTAGGCAATCAAGATCTAGCGCTGCATTTTCTCGTCATCGGTTATACTTTATTCATAATTTGGACACTTTGATTCATCTTTACTGTTCAATTTCCTAGGATCAACTAATATTCATAAGGTGAACTCTTTATTTTGGAATTTTGGTAATTATATTCACGGTCATATCGTATTCAAAGTATATTGTATTGCTAAGTGTGCTAATTTTATGTGTATTATGACTTGATATCCACGCATATGTGATAGAGATGGGACCCCGGATCATTTTTGTCCTGGGTCCGCCCCTGATCTGGACAGCTGATTTACTATCCAACGGTGCACGGATACTCAGTTGCCATCCGAAGCAAATCCCATGTGCGCTTTGGGCAGTTCGATATGCACGCCGCCGCCGCTGCTCGCCCGCCGTTCGTCCCCACGACGGAAGCTTCTAGAAACCCCACCAGCCGCCGCGGACGCGCCTCTGCCTGCTCCCGGCGTTCCCCGTTCCCATCGCGCGTTACGGGCGCTAGCCTCCTACACCGCGACGCATTGCACTGGATCGCATTGTGCTGCTAGGTGGTGGCTTAGTCCTGGAGTCGCAGCGGCGAACGGATTGTGTAAGTCCCGTTGCGTACGCTTCTTCCTCAAATGGAATTTGTTTGATGAGCTGAGTTTTCGGGCTTCTTATCTTCAGTTGATGAATTTGGTGAGTTGAAGTACAGTAGCTAATTTCGATCTGTGTGACTTACTGTGCATTGTCATCAAATTTGGTCGTTGAATGATCTCTCCCCGCATCTGCTGGTCATGCTAAAATTAGTTTTCTAATACACTAATTAAATGCAGTAGCAGTTTTGCAAGTTGACAGCTAGCTGGCTGCTGTGAATGTGATATCTCTTCCGAGAAAAATGAATTAGTAGTAATCAGTTGCCACAACATGAAATTCTAGTTTTCACTCGTATATTACTTTGTTGAAGTATCGACCATATCATCTAAATAGTTGCAGTCACAGAGCACACAAGTTAATAGTTAAAAGGTCAGAGTACCCTCGGTTAGCTAGAATTTATGTCGATCATGATTTTTTTTTGACCAGTTATATATCCTTGGTGAAACGTTCAATATTGCTAATATTTGTTGCCTGAAAGTGATATTCTTGCCTAGAACGATCAATTCAGCTGAGGTCTGCCCTCCCCAAACATTTCATCTGCAGAACAGATTCAAAACTGTTTCTATCACATCTTCATATCTACATTCAGAGCTAAATTAGTAGCTACTCGACAACTGTAACTCCAACTAATTCCTGGATGCCATTTTCTTCATGATTTCACCGAGTCGCTCAATCCCTGTTTGTTGAGATCTAGGTAACTTTCTCAAATGCAAGTCCTACTTCATATCCTATGCATTGCTCTTTGCCCCTTTCCATGGTTTATAGTTTTCAGCATCCTTAATCAAACTTCCATAAGAAACAACTGGTCACCATCTCTAATTACTGTTATATCGTCAATTTCAGCAAAATCTTGATTGAACAGCTTCACAGGACAATAACCCGGAAACTTCTCACCTACAGAAAAAATGCAGGATAAGTACATTCACACTAAAAGAAGGATTGCACTGCATGATTTAGACTGTATGCAATGCTGGTTTCAGGCATTAGGCGAGTCGTAATGGGGCCTTCACACTATTAAGGTACTACAATTACTGGTTGATTTCATCTTTTCAACAGACTTGCACCACTGAGCTAGGACGCCTACTGTTGAATTTTAAGGGGGCAGCAAAGGGACTGAAAATTCCCAAAATTGATACAGGGAGCAACTCAATCAGGAATATATTCATGTACAATGTCAACTATGAATGACAGATGCCAGAAGGTTCCGGCTTTAGCTATTTGGTGTCAATACAAACCATGTGTGGCATTGATTCATCGACTAGTATATTAAAATCAGAGCTGGCTAAGGCCTAGACCTGATGCTTTGGGGATATGGGCAATACCTGACGTACTGTGGCCAGTTAAACAAAAAATCAGGCGTAGGACTAGTTAACAAACATAAGCTTTAGTTGAACAGTTATAAGTTAAGCTTGTACAACTTAACTTAAAATGTTTATTTAGCATGCAAGTATGTTAGCATAGGTTATCAGAAGACAGTGTTTTGCTAACCAATACTGTGTAATATAGTAGTTATGTTCTGGTTGTGATCTCGCATTATACAACTCCTTTTGATTCTCATATAAAATCAAAGTCAGAGTACACTAGCGAGGCTACGAGAAACCTAAACAACCTCACCTGTACGGACAAGCTGAAGCCCCTATCCATCAAATATCTGACAAGCTATAAAAAGCTAAACCCTGCTAAATTGGACTTTAATTGTCAATCATGCATCTGAATTATATAATACTTACGAGCTATGCCGAAAAGTTGATCCAGTGATCCTGGTAGATTTATGACTTTTGCATATGGCACCGATGAGCTTTTGTTCTGTTGTGGATGCATATGAATTGTCACTCTTTTTCTTTCTGAAACCACAAAACCAGCTTCTGTGCGTGTATCAGTGATTTCCTGAAGTTCTCCAGTAACTGAGCATGTAAGCATTTTATCTGTGATTTTTGGCTGCCCTAATATTGTGCCTTGCCATATGTGTTTGAGCTTATCTCGAGCCCTTCTATATCCTGTCATGCAGTTGTCTGTCAATGTATGTTCATGTTCATCTGCCTTCCATTTGTCCATAATCTGACTTGTAGCAACACGATTTTCCATATCTTCACCTTTATGAGGAAAATCAACGTTTCTATTGAAGAAGCCCTGTTCGATAGTACTGTGAATTGCTCCATGTCTGTCTGATTCATTGAGTTCTTTACAACGTTCTTCACTGCAAGGCAGTATTAATGTTTCTCCTGCTTTTGATTCATTGTTTATGTTGACTTGATTGGATGCAGAACATCCGCTGTACTCTCCAAAGTGTTGATCGAGCGTCCCTTCACATACCTCCATCGTGTCAGTAGAGAACCTTTGATCTGTATTCATTTTCTGTCAAATGCACAAGAATACTAATTTCATTCTATGTAAACAACTCAATTATCTAAATATGATGCCATAATGATAAAAAAGCTGTGAACTCACCTGGTAAAGATTGTTCATTATAATTTCCTTGTCGTGTTTGTTTTCCTGAATGATGTTTTTGAGCACTGTTGCGTTAAGCCTTAATAGTTGTGAAATTCTGGACGTGCGGAAAGTAAATGGTTGAGGAATGCTGCATAGAACTCCTATTTCGCCAAATATGTCACCACCTGATAGTAGTTTCTCAACCTGGATGATACATATCAGATTCTGCATTAACTTTTATCCTTTAAAATATGGAGTATGATCATTTGTGGTCTCTTACCTTTTCTCGCCCATCAATCATCATCCTTTCCTCCTGCCAAACAAAATAATAAAACTTACACTAGTATGCATGGTTCTAAGAAATTGCAGAATCTTGACAATCATCAAACTTATAGTTGGACTAACCACTGCTCCTGAAACTAATATGTAAACATCTGTAGGTGTTTCATTCTGGAGTATGACAGTTTCTCTTGGTGGGTAGTACTCTGCTTCCATTGTGGTAACCTACATGTAGACGATACTGTATTACCTTCCAGCTGTTGATGATATTCAGTGTACACTATTTTACAGTTGCTCTAGAATAAGTAACTATTTTTGTATTCATACCAATTGAAGCCTGCAAGTAAAGGAAACACCATCGAAAAGATAGATTTTTTCTAGGACAGGGAGGAATAAATGGCATGCTATGCTTGAACGAATTGCCTTGGGGAGACTATCCAATGTTTCCTTTTGTTTAAGCCCTTCTGTCTTATACCTCAGGCAGATATGAGCTAGCATTTCATCCCTAATTTGTTCAGGTAACTGATTCCTTGCAGCAAACCGAGAGGCAGCATGGATGGTATCTCTCTGCAGAGTTGAAGACGGGAAGGTTAGGAGGAATAAAACACCCTCCGTCTCATATTAATTGACGCTCAAACGGATGTATCTAGTCATATTTTAGTGCTAGATACATTCGTTTGAGTGTCAATTAATTGGGGCGGAGGGAGTATATGATATTCTTGAAATAAAGCTCTTGCTTCTATGCATGTCAACACATGTGGCCGTACATATTCAGGTATATCTACATGCATTTAAGTAGCTAGAGTTTTCATGTTTATCTGAACATGCATGCCCTTAAGCCATTAGGAGTCCAGAGCTGGACATGCTAGTGACATATCTATAAGCATGGTGTGATCTATTTTTCCGCCTATCCTGGCCTACAGTCTATAAGGTGCATATGTATTACAGGACAAACAAGTTCACATGTTTCTTACTTCCATCCGTTTCTTATTCCAATCCTTATGTAAAGCCAAGCAGGAATATCAACAATCACAGTATGACAAAACAAAGCTTGAAAAGTATTTGGAAGAGTGCGTACAAAATTCCTGGTACGGCAACTTCCCTGGACAACTAGGTTTGTCATGTTACCAATGAGGTATGCTGTCAATCCCAGGTTAAATAGCATGAAGCATATGCAAAATGACATTTCTCTTGGATTCTCCGCATGTAAATCGCCATAACCAGTTGTTGTGAGTGTTGTAATGGACCAATAAATTGCTGTCACGTATCGAACCCATAAACTCTCTGATCTGTAGTTTGGTATTGCTGCTCCTATCCAGGTTCTTGATGGATCGGGGTATGTATCAGCTATTAAGTAAATGAAACATCCTGAACAATGTATTGCAAAAAGAGTAACCTGCAATGCTCAGTCAAACATGCAGAACTATGTTTCATTCATCAGGGCAGTAATAAATACATCAATTTGTTCATACTTGGTAAGGAGAGGATGCAAACTTACAGAGATTAGTTTGGTGCACCTTATCCCGTAGTAGTTCCATCGGATATCCTTTTCAAGCCTATAGGGGGCAATTTACCTTAGTAATTTCAGTTCTTATTTTTCAAGTTTCAAATAAGAAAAAGATAAATACCTGGCAAATAAAGCACTGAGGCGTCGGAGACGCCATAATCGAAGCATGTTAAGTGTCCTATAGGCAAGGCCATTTCCGTGCTTGTTAAAGAGTAGCCCAAACGGTTGATATGGAATTGTGGAACAGACGTCAAGAATGAACCAGGAAGAGAGATATCTGTGTACAGGCTCTTGTCAGTGTTGTTCAAATTGTTAACTTTACACATGTGCTTTACCATTCAAAATGACACAGTTGAGAATAGTTGAGGTGGAAGTGCCAACCTAGCTGCAATCCTTTTTGGATTATCCACTAGAAGATAGGACTTGTGATCGAGATATCCTAGAAAAAAGGTGAGAACAATATCAATTGCGAAGAAGCTGTTGACAATGTTCTCAACTAGGAAAAGCTTCCATGAGAGATGCCTCAGAAATGCTAGTTCAAACGGGTAGATCCATGCTGAATAAACAACGAGCACAAGCAAGAACGTTTCCCAGATCCTGCAGGCCCACAAGAGTGGAAGATTATACTAAGTATTTGCGTACACATACATATATGATGCGAGAGAAAGTAAAGAGTGTGATTTTACCTGTAACGGGAATCATAGGGAGAAATAATGAATTTTCTCAGCTTGATAGATTGGTTTGCTCTTGCTCCTAGAGATGGTAGTAGGTCATTGTGGAAGATGTTGCTAATATTATCCATTGTAGTATCTATGACGAAGCAGGGCGTATGTTACTGCAGATCCTAGTTCCTAAAGGCTATTTGGATTATTGAAGAGGATTTTAATCTTTCGCATGCCTTTGAACCTTCATGGATGGTACTATTCTGTGTTGAAGTATTGGTTGTGCAGAATAAATAAGAGTTTGGTTTGGCTCCAAGATGGAAGAGGATGGAGGAAACAACGGAAGTGAGATCCTTGATGTGCGCATCAAAAGATAGTGACCTGCTCTTATTTGTTCTTTTTTTTTTCTACATGAAAATAAACAAACAAGTGGTCTGAGTTTACTTTTCTTGGTTTTGGTAGGTTCGCTAGGAATGGGCTGTGACTGTTTTGGTGTACAGAGTGTGGTCAGGGTTTAGGAGACGATGTTTGCAGTTCTTTGAAGTATTTCTTTCAGATTTGACAAACAGATTTTGCAGAGTTATAGACATAATTAGGTAGCAATTAAAATTTTGGAAGTTTAGATGATGAAATATCATTTCATTTATATTTTTCTAGGGAGGGACTCCATTCTTCCATAGTGGTGATGTGAAAGTTTAGTCCAAGATGAAAAAAACCATGCTTTGCTGCCTGCATAAATTTGTGTTATATGAGGTACTAATCTTGCCCAAGATTTAAAATATCGGATATCGGGTTCGTATCGGTTTGGCTTCGACATATCGGATGTCGGATATCGGGTGATATATCGGACGATATGTAGATATATCGGAGAAAACATGTCTAGTTTTTTTTCATTATTCTTGTTCAAAACATTTATTTTTGGTAAAACAAAATGTAGGATACCAAATTACCAATGCTCTAACATAACACTTTTAGATTCCTAGTTTATTAACTTGTTGATTAAGAAACTATTAAGGAAAGATTCACAAAATCCTTACTATATGATAAAAAATAATACAATATATATGCATTTGTACGACACATTGTGCATGACTTTGATAATATGTAATGAAGTTGTAAATGCATAATCTTATTACATTGCTTTCTAATAAGAATTATTGTCATCTACGTACTATATCGGTGGACATATCGGCTAGATATCGGCCATATCGGTCGATATTTTGGTCCATATCGGATGATATGTTTGAAAATGATATTTACAAAATGATATGTTATGTTCATATCGGTAGAGTCCCAAAAGTGATATATCGACCAATATATCGGTCGTATCGGCCTAGATTTAAAAGCTTGATCTTGCCTGATGTTAACCGGAAACATTTTATTGGCATCTGAAGTGAAAAAACTGGATATAACATTAGCTAACAAAGCATCAGTAAAATGTTTCCATTTTCTTTTATTTTGTGATGCTGGCAAAGCAACAACATGAAGTGAGCTTAAATGCTGTTCCAGCTCTTAGCATCCTTTTCCATGCTCTGCATTTTGGCAGTTATGTTGTATACTTCTTCTGGTCAGTAGATAGGTCTATTCAATATGCCTGGGACCATATTTTTGGCAATAATAAAAGCCAGTCACCACTATCATTACTTTCTGATCCTTGAGCAATCTAATAATGTAACAAACATTAAATATTTTTTCTCATTGACCACAGGTAAACAACCTCGTGTTATTTGGGTCGTTTCATATTTCATATATCCACTCTTCTGACAACCTAAAGTAAAATTTCAAAGATGTCTGAATCTTGAATAAGAATATACATTTAGGGTGAAATAAGCCTTATACACAATAATACATTATCTCCATGGTTGTAGATCTTTCATGCACCTTTCTTGCAACGTGCGGCTGTTACTGGAAACTTAACACCACCCTAAGTTGACCATGTCTTGCTTGTTTGCCTTCGCGGGTTTGCTTGGAGTATCAAGAAAGAAATAGACTGCTTTCTGGAGCCTGTGAGCAAATGTGCAAGTTGCACGGCTTCAGCTTAGCCTGCCTCACAAAGTCACAATCCACTGTCTTCCATCACGGGCTTCCTGAGAGCTTTGCATCTTGCTGGAAGCCTGGCTGAGAAAGTGAGAACCCTTGGCCGACATCTGTGACCGATGCTTTTCAACTTTCTTCACGTGTAGCTATTTGATGATCACCTTTCTTTCTTATGTCACCCTCAGGTTTTGCTAACATGTGAACTTGCTTTTTTTTATATAGATCAGCATCTGGAAATGATTTGGTTTTCGTTTACTTCCATGCACAGGAGTGCCAGTTCGTGGAGAATGGAGATGATTCTGGGATCTACCCGCCCAGTTTTGCGCAGAGTCGTGGCTTCCATGTTGTTAACCAGCAGGACCCCTATGTGTGTGACAAATTTATGAACTAGGGACCGGTTGGGTTAGGTTTCAGCTTGTAGATTTTGCGTGTGATTAAGGTTTTGCCGTTTTGGAAATGGAAACCGATGTACTCCCTCCGTCCAGAATTACTTGTCATCAAAATGGATGAAAATAGATGTATCTAAAACTAAAATACATCTAGATACATCCATTTCAATGACAAGTATTTCCGGACGGAGGGAGTAACTAGTTACTGGCCAAGACTGCAGTGGATTATCTCTTGAAAAGACGTAACGATCAGGTTTTGACTGAGTTGATCCTGATCTATTTACTGGATCGTCGGTGTCTTCTTTCTCACTCGAATTACACAAAAGTGGACTGTTTCGTTGAACCATCGCCTACCATTTACTCCTCAAATTCAGTCGTTTGGTTATACCCGTTTCTTGCTTCAGGAAATATTCCCTCCATTTCTAAATATAAGTCATTTCAGATATTTCAGTATGGACTACATACAGATATATATAGACATAGTTTAAAGTGTAGATTTACTCATTTTGCTCCGTATGTAGTCCATACTGAAATATCTAAAAAGGACTTACATTTTGTTAAAAAGGACTTATATTTTAAAACGGAGGAAATATATCACATGGCCCATGGAGGGGCATACAAATTTTATTTAAATCTTAAAAAATGTTCATGCAGTGCAAAATGTAAGTTCATGCAACTTTAGTAAAATGTTGATAGCATTTGAAAAAAAAATGTTTCTGTGACACTAAAAAATATTGTTAGCAAAGATGCAAAGACCATATCTCGTTGGTCTTGCTGAAGCGTCTAGAGTTGCCGGCCGGCCCATTCGTGCATGTTTAAAAGAAGAAATTAAATCCATTAAGCTACGCGTGAAAGGCGCCCAACTAGCTATGCCATGTGGCACAAACCGGTTGGGCATGGTGAGAAATCTTTTTAAAAAAATAGATGAAGGTGTGGATTATTTTTTTAATGTACTCCCTTCACTCCCATATACAAGGCCACTATGAAAAATACATTTTGCCACTAACAATAATTGAGGCAAAATTTAATGATGTTTCCTCGTACTAGCAAATTGTTTAATACTTGCATGCATGTAGTCATAATGACATTGTGCTACTTCCCATTTCTTTCTTGCATGCATGCCGGCTTATTAATAATCCCAGTTAAAGAGAAGAAAAATTGGCTTACAAAGCAGTCATTAAATTTTACCTTGGTACCTTTAATTTGAGTTTGTGACCTTGTATAAGGGAATGGAGGGAGTATTTTTTTTAGATGGAGGTGAGGACCTCTGACATTTTTTAAATGGAGGGTTATGCAAAGTGGCACTCGCTTGTAGGCTATGGTGGTAAAAAAATTCTTTTTTCCTTTTTACTTCTTCTATTAGATGATGGTAAGGTTTTTTTTTCCTAAGATGTTTTTTAGACGGAGATGAGGACTCTATGCATTTTTCTAAAAGGAAATGTGCGCACAACTTCCTCCCAAGCGGCGCCACAGGGTGACGCCCCAACCACTAGTACTAGAGAAAAAGGGGCATGTAGGGATTCGATCCCTGCGAACTTCTATTAGGATACTAGGTTGCGACTTTGTTAGCCAGCTCTAACGCGCCACCGCATTTCATCCGGCCGCGTCCGTTTGGATCGACACATGCACAAATCGCGGCTCAACACGCGCCTGCAAATAGACAGGTGACCATTTTCTGTCCATCCGCAACGCATTTTTCACCCGAATTTGGTCCGCGTTTACATCGAAATGGACAACGCGTAGACGGGTGGGACGCATGCCCTTGTCCTTCCCTGGCCCGCCCGTCAGGGACACAATGTTCCCATTTCCCCCTTCTTTCCCAAAAACCCTCCCGCCCTCTCCACCCCTTCCTGCTCCATGGCCGGCGTCCCGCACCAACCTGCCGCTGCCTCCACCCGTCCCGCAACGAAGAAGAAGAAACCGAAGGCGGAGCTGTCGCCGATGGAGCTCAACCGACTGACTCGAGAATCAGTCAAGAGAAGAGGTCGGAGGGTCGCTGCTGCGGAGAGGAAAGCCATGGCCCAGGCCGCCCTTGAGGCCGCCGTCGCACAACACAAGGCCACTGTTGAGGACAATGAGGCCCTCGTCGCCAAGGCCACGCAGGCAACAACGATGCATGCCCTCCTTATGCTAGGGTTTAGCCCGCACCCGTCGACCATTCTTTTCCACCGCTGCCATGGCCTTAACTTTGATTGTGTAGGCATTCGAAACTTTGGAGGCCTTCAAGGGCCGACATGCGAATAAGCCATTCACCCTCACCCATTGTTGGACGCTCATCAAAGATTGCGCCAAGTTCAAATATCAATATGCTGCTCTAAAGAAGCATGGAGGGCCGGCGGTCGTCGCTGGGCATGAAGATGGACTAAACAGGCCGCGGGGTAAGATCAACTTGAAGGTGGGCGAGAAGCATGATGCGACATCTTTCGCCTTGCAGAAAACTTTGCAAGGCATGACGAATCAAAAGGAAGCAAGGGAAGAGAGGAAGCGGCAAGAAAAAGAAGAGCAAATGAAGGCCTACATGGAGCTTCAAATGAAGAAGCTCAAGATGGAGGAGGTCGTCAAAATGAGGAAGCTCGAGATCGAGGAGGCTGCCCAAACGAAGAGGCTTGAGATTGAGGCCACCAATGCAAAAATCAAAGAAAAGGAGGCGGCGCTAGCTTTCATTACCGTGGACTTGAGCAAAATGTCCTCAAAAAGAAAAAGTTGGTTCGACAAGAAGCAAAAGGAGATGCTCGAGCAAAACCATTGAGCTATGGCCAAGAGCGACATCATTTTTGTATGCTGGCATGAACTAGGGAGGCCGCGAGACATGAACTATGCCCCTTTTTTGTTCGCTGGCAAGTGTATCGGCTGCTGTATTTTGTTTGTCTACATGAAACTATGGGAGCGATCATTTTGTAGGTTGGGATGTGTGCCGATAGTTGGCGCTTTGGCCGGAACTACAACCACGGGGCTTAAATTTGAGATTTCATTTCCTTTGCAAAATATTCAGGCGGCCGGACGAAATGTGTCTGCTGGCTGTGCGCACGACCAACGCAAATGTAGAAACGACCGGATGCCGCCCCTTTGGTTGACCAAAACGGACATAACAAAACAGACGTCCAATTGGGGTCGCCTGTTGGAGTTGGCCTTAAAGAAAAAAGATCCGGGTTTCTACTGTTTTTTGGAGCTTTTTTTTGTTTTTTGTTTTCTTGTATTCTCACCGTTTTTCTTCGTTCCTTTCTCTGTTTTACTGCTTTTCTTATTTTCTTTGTTTCTTTTTCGTTTTCACTAGATTTTTCTTTCCTTTTTCTTCGGTTTTTTTCTTTTTTCTTTGGTTTTTCACTGTTTTTCTATACACCTTTTTGGTATATATCCAATATTTTTGTAATAAAATTTTATTGTTTTCACAAATACAAGTTCAACGTTTATTGAATACATGGTCAACATTTTTCTACATACATTTAATATTTTTCAAATGCTTGTTTAACATGTTTCAAATACCAGATGAACATTTTTTGAATATATGTTCGCAGTTTTCTATTCACATTTTTATTTTTGTTTCCAATGCTTGATTATTATTTTTGAAATACAAGATTAACATTTTTTCAGAACATGGTCAACAATTATTCTATACACAATTAACATTTTCTAAATACATGGTCAACATTTTATCTATACACCTTTAATATTTTTTTCCAAATTCTTGACCAACTTATTTTCAAATACACATTTAACATTTTTTCAATACATGGTCAACATTTTTCTATACGCACTCAACATTTTCAAATTTTGGATTAAATTTTTCCAAATATAAGTTTAATAATTTTTTAAGACATGGTCAACTTTTTTTATACACATTTAATATTTTAAAAATGCTTGATTAATATTTTTTAAAAATACTTGGCAACCAATTTTATTTTCAAATGCCTGGATTAATATTTTCTAAATACGTGATCATCTTTTCCTACACACATTATATATTTTTTGTATACATCAGAAATATTTTCTTTATATACATTTAACATTTTTCAAATGCTTGGTTAGCATTTTTTGAATTTTTTATGTAATGTTGTTTTGTAATATATTTATTTAGAATATTTGGAAGTACAAACGAAAGGAAAAAATGATAAAAAAACGAAAACAAAAACATGGAAAAACGAGGCAGTGGCCTCCCCTCACTGTGTTGGCCCATGCACTCGCTTCAGCTAGTCGGAGGCTGCCTCCCTATAAGCGATGTATAGCCAGGGAGCCCCTATGCGCGGTGCGCGCCAGGGAACGGACGCGGGCGGACCCGTATTTGATGAACCACACATAGGGGCTCCCTGGCGCATGAACCACGCATAGGGGCTCCCTGGCGCGCACCGCGCATAGGGACGCCAGGGAAAGGACGCGGATCCGATGAACCTTTTTTTGAACTTGATGGACAAAATTTGCATTCTAGAACTTTTTTGAAAAATGTATGAACAAAATTTGAAATTTATGAACTTTTTTAAGTCAATGAACAAATTCCGTATTTGATGCACATTTGTAAATTTGATGAACAAATTTTGAATTTGACGAACATTTTTAAATATGATACAAAAAAAATCTATGAACAGAAAAATGTTCGTGGATTGAAAAGAAAATTCTCAAAAAAAATTAAAGTAAATAAGAAAAAATAGAGAAGAGAAAAGAAAAAGGAAAACAGAAAAGAAAAAGAAGAAGAAAGGGAAAAGAAAAACGAAAGGAAAAAAGAAAATGGGCCGGGCCGTAGGAACAACCGCGCGTGAGATGGGGCGGGGGGGATCGTATACAAAATGTAAAACAGTTCTCACATTTGAAAAAAAAAATGTTCCTATCATCCAAAAATGTATGTGACATTTCAAAAGATGTTCACTATAAGATTGTACCTGAATTTTTTTAAAAAGGGTCTATACAATGTAAAAAACTGTTCACATAGTATGAAAAATGTTAAGTACCATTAAAAATGTATGTGAAATTTTAAACGAATATTCATGTGTTCCAAAATAATATTTGCTGCAATTTAATATTTTTTATACTATGTAAAAAATGTGCATATAGTTTAAGAAAAAGGTTCATGCCAATAAAAATGCTCAACATGTATTTAAAAAATGTTTAAAATGTATTAATAAAATGTTCAAAACAAGTACTTTAAAAATGTTGAACGTGTATAAAAAATGTTCGACGTGTATACTGAAAATGGATTGCGTATAGTTAAAAAAGTACTATGTTGAAAAAAGAAAAGAAAAAGACTCAAGCGAGAGGCATTCCGGTACTTGGCCGACCAACTCCCTCGCGCCTCAAGGCGAGACGGAGTTCCATCTTGACCTAACGATATGGCCTGATCCTAGCAGTCAATCGACCGATCGGTCGCCGTGGGAGCCATCCGTTGGGCCTTGGGCCTGTCGATCAGATCGCCTTGTTGCGCGTCCTCTTGAATTTGCTTCCCACGTTGCTCACCACACCCGCCTTGCACCCTCCCACACCGTGCCGCCAGGAGGGGGTATGGCGGTGAAAGTCGATGGTAAAAAGGGGCACGGATCAATTTGTAGCATTACCTGATGTGGGCTCATAGCAGCGGCCTCGCACACAATGATAGTGCCCCTACTCGCAACAACTCAACTGCTTGCAGCCATGGCGTGACTCTACCTTGTTGCGTTGTGCAATTACCTAGGATAGGGGTTTAGCACCGACGACAGAAGTGTGTGTGTGTGTGTGTGTGTGTGTGTGTGTGTGTGTGAGAGAGAGAGAGAGAGAGAGAGAGAGAGAGAGAGAGAGAGAGAGAGAGAGAAGGGAAAATGTATGCCTATGCGAAAAGGAAGGAGGGATAAGGTATGCAAAGTGGTACATGGGTCCTATCATGTAGCGTACATGGGAAGACAACTAATCACGTGTGAGATCGGTCGGACGACTCCAGTGTCTTTCCTATGGCCATACCACTTCCGTATCATTTGAGTTTGCTCAAGATAACTTTCGATCGCTACTATACTTCTTGTGATTACTAGCTACTACTCTTGTCGCGCTGAGTGCAAGTTAAAGAACAAAGTAGTAACAAAGATGGGCCTTGAGCCCAACCATTTTGGCCCATTTGAAGCCACAACAGCCAAGTGGCAGGTTTCCTATCGGACATGCACTAAAATATATTGCACTAAATATACACTAAAACACATTTTATTATTAAGAAGTTCGTGTCCCTGAATGCACCTTGTACATATGTGTTTTTCCATGCTTACTTTACAAAACTTAGAATAAGTTTTCATCGACATGTATGAAATAACTAGCAAATGCACACGTGGGTTGCAATGGGAGAAACAATTGCGCTGCAATGGGAGAAACAAATCCTAGCATGCCTCTAGCGACCCATCTATGTTGCCACTTTCCTTTTCACCACGTTGATGGTGGTCACGTTGTTCACCTATTTCACGACCCATCCGCTAGGGTTTTCACATACGACCATCTTCCTCCTCTCTGCCACGAGGCCGAGAGCTTGTAACCCAAGAAATATCTCTCTCTAGCAATTCTCCCAATCACCGGCGAGCACTCGATCAATACAAATACCATAGGCAGGAGTAGGGTCTCACCTCCCAGAGGGTCCAAACCTGGGTAAACTCCCTATCTTACCTTACCATCTCAATCCGCTGCTCGCACCTCCACTAACCAAACTCGTTGCATCTCGACACCATTGTTGGTTACGAAATATCAAGAGGGTATATCCGGGTCGGAAGGTGGCAACACTTGTGCATTTTTTACATATTGGGTGCTCTTGGAAATATGCCCTAGAGGCAATAATAAAGTGGTTATTATTATATTTCCTTGTTCATGATAATCATTTATTATCCATGCTATAATCGTATTGACTAGAAACTCAAATACATGTGTGGATACATAGACAACAACATGTCCGTAGTGAGCCTCTACCGGACTAGCTCGTTGATCAAAGATGGCTATGTTTTCCTAGCCATAGAAATGGGTTGTCATTTGATAACGGGGTCACATCATTAGGAGAATGATGTGATGGACAAGACCCAAACTATAAGCGTAGCATATGATCGTATCAAGTTTATTGCTATAATTTTCTGTATGTCAAGTATCTATTCCTATGGCCACGAGATCATGCAACTCACTAACACCGGAGGAGTACCTTGTTCGTATCAAACGTCACAACGTAACTGGGTGACTATAAATATGCTCTACAGGTATCTCCGAGGGTGTCTGTTGATTTGACATGGATCAAGATTGGGATTTGTCACTCTGTATGTCGGAGAGGTATCTAAGGGCTCACTCGGTAATACAACATCACAATGAGCTTGCAAGGAATGTGACTAACGAGTTAGCCATGGGATCTTGTATTACGGAACGAGCAAAGAGACTTGCCGGCAACAAGATTGAATTAGGTATGGAGATACCGAGGATCGAATCGCGGGCAAGTAACATACATGGATAAAGGGAACTGCATACGGGATTAGCTGAATCCTTGGCATCGAGGTTTGACCGATAAAGATCTTCGTAGAATATGTAGGAACCAATATGGACATCGAGGTCCCGCTATTGGTTATTGACCGTAGAGGGGTCTCGGTCATGTCTGCATAGTTCTCGAACCCGCAGGGTCTACACACTTAATGTTTGGTGACGATCTAAGTATAGTTGAGTTATTGTGTTAGTGATCGAAGGTTGTTCGGAGTCCCGAATGAGATCCTGGACATGACAAGGAACTCTGGAATAATCCGGAGGTGAACAATGATATATAGGACGAAGGGAATCAGATTCCAAAATTGTTCTGAGAGGTACCGGGTTACTGCTGGAAGACCGAAAAGGGTTTCGGCGGGCCCCGACAAGTGCTGGGGGGCCTCATGGGCCAAGGAAGGGGGCACACCAGCCCACAAGGGGCTGGGTGCCATCCCAACCCTAGCCCACTTCGGCCAGGTGGGTGGGGCGCCCTCTAGGGCAGCCGCCCCCTTTCTTGGGAGGCAAGGCACCTAAGGGGCGCCTCCCCCTTGGTGGCCACCGCCCCCACCCTAGGGGAAACCCTAGGGCGCCACGCCTCCTCCCTTCCCCTTATATATAGAGATGGAAAGGTGTGCAGGCGCACCCATCCATGCCGCGGCGCTGCCCTTCCTTTCCCTTGTAGTTCCTCTCCTTCTCCACGAGGCTTGGTGGAGCCCTGCCAAGATTGCTCCACTACCACCGTCATCACGTCGTCGTGCTGCCGGAGAACTCAAGCTACTACTTTACCATCGCTCGCTGGATCGAGGAGGTGAAGGCGTCATCAAGCCATACGTGTGTTGAACGTGAAGGTGTCGTTCGTTCAGCACTTGATCGGGAGTTCGTGGATGGATCGTGATTGGATCGCCAAGACGTTCGACTACATCAACCGTGTTTCTTAACGTTTCTGCTTAGCGATCTACAAGGGTATGTAGATGCAATATCTCCTCTCATAGATGTTCATCTCCTAAATTGATCTTGGTGAGCATAGGAATTTTTTTGTTTCACATGCAACGTTCCCCAACAGTGGCATCAGAGCTGGGTGTATGCATAGATGACATCACGAGTAGAACACAAAGGAGTTTGTGGGCATTGATATTCAGACTGCTTCCTTCCTTAATCTTATTTTGATTCAGCGATATTGTGGGATGAAGCGGCCCGGACTAACTTTACATGTCCACGTACATGAGACCGGTTCCATCGACTGACATGCAACTTGTTGCATAAAGATGGCCGGCGGGTGTCTGTCTCTCCCACCTTAGTTGAATCGGATTCGATAAAGGCGGTCCTTGTAGAAGGTTAAACAGCAACTTGAATACCACCCTCGTGTCTTTGCGTAGGTGAACATCCGAAAATTCTAAATTTTGGAATGTTATATTAAATAAATAATTACGATTGCTTGTTTGAGTGTTGTGTGATTGGTTGTGTCAAATTGAGTGGAAATTGAAACATTTTTCGAAAAGTTGAATGAGAAGGAATAAAAGGACTTTCCCAAAATTTTCAGCTTGCATTTTGATTTCCATGAATTCAAATTCATTTCATCACAAAACCCTAGAGTGAAGATAATATGACTTCTTCCATTTAAAGAAATGAAAAGGGGTTCTGAAAAAGATTTGAATTCCATTTGAAAATAGTCCAACTCAGAAACTTTATGCCACTCAAGAATTTTCATGAGAGAAGATAATAGGACTTCTTCAAATTATAGGTGGGAAGTGATGAGGACCACTTTTAAAAATTTATTCGAATCACTTTTGGAGAGTTTTTCCCTTTGAGTTTGAAATTCATTTATTCAAATAAAATAAAGAGAGAAGGAAATATGACTCCTTCAAATATCATAAATAAAATATGTTAAGGGATTATGAAACCAATAGAAGTTATTTAAAAATTTGAAATCATTTGCATCTCATGATTTATTCCATTTTGGAGTTTTTCAAATACTCAAATACTATTTTCCACTCAAAAAGAACAAATGAGAGGGGATAAGATGACTTCCTCAAATTATAAAAGAGTGGGAAGTTTCATTTTGAATATTAGTTGGAGTTTCTATAGTTTATTTGGTATTTATTTGATTTGCAAAATGTGCATTAAATGCATTAGGAAAATATTTTCGAATCCGTCTATGCTTCAATAAATGTTCACTGTGTTGTAGATATTCAGAGATAATTTTAGAAATTATCGTGGTATTTTTATGATTTTTTTGCTTCGTTTTGGCCTCGAAAAGTTTTCTGTAAAAAAAACGCACACACACCACCTGGACCGAGGCCAGCTCGGCCGAGGAGCACCCCGGGCCCAGCCAGCCAGCCGTGCCAGGCCAGGCGCACCCCCACGGCCCAGCTGGCGATTGGCCAGGCCAGCGCGAGTGACCTCGCTTCGCTCGCTCGCTGCAAATGGGGCCCACCCCCAGGTTGCCCCAACCTCCCGCTTGCTCACTTAGGGCATGTACAACAGACTAGACGGTTGTTGTCTATAATACTTCTCCACGTCATTTGCAGACAGCATATACAGATAGCTACTACTCCCTCCGTCCGAAAATAGTTGTCATCAAAATGGATGAAAAGAGATGTATCTAGAACTAAAATACATCTAGATACATTCTCTTTTATTCTTTTTGATGACAACTATTTTCGGACGGAGGGAGTACAACGGATTGTCTCTAGACTCTTCTAAAACTTCATAAGGTGCATGCATATTTTAAGGGATTTCCCGCCCACGATGCGGCCCTTGACAAACGACGCACTCGTACAACGGCAAAAGATCGTCTCTAACTAGCGATTTATACGGCAACAGATCGTCGCTATTTCTACCGACAGCCTCGTTCGGTTTCTCCTTTCTCTCTCTTCTACGTCAATTATTTTCCTATGTGGCAGGCGTTACAGACGGCTGACTGTACCCTGTTGTACATGCCCTTAGATGAGCTTGCGAGCCCGTGGCCCACAACCGCCGCACCTCGCCCCCGAAGATAAGGCTTATCCCGCAGCCCCGAGCACCTCTCCACGCCTATATAAACCCCGGAGCTCCCTCTTTCCATTCTGCCATTCCGTTTCACCTCACACCACCCGTAGCCGATGCCCTGCCGCGTTGGATCTCGCCGAAGGCGGAGCATCTCGCTGGAGTTTCCGTCGTCGTAGACTCCCCTATCTTCATTTTCTTCCTGTCAAACTTCTTTACTCGTCGAGGCACATCTTGTTGACATTCTCCTTTTGCCCTAGGTTCGCCGGAGATGCCGCCCCGACGACCCGCGTCCTTGCGGGAGCACGGAGCCGCCGCCCTTCGCTCTGCCCGTCCAGGCCACCCCGACGCACGCCGTCACCACCACTGGACTGCCCAAGTCACACCCGTCCCGTTCGTCTCCTTCCCTGGCGCCAGGGTGCACCGTAGCCGCCGCCTAACGCCAACGCCACCGCCCCCTGTTCATCGTCATCGCTCGCTGTAAGCCAAGCCGCTCGCCCGCCCCGTTCATTTTGTTTTTTGTTAGTATTAGATCGGTTAACCCCGGTTGTAGTTAAACTGAACGGTTTTTATTTAAACCGAAGTCGGTTTTTCTTTTAGTTAGCCGTCACCACTGTTTTGCTTATTTAGTGGCCGTTCGTCATTTAGCCTAAGCCGCGAACGCTGCTCAGCCAACCACAAGCCGCCAAGTGGCCAAGGGCCTGTTCATAGTTTTATTTTATTTTCTGTTTCACTTTTTAGTCCCTTTTATCATAGATTAGTCCCTAAACTTCGAGTAGTCACAACTTTTTAACCGTAGATCCAAACTCGATGAAACCAGCGGCAAATTCTTCATCATGATTAGATCTATCCAGTGGTATCATATTTGTACATGTTTGCCCGATTCAAATTTAAACTTTATTCAGATTCGAATTCAAACTTCAGTTGGCCATGTCTCCCAAACCGTAGCTCCGATTGAGTTAATTCTTTTTGCACTTTGTCACCGTAGCCAAAGCCTATGACTTGGATCAATATCATGGTATTTTCACACAATTAGGATCTGTCCATGATAGATTGACCACTATGCCTTGTATGCACCATAGTTCATGTCACATTTTTGAACCTCATCTCACAAGTTGTTTCGCACTTAGTATATTATTTTTTGTGATAGTTAAGTCTTTTGTGTTTTCATTTGGGTTTTCCGAGTCTTTTCATGTTGCATGTTATTTGGTTCTTTGAAATGATTGCTTATGTGAAAGTAATGTTTGATTTTATAGATTTCATCGGAGAGTGAAGAATAGTTCTATTAAGTAAATTTCTGAGAGCGATATAATCTTCATCAACTATTACCTGACAAGTTCACATTTGACCATTCTTCCAATTACCTATGTTTTATATATGCACTTAGTCCTTTGCGGTAGAATTGCATGGTAGGAACTTTATGTCGGATGGCTATGGTTTTACCCAGTAGTTCATTTGAGGTAGGTTTGAACTATACAACCTTGTCACCACCGTGTAAGTTTATTTTTTTCTGCCTCGCTAATGTAGACGTGGATTGGGAAGTGTTCATGGCGAGACTTGAGTGACAAAGTAGTAATCAGGACCAAAACTTAAATGAACTACCTAGGTGGAAATTGGTTTGAATGGTGGCGAAGTATAGTGGGGCACGCATGGGAAATCCATGGTGGTGCACCACTAGTGGTCCGCCCGCTCAGGCTCAAAGGGATCAAACGTGTTTTCATGTCTAGAAGCTTACGTGTGCAGCCACGAGCCAATATGGGCTCTGGCTTAGTTGAGTAGTCAGTGTGACCTCTTCCGGGATAAGCTAGCAGATGTAGATGACTAGGTGTATCCGCCTATCCGTGGGTTAAGGGGAAATACTTTTGAAAAACTATGTCTTGGTCATCTTGTTCTCAAACGCCAGGCAGTGCAAGAACTTCAAGGGAGGGCATCGAGTCTTGTGGGGAAAAGTTTGCAAACCTCTGCAGAGTGTTAAAACCTAATCGATTAGCCGTGTCCCCGGTTACGGACAACTTGAGCATCTAGTAGTGGAAATGTCGGGAAATCTCATCACCCTTAATTTAAACAATTGGGTTTTAAATGAAACTTCGGGAATGGATTGAGTTGGGTTTGCCAACTCTTCCTATGTTATTTTGTAGTAGTAGAATAAAATCTTTTATTCTAGGGAAAACTAGCTTTATGCAAAAAAAACCCACTAAACTTAGAGCTTTCCACCAGCCAAATTGCATGTACAAATAGGTTAATTATTCTTATGATGTGACTTGCCAGTATATTCAATGGATTGGCCTATAGGGATGCAACGTCTTATGTTGCAGGAGTTTGTACGACGGGTAAGAGTTACATTGTAGGGTTACAGTCTACACTCAACTTGTCGTTGGCGCTGATGGGACTCCACACCCGTTTGATTGTTTCACTGAGATTTATGAGGTATATATTAGTTTTACGTTATTTTTAAATGTGATCCAGGGATGGCACAGACACACAGGGGCTTGACCGTTTGAGGTCGGGTCGCTACAGTAGGTAAGAACCATTCTTACTAGTACCCATAGCGGCCACGTAGAACATGCAACAACAAAGTAGAGGACGTCTAACTTGTTTTTGCAGGGTATGTTGTGATATGATATGGCCAAAGACATGATGAGATATATTTGATGTATGAGATGATTATGTTTGTATAGATTATCATGACTTGCATGTCGATGAATACGACAACCGGCAGGAGCCATGGGGTTGTCTTTAATTATTGCATGACCTACGTGTCAATCATTAAGAACTATGTAATGCTTTACTTTATCGCTAAGCAGTAGCAATAGTTGTAGAAGCATGGTTAGCGTGACAACCCCGATGGTGACACGATGATGGAGATCATGGTGTCATGCCGATGACGATGGAGATCATGCCAGTGCTTTGAAGATGGAGACCAAAAGCACAAGATGATGGCCATATCACATCACTTATGATTTGCATGTGATGTTAATCCTTTTATGCATCTTATTTTTCTTAGGACGAGGTAGCATTATAAGGTGATTCCTCACTAAAATTTCAAGGTAAAATTGTGTTCTCCCCAAGTGTGCACCGTTGCAAAAGTTTGTCATTTCGAAGCACCATGTGATGATCGGGTGCGATAGACTCTATGTTCGCATACAACAGGTGCAAGCCATTTTTGCACATGCCGAACACTTGGGTTAAACTTGACGAGCCTAGCATGTACAACCTGTTTGGTAAACACTCAGGCAAGGGAATGGGAGTTTGCACATGGGTGTTTATGAAGGGATTAAGCATGGTAAGTAGATTTTCACTCCCATTCCCTTGTTTGGTATATGATGGGAATTAGTGTGGGATAAAACTCTGCTCACAAATTAACATGGTACCCCCGGGAAGAAATTGGTGGGAATTGGCTTCCTCAACTCTCATTCCCCTTCCCACTTAAACTCCCATTTCCTCTAATCGAACAGTGGACTTTTAATCTCCTCAGCTCTTAACTCCCATTCCTCATCTCCAATTCCCCCAAAACAAACACGCTGGTGCAGACATGGCCTCAGAACACAAGAGACCGAAAGGTCGAACATGAGTCATATAGTATATATGATCAACATGGAGATGTACACCATTGAAACCACCTCATCTCACATGATGAGCAGACTTGGGTTGGTGAATTTGGATCATGTTACACTCGGATGACCAAAGGGATGTCGATTTGAGTGGGATTTCTTAGGTAATATGATTAATTGAACTAATTATATTGAACAATAGTCTAAGTTATCTTTGCAAATTATGTTGTATATCAATGGCTCATGCAATAGCTCCCCTGAATTTCAATGTGTTCCTAGAGAAAGCTAAGCTTAAAGATGATGGAAGAAACTTTGTGGACTAGGCCCATAATCTGACGATTATCCTCATGGCTACCCAAAAGTCTTATGTCCTTGATTCACCGCTTGGTACGCCACCCTCTCCAGCGATTGTGGACGTTGTGAACACCTGGCAGTCGCGTGTTGAGGACTACTCCATAGTTTAGTGTGCCATGGTGTATGGCTTAGAACCGGGACTTCAAAGGCATTTTGAACATCATGGAGCATATGTGATGTTCTAGGAGTTGAAGTTTATTTTTGAGAAGAATGCTCAAATCGAGAGGTATGAGACCTTTAATAAGTTCTATGCCTACAAAATGGAGGAGAACGGCTTTGTGAGTGAGCACATACTCAGAATGTCTGGGTATTACAATCGTCTGGTTGAGTTGGTAGTTGAGCTCCTGCCAGAGGCGGTCGCTGACAGAGTTCTTCAATCACTACCACCTAGTTACAAGAGCATCGTGTTGAACTTTAACATGCAAGGGATGAACAAGTCAGTCTCCAAGCTCTTCGTGATGTTGAAAGTCGAGCATCAAGTGTTGATGGTCAATAAAACCACTAGTTTCAAGAAGAGCAAGGGAAAGAAGGGAAACTTCAGGAAGAGTGGCAAATCAGTTGCTCCTCCCGTGAAGAAACCCAAGGCTATACCCAAGCCGAAAACTGAGTGCTTCTATTGCAAGGGAACTGGCCACCAGAAGTGGAATTGCCCCAAGTATCTGGCCGACAAGAAGGGGGCCAACTTCAACAAAGGTATAATGTTATACATGTTATTGATGTGTACCTTATCAACTCTCGTTGTAGTGCCTAGGTATTTGATACTGATTCGGTTGCTCACATTTGCAACTCAAAACAGGGACTACAGAATAGATGGAGGCTGGCGAAGGACGAAGTGACGATGCGCGTGGGAAATGGTTCCAAGGTTGATGTGATCACCGTCGGCACACTCGCTCTTCGATTACCATTGGTATTAGTGATGAACCTGAATAATTGTTATTTAGTGCCTGCGTTGAGCATGAATATTGTATCTGTATCTTGTTTAATGCGAGACGGTTACTCATTTAAATTAGAGAATAGTGGTTGTTCTATTTATATGGGTAATATCTTTTATGGTCATGCACCCATTGTGAGGGGTTTATTCTTATTAAATCTCGATAGTGATGATACACATGTTCATAACATTGATGCCAAAAGATGTAGAGTTGATAATGATAGTACCACTTTCTTGTGGCATTGCCGCTTAGGTCATATTGGTGTAAAGCGCATGAAGAAACTCCATGCTGAAGACTTTTGGAGTCACTTGATTTTGAATCACTTGACACATGCAAACCATGCTTCATGGGCAAGATGACTAAGACACCGTTTTCCGTAACAATGGAACGGGCAAGTGACTTGTTGGAAATCATACATACTAATGTGTGCGGTCCGATGAGCATTGATGCATGTGGTGGATATCGTTACTTTCTCACCTTCACCGATGATTTGCGTAGATATGGGTATATTTACTTAATGAAGCATAAGTATGAAATGTTTGAAAAGTTCAAGCAATTTCAGAGTGAAGTTGAGAATCATCGTAACAAGAAGATACAATTCCTATGATCTGAGCGAGGGGGAGAGTATCTGAGTTATGAGTTTGGAAATCACTTAAGACAATGTGGAATTGTTTCACAACTAATGCCACCTAGAACACCACATCGTAATGGTGTGTCCGAACGTCGTAATTGTACCTTATTGGATATGGTGCACTATATGATGTCTCTTGCCAATCTGCCAATATCATTCCAGGGTTATGCATTAGAGACAACTACATTCACTTTAAATAGGACACCATCTAAGTCCGTGGAGACGACACCGTATGAACTATGGTTTTGCAAGAAACCTAAGCTGTGGTTTCTTAAGGTTTGGGGCTGCGATGCTTATGTCAAAACGCTTCAGCCAGAAAAGCTCGAACCCAGAGCAGACAAATGCATCTTCATAGGATACCCAAAAGAGATGGTTGGGTACACCTTCTATCTCGGATCCGAAGGCAAAGTGTTTGTCGCTAAGAATGGGTCCTTTCTCTAGAAAGAGTTTCTCTCGAAAGAATTGAGTGGGAGGAAGATAGAACTTGATGAGGTTGTTGAACCTTTACTTCAACCAGAGAGTAGCGCAGCGCAGAAAGATGTTTCTGTGGCACCTACGTCAGTTGAAGGGGAAGCTAATGATGTCGATCATGAAGCTTCAGATAAAACTTACTATCAAACCTTGTAGGTTGACAAGGATACATACTGCTCCTGAGTGGTATGGTAACTATCGTGGATTTAACACGACAGATGCCCTAGCAAGAGGACTTACGAGTGGAGCCATCGCAACTAGGTTAGCTTAAAGGGGTTAAGCGGGACAAAGGACACCGAGAGTTTTTACCCAGGTTCGGCCCCTCTCAACAAGGTAAAAGCTTACTCCTACTTTTGATTGTATTGCTTGTGTTTCAATTACCAGGGAGCGAATACGCTTGACCAAGTGCTCGATCAATTGTCTCTTGAGTTAACCCACTACGGGTCTCACCTTTATATACACAGGTTGAGGCCTGGCGGTTTATAGAGTCTCGGCCGACTCACACAACATGACCGACTCGGTTTCTAACAACACTTGCCTTACAGAACAAGTTAAACATATGGCCGCTCATCCCTTTTGGACTCAAGTCACCTCCGGGTCTTGGGCCTTCAATAAGCTTGCGTATGAACCTCCATCTTCACATCTTCTTGGGATTCTTCATCTTAAGTCGCCCGTAGCATGACCCGACCCCTCCTGGGCGGGTCGTACTCAGTAGTTATATCCCCAACATTAGGCCCCAGGTTGATTTGAACTGGTTCACATCAATCTTCATCACTTGACTTAGCAAAATCTCCCATCACTAATTCCTTACCAATTCATTATAACCCGCTGTGACATCACATCTCAGAATTGTGTTAACCCTCCATGACATCATTGCGCATTAACTTTGCACAGGGCTGGGGACATCTTAACAGATCCTTTTATCTTAATGGTCTTCGTGAAAATCAAGGCGTCCACACAGCCACATAATCATTTCTTCGGTCTCCTCGATTCCGGCGCATGCCGTTTATCCGTCTCCTTATAAATAGGGGCAAGGGTCCATCCTCTCACTTTTACCACTGCCCTCGTGTCTTCGTCTTCCTCTTTGCAACGCTCCTGCGTGCTTGAGCTTCGTTGCCGTCGGTCTTCTTCAACTGCCTCAACTTTGGCCGCCGCATCAACCTGAACGGACTAGAGCACTGCGACACACCTCCATTATTTAACCGCATCAGTGAGTACTCATTCCCTATGTGACAGATCTGCATTAGGGTTTTCTCTGTTTGTAGGTGTTCTTCATTGTCCTTCATCTTCCTCCTCTAGATCGTCGTAGTTTGATCTGAATATGATATTGAGGTCGCACGATAGCAGTTTAGCGTCCCTTTCCAATCGCAAAAAACCCTTCTCTGTATAAGATTCCATCCGAGCACATGATTCCTTCCACTGCTGCAACTTTAGGTTTACAATTTATTTTCCTTTTCTGAAATGCTATAGATCCAAAGCAATAGAACTGATCTGTAAAACATGTTTGTTCAGCACTTAGCAAAAATGTTACTCATAGGGTCATAGCTATTTGTGAACTGCAACTGTACGAGTAACTTTATGAGATAGATCACAACCCGCCAAACACCATTAGCCCTCCATGGCGGCTTAAGTAGCAATCCGTAACCCGCCAGATGCGCACCGGCTTAAATCTGAATCTTTTTAACCCGCCAACATTCATCAATGCTACGAAGACCCAGCCACACCTCGCCGGTTTGAAAATGCCTTTAACTCTTCATAGCAGTTCTTCATCTTAGTTGGGCCTTTTTTCATTCGCTGTTATTTTTGTGTTAGGCCAAAGATGACTAAGACTGTCACTTCCTGCAACTGGTTTCCCTCCATTGTGACGAAGCAAATGCTTACGGAGTATGTTGAGACTGGCATCATGGTTGCCAAAGAGATCATCCACATGTGGGTCCCAGATCCGGGCGAAGTCAAACCTTAACCCAAGGAAAATGAAGTCATCGTATTCGCTGATCATATAAACAGGGGCTTCTCCCTGCCTGGGTCAAAGTTCTTCTGTGATGTGCTACAATTCTTTCAGCTCCATCCTCAGGACATCGGACCCAATTCCGTGTCTAATATCTGCAACTTCCAAGTTTTTTGCGAAGTATACCTTCAAGAAGAACCCGGCGTTGAACTCTTAGAGAGTATTTCTATTTGAACCGCCAAAATGAGTTCACAGATGGACCCAACCTAGAACTTGGTGGAATCTCCATTCAACATCGAAGAGACATAGTTTTTCCTACAGCCACACTTCCCAGTCATCCCAAAGTCTGGAACCAAACTTGGTTTTATTGCCAAGACACTTCTCCATCTGATGAAAACCCTCTGTCGGGTTTCCGCGAGGACCGGCTTAGTCCCGTACATCCCGTTCCAGGCCGGCTCACGACTGTTGGACGAGCCAAGTACAGAGCCACTTTTTCCAAAATAAGGGCTTTGCTTGCCAATGGACTGACCGGCGTCAACCTAGTCCGTTGTTGGGTCACATGGAGGATTATACCCCTAAGCCACCGGCCCGGTTTAACGTGCACATACACCAGTGACACAAAGGATCCATTACGCCATAGCTCAGTGCATTTGGATAACAAAGGCATCAATGATATGACCAATAGCCTACTTGGGGAATCCTTAGAGAGCTGCAGTAAAACAGGTTGAACCCTTTCTGCGTTCTTAACCCGCCTACTCCTATAAGTGGTCAATGCACACCTTACTTTTCTGTTTACATAAATTGCATATCCCTTGTCTTCACTTTGATTTGCACATGCCGACTTTGCCTTCTGGAAGAAGAAATACCAGGAAAAGGAGAAGGCGGCTAAAAATCCCAGGACCAAAACCAAGGCCTCTAAAAAGCACAAGGAGAAAACTGATGTCTCAGAACTCTTTGATCTTGATGATGATGATGATGAGTCAGAGGTAGAACTTGACTCCCTTGGCTCATTCTTTATGCATCTTATTGACGCTGACCTCTCTCAGGATGATACGAAGGCCAGCCAGGCGGATGATGATGAGGTAACTATCATTTCCTTCGTCTCGGAGCCTTTGCCAAGACAGAAAATTCAACGTGTGACCCAAAAAGTAAGATTTTCACACCCTTTAGCTTACTTGGATCCAAACTTTCTTTTGATGAAACAACAACATGAAACCCGACGCCAAACCCGGAACAGTGGGGGCGGAGAATTATCCTCCAGCTTACCCAGTACCCCAGTTCGCAAGCGCCAGAAAGAGGTGCCTCAAACTTCAAACTCTTCTTATCCCAAGGCAGGTCTTATTTGCCGTCCACTTAATCTTTCTGACTCAAACTACCAGGGAACCTCAAATTCGTCTTCTGGCAACTCAATCGGAACTCAGCTGCCGACTTTCAAGACTGCCCCTAGGTAATGATTTTAGCCTTCATTATTTCAACTTTGTAAACACTTCATATTGACCTTTTTTTATTTATTTCAGTGGCAAGGCTAAACCAAGCAAGAAAGCCAAGACAATCAAGCCAACTAAAGACCCCCAGGATCATGAACCGGAGAAACAACCACCAGAATCTGAAGCCTCAATTCAAAATGTTGAAAACATCGCCGATGAGGTGCCACCAGAGATACCAGAGACTCCTGTGGACCCTATGACCATTGACTCCTCAGGAGCTAAACTGCCGAGCCCTGCCAAGCTGGCTAAACAAAATGAATATGTTCTTGTCACTGGCACTAGCTACACAGAGCCAAGAAATCCCACAATCTTGGCCAAGCACACTACCAAGGAGGAACTTGTCGAGAGGTGGAAGGTCAAGTTTGATTTGTCCAATTATTCTCAGCTGGGCGTCAGTGAACTCCTCTCTGGCTATCTTAGCCAAGTTCATGTTGGCTGCAAATTTGAGATGGGCATCGTCAAACAGATGCACCAAAAATATGAGGTACAAACTTCTACTTCCTTTGTTAATATACTCCTTTAGTCCCCAAGTTTTATCCATAGGATAGATTTAGCAGAGTATGGTGAGGACTTAAATTAGCAGAGACTAAAAAGCATCAAGCCGTAGCCCGCATGAGCCAGCTTATCTTGACAAAGTTGAGCTGGCTCATTCTCGTTAACAGAACAAAAAACTTCCATTTCCTAGCCCTCATGGGCTGGCTTAGCTTGACAAAGCTGGGCCGGTTCATTCTCAATCTGTGAAAGAATTCCAGAACCTAGCCCTCAAGGGCCGGCTTAGTTTGACAAAACTAAGCCGGTTCATTCTCAATCTGTGAAAGGATTCCAGAACCTAGCCCTTAGGGGCCGGCTTAGCTTGACAAAACTAAGCCGGTTCCTAAAATGCATAAACAAAAAAGAGCTTCCGCACACATTAGCCCCCAAGTGCCAAGTGCTATTGCTATCAAAGGGCTTGGGACTTGTGCATATTAACATGTTTGCTTATGATTTATTGAACCTTGCCTATGCAAGAAGCCTCCACTGAAGGTGAATCTCGGCCGACTGACTTGAAGAAAAGGCTTAAACATGAAGAATCAGAGACCTAGAAGGCCGAAGCCAAATTCAGGTTCAGCCTTGATGAATCAGAGAAGCTAAAATCTGGGTTTGCTGTAGATAGAAAAGCCTAGGACGAAGAAAAAACTGCTTTAGTGCAAAGGGCGGAGTCTGCCGAGTCTTCTTTGAAAGAGGTTACGGCAGAACTGTCTGGTTTAAAGCGTCGTATTTCACAGATGACCAGTGCCATCTTCGGTAAGCAATTTGAAGTATCTCAATAAATTCCAATGCTCAATGCTAAACTCGCCTGACGACTTAACTGCATATGCTTTTACATTACAGGTCCCAGAAGTGCCAATCTTGGGCAAGATGTAACAACCTGATTTTTAGCCCTTTCTTTTTCTTTTGTTTTTCTGAGGTTGTTGCGTGAGTTTTCTTTTTCCTTGGCTTTGTGGTCTGGAAACTGAAGAAGATGACCTCTTCTTTCTTTCCAGAGTGGTTTGTCATACCCAAATCCAACCCTAGACCTTTCCATTTCCACCTTGGACCAAATCCCAATATTCTTTTTATTGAGAATAGTCCTTTTCTATTAAAGGAATAACTCAAATTGCCCTAGGTTGTGAAGCAACCCATATGTCCCTCACTACTAATATTCCCAAATAATTCTCATAAATTGTTTGGGTCATATCTTCATCAAATGTGGCAAAACTCTTCATTGCCATGTTAAAAAATAATCCTCAAATAATTCATTTCCTATTCTGCCCTAAACGACACATTGTGAAGCAAGTGCTATGTTCCTTTGCCCAGTTGACCTCAAACTCCTTGGACACCTTTTCCTGTCCATATCATTGCGACATGCCAAAATGCAACCTCATTTGCCTAGTAATTATTTAATTATGATTTTCCAAAGTTTCTGTCTAGAAAGAAGCTTTGTGAAGGAGGTACAAGCTAGGCATATCCAAATGTGTTGCAATTTTGCATGGTCCTTCATATCATCATATAATATCCCTCCACCAAAGTAGAGCTCATGTCATGCCTCCATGTGAGCTGATCTTCAATTCTTTGATTCTGTCCAAATTTTCAGTTTGTGAAGCAAGTATATTTTATCTTGCTCCATTACGGCTGCAAATTTTCCTAGGCCTTCTATTATCCATGTAACCTATCTCCACGTAATTTGGGCATATTTCATCAAGTCATTATTCCTGTAGAATTTTTGCAAGTTTCTGCATAGAGGAGATGTTTGTGAAGCAAGTACCATTTTGGCTTGGCCAATTGGTATGGAACTTTTTGAGCATCTTCATAGGACCAAATAACTCTGCCTTGCCAATTTGAGCTCAAGTTGATACTCCATGTGAGTGCATCATCATACTCAAGTTTCTGGACCATTTTGGTCAGTTGCAAAGCAGCTATGTTAAACCTTGGTCCATTTCTCCTCAAACTCTCCAGGACTGTAGTCCTTCCTACCCTAAACACCCAGACATCACATGTGGCCCTTAGCATCTCTCTGTTGATCACACTAAGTTGATAAAGTTTGCAACAGCAAACTTCAGAGGTTAATTCCCACCTAACCACTGCATCTTTAACCAAGATACCACCTCAATTACGACCTCCACTCGAAGGACTAACCCCCAGACACATTTTGGCCGAACCCCGTGCACTGTGTGCACCAGTGCCAGTGGTGACCATTGACTTGGCACGCGGTGCTCACGCTCTGGACGTTGTTTGTGCTTTGGCCTCGCATCCTCTCGTCGTCTTCGCATGTGTGAGCGTGTCCAACAGGATCCCCGTGCCGTCGTCTTCCCTCTGGAGCCATCTCCCCCTCCGGCAGCTTCCTCGCCGACGCTAGCTGCCGTGTGCCCATGGGAGCACAGTGCCCCGGCTGGATCCATTGGCCTCGTCTCTTCTTCCTCGTGATCCCTTGGTCCCCTCTGCCCCGTGAGCTTCTTCATGTGCCTCCCCGTCGCCTTCCTCCGAGCTCATGCGCGAGCACACGCGTCCGCGGCGCCGGCCACGCGTCCGCGGCGGCATCCAGCTCGACTATCTCCTCTCGTGCCTATATAAGGCCACCCTAGTGCCGTTTCTCTTTGCCTTAGACCTCGCCTCACTCCCTCAGTTCTCCCCGACCACTCCCTGGAGATCGAGTCGGCATCCTCGCCCCCCTCTGCCACCATGGCCGCCGCTCGGCTCCACACAAATTGGAGTAAGCCGAAGCTCCTCTCTCCCTCCCACCTGCACTAGAGACCTCCATAGACCACTGAGAAGCCTCCCCGTAGCCCCTCCCCTCCTCCCCTCGCCTGCAGCCACATGTTTCCCCGGAGGCCGCCGCCGCCATCCACCCCAATTGACCTAGCGCTCCACCCCATGCTCGCTGGCGCTTGTTGGGCCCCCTGGGAGGTCCATCTCGGTCTGCTGAATCCGCCGGTAGGCTGGGCGCCGCCTGAGGTGGCCCGTGTCACCGACAAGGTTTGTCGAGGTGAGCCCCTGTCTCTGGTCGGGCGCGCGCATGGAGGAGGAAGAAGAAGACCTGTCAGTGGGTCCTCCTCCCCACGGACCCCACCTGGCAGCCACTCTGGACCGGCCCCGCCTCGGCAGGCGTTGACGCGGTCTGCCCTTGTGGATAAGTGACGGGCCCCACCACACGTGGGACCCGCCCGTCAGCGACCCCAAGCCCCGGCCCCGCCACTGCCTAGCTGGATAAGTGGAAACACGTTTGGGTAAGGGAAAGCGTATTTTGGTCTTAGTTCGGTTGGAAATGCATTTTCCTTTTGGGTAAGCGTATTTTCACTTAACTACGGCTAGAAATATATTTTCTCTACTGAGAAGGCATATTCAACTAAATGTGATTTCTGTTTTCTGCTCAGGGGCCTGTTTGTAGAAATCTTTTTACAGATTGGTCCCTACACTTCGTCAGGTTATAACTTTTTGCTTGAGACTCCGATTAAGGTGAATCTAACACCCACATCTTCATCTCGTCGAGCCCATTCTGTTTAGATCATTTTAACTATGGTTTGACATACCGGAAATGACCATTTTGCCCTTGCACGTAAACAGCCCCCTCTAGGAGAGAACTTTTTCCGGCAAATCTTTCTGCGGCTTCACCACACTTCTCCCTGGTGCCTTCTTCACCCCAGGCAAGCCACAATAACCACTTGCATGATACTCATGCAGTAGCCATGGTTTTCAACTTGAATATTTAATCAATGTTTGCTTGTTTAAAATATGGTTATCATTGTTCCGGTGATGCTTAGAGTTTCATATTCACTCTCGTGCCATGTTGTCTTGTACTCTGTTATCATGTTCTACTTGCTAGTATTTCCTTTCTTATGCTCATGTTTGCTAGTAGTAAATGTTGATGTTGGTGATGGTCTTCGGTGCATAACTGTCGTCTGTTCCGAGTGCCGTTGTTATGCATGTCCATTGCATCCAGTTGGTTAAATGCTTGCATGGTAGCATTGTTGATATGTTCTTGCATGATATTTATTGTTGATGCTAGTGGTCATCCTATGTTTCTGAGTAATGTAATTGTGTTATTCATGCTATTCAGTATGCCATGCTTAATCGGATCCATGATTTATTGTTGCTGATATGTTAAAAAGTGATGTTGCATAACCATGCTTATGTTGATATCATGTTCATGCATTGTAGTTGCATCATGTTATTTTCATATGACTCAGCTTATTGCATTCAAGTTTAATCGGACTTAATTGAACTTGAACAACTGTTGGCTGAGTCATGGTGCCACCATATCGAGCTGACCAGTGCAACCACATTTGCCTTGAGTATGGGCATGGCCCTAGCAGACTATTGTCATGCCTCTCGCCGGTGCCTCCAACTAGGGAAGGTTATGGGCGCGCGCTACCCTGATCAGGTAGGCGGACATAAGCCTTGTGGACCTGTTATTGTTATGATACCTTGTCCCCGTTTGGGACTATTTATTTGCCATGAGGTGGCTGTTTTGCTTTGGTAGGCTCGTTCACCCAGGACTAAACCCAAAAAGGGGTGTTGGTCGGAGTGGCTGGGAGTGTGTCATGGCAGTAGATCGGTTTTGTCGGAATGCCGTTGGTCCACCCGAATGGCAGTGCGAGGCCATGGGTTCTGTGGTGTGGGTACAGTGTGCTATCTCTACAGAGTGTGTGTTAAATCTATCGATAGTCGCGCCCGCGGATAAGGGCCCAGTCCGTAGTTGGTCACACTATGGGTCAATAGTAATAATAATGATGTGATTAATAACAACCCCAGCTTGATGATGAGATAAGTTGGTTATGTGATCCATGAATGATCACTGTTTGGTTATGAGGTAACCAGTTGAACCAAGTGTGGTTCTGTTTGTGATCCGTGAATGATCACCGTAGTATCGAGGATACCGAGTTGTTGGATATTCGTGATGTTGTGTGAGAATCGTGGGTAAAGATCAAGCTCCTTGTGGTCATGTAATGATTACTATGGTATTGTTTATACCAAGCTTGATTTGATCCCGAGATGATCGTGTGATGTCCGAGATGGTAAGTTTGTGCATGTGATGGTTACGAGGTAACCCGAATAGAGTAAGTTGGTGCATGATAGTGTCATCATGTTGCATGCTAGTATCGTCAGATTCATCTGTTCATGCCATGCTCATATTGTTCTAGCTGTACCATGTTCATGTTGTTCATGCCATATTGTTCTGATGATATCATGTGAATTCCTGCTTAACCTGTAATTGACATGCTGTTGTTTGTCTTGAATGCTTGTGGTTATTGTGAGCTTGCAAGTACATTCGATGTACTGACCTGGCGTGTCATGCCAGTTTGCAGGTCATGCCGGATTTGATTGCTTGTTTGCCGTGGATTCCTTGTTTGCAAGCTAGGATAAGCGTTCCAGTCAGAGTCCCTATAGAGTGGAGTTCACCACCGTCGTCGTTGTTCTGCTGCTAGAAGTTATTCCGCTGCTTCGAGTTGTTCTGCTGCTTGCATAGAGCAACAGTGTCAGGCGTAGTGTCGCTATGCCGATGTAATTCCCCGTTATATTGGAACCCCTTGTGCCCAATATAGATTGTAATAAAGAGCTGGTTTGTTCTATGATAAGCAGTGCCGTATTCCAGAAGACTTCTCCTCGATCTCTGGGCTGGAATATGGGGCATTCCTGTTTCTCTGAGCCAGGGTGCCACATGCTTGGTATTAGAGGAGGTTTGGCTGTAGGATGCCCTAGCCGCGCGAACGTTAGAAAACGGTAGTATTGATCCCAGTTGGTTTGTTGCACTTGATTGCTGCATTTGTTTGTTGCATAGCATGCATATAGATGATTATCTTGTCACTAACGGTTAATCATGTGAGTGTAGGTGGCATTGTTTTCGATCCACTACCTGCACCCTCTTTCTTAGCATGCCTGCTCTTCGGTGTTTGGCATTATCTCTGTCCCAGCAGAGTGATGCCCTGGTGCCGAGTGTTCCAGACACCATTTGCAGGAGTAATGATCAGGTATCGCATCGATATTTTTCCGCCACCCACCAATTTTATTTCGGTGATAGACTTGTCTCTATCCCGAATCATGCCCTCCATCTCGTCCCCTTGGCAACCCTTGCTGATCATTGTTATTAGAAAAGGGCAATGCCATTAAACCCAATCTTCCACTGTTATCTTGCCCTGTCATTTCATTCTTTGGACGTGTACGAATCCCTTCGTACACTTGATGATGATGTGGTCGTGACCGTCGTGTCTTGCTACTTGATCACCATGTCTGTCCTCACCTATGTATCCGTCCGGATGCAACCGGTGTTGTAGGACCTTGAAGTATGTCTAGAGGGGGGGGGTGATTAGACTACTTGATCAATTAAAAACTTAACCTTTTCCCACTTTTAGAGTTTGGCAGATTTTAGCTATCTTTGGACAAGTCAAGCAATCATCACACAATTCAAGCAAGCATGCAAAGAGTATATGAGCAGCGGAAATTAAAGCATGCAACTTGCAAGAAAGTAAAGGGAAGGGTTTGGAGGATTCAAACGCAATTGGAGACACAGATGTTTTTGTCATGGTTCCGATAGGTGGTGCTATCGTACATCCACGTTGATGGAGACTTCAACCCACGAAGGGTAACGGTTGCGCGAGTCCACGGAGGGCTCCACCCACGAAGGGTCCACGAAGAAGCAACCTTGTCTATCCCACCATGGCCGTCGCCCACGAAGGACTTGCCTCACTAGCGGTAGATCTTCATGAAGTAGGCGATCTCCTTGCCCTTACAAACTCCTTGGTTCAACTCCACAATCTTGTCGGAGGCTCCCAAGTGACACCTAGCCAATCTAGGAGACACCACTCTCCAAGAAGTAACAAATGGTGCATTGATGATGAACTCCTTGCTCTTGTGCTTCAAATGATAGTCTCCCCAACACTCAACTCTCTCTCATGGGATTTGGATCTGGTGGAAAGAAGATTTGAGTGGAAAGCAACTTGGGGAAGGCTAGAGATCAAGATTCATATGGTAGGAATGGAATATCTTGGCCTCAACACATGAGTAGGTGGTTCTCTCTCAGAAATGGTAAGTTGGAAGTGTAGGTTTGTTCTGATGGCTCTCTCCACGAATGAAGAGGAGGTGGAGGGGTATATATAGCCTCCACACAAAATCTAACCGTTACACACAATTTACCAAACTCGGTGGGACCGATTCAACAGACTCGGTCAGACCGATTTAGTAAACCTAGTGACCGTTAGGATTTTCGGTGGGACCGACATGCAACTCGGTAGGACCGATATGGTTAGGGTTAGGGCATAACGTAATCTCGGTAAGACCGATTACACAAACTCGGTGAGACCGATTTTGGTAATAAGCTTTCCAGAGAGTTGGTCAGGTAAACTCGGTGGGACCGATTCGCTCATTTCGGTGAGACCGAAATGTTACGAAAAGGAAACAGGGAGTTTACATTGCAATCTCGGTGGGACCGATCGCTCACTTCGGTTAGACCGAAACGTTACGAAGGGAAACAGAGAGATTACAACCCCATCTCGGTGAGACCGAGATCCCTATCGGTAAGACCGATTTGCCTAGGGTTTGTGGCAGTGGCTATGACATATGAACTCGGTGGGACCGATTTTGACTTTGGGTTTAGGTCATATGTGGATGTGAGAAAGTAGTTGAGGGTATTTGGAGCATATCACTAAGAACATGAAGCAAGAGGCGCATTAAGCAACACCTCATCCCTCCTTGATAGCATTGGCTTTTCCTATAGACTCAATGTGATCTTGGATCACTAAAATGTAAAATGAAGAGTCTTGAGCTTTTGAGCTTGAGCCAATCCTTTGTCCTTCATATTTTGAGGGATCCACTTTCATCATCCATGCCATGCCATTCATTGAGCTTTCCTGAAATAATAGTCTTGGAATAGTATTAGCTCAATGAGCTATATGTTGTTATGAATTACCAAAACCACCTAGGGATAGTTGCACTTTCAATCTCCCCCTTTTTGGTAATTAATGACAACATATAGATCAAAGCTTCGACAAATGATAATAAGATTGAAAAGCATCGTCGCTTTGAGAAGTATGTGATAAGCAAGAGCTCCCCCTAAATTTGTGCATAGTTTAAAATTTGCTTTGGACTGCAAATGCACAAGGAATTAGGCTCATGGGTTACTCTTCCATGTCACATACATCTTGGTGGAGCGCTCAAAATAATAAAGATTGAATACATGCACTCATCACCAAGCAAAGTGAATGATCATATAAGGATAGGTAAGATAATATCATTCAGCAAGCATAAGTGTAGCTTATGATCAAACACATGATCATCAATGTCTCACAGATAACAGCATAGTATCTCAAGCAATCAAAAGCAAACAAAGTTTAACCACCAAAGCAAGAGAGAACAAAAGCAACACTCTCTCTCTCGAAGCCTATGATCTATACATTTTTCTCCCCCTTTGGCAACAAGTTACCAAAAAGTTCATAGAAAATGCATAGTGCTAGATCGACTCTCAGGCTTGATCTTCAGGTGGTGGTGTAGAGATGGCTCCTTGGACGAAGGCTTCAGTTGAAGTGGAAGGAGCTGGAGGAGTTGGTGCTGGAGCTGGTTGCACTGGAGCTGTAGGAGCTGTAGCTGGTGCAGATGATGTGGCTCTGGAGTCTGTCACAGGCACTGCAGCTGACCTATGAGCTCTAGGCACTCTGGCAAATGCATCAGTGGTTGTCTTGCCCTTCCTCTCCTGCATGTCATCCTGGAGCTGCTCCACAACTGACTGAATCTCAGTTACTTTGACATCTAGATCATAGAATTTTTGTTCCATGATTCTTTCCAGGCTCTCCTGGTTTTGAGTTAGGGTGGCCAACCCCTTCTCAATCCTCAGTGTTGATGCTATCAAGTAACCAAGCTGCTCCTGCTTGTTCTTCAAAAAGTACTCAGATGCCTCCTCTTGAGTTGGCATCTTGGCAGCCTTCTCTCTCTTTGCCTTCTCCTTCTGCTCTTGAGCTTGCACTGATGATGGTTCATTCTCATTCATCACAACTTGATTGTCCTCAAAGTCTGGATAGATAGCAAAATGTTCCTTATCCAGCAAGTATGTTCCTGTGCCCATCTTTGAGTTAATCAACTCCTGAATCTGTGGGGCATACCCACAACTCCTCTTCTGGTCTGCTGCTGTCCTCTTAATGGTCTCAACAATGAGGCTCATGACCTTGAATTTTTGTGGCACATCAAACAAGTGCAGCAAGTTGATAGCATGCCCTCTAATCATGTTGTGGTCACCTGACTTGGGCAAAAGAGTGTGCCTTAGGATCCAGTTGATGGTTGGCAGCCCTGACAGAAGAAAGTGGATTGACCCAAACTTGAAAGTCTCAAGAGCTTTGTTTGGGATCTCCTTGTACATATGAGCCATGGTATTGTGGTCCATCTTCTTCTTGGCATAGACATCCAAGTCATCTTCACTCTCCTTTGGGGCATTGATCAGACTGGCCCATTCCTCAATTGTTGACTGGTACCTTGTACCTTCAGACATCCAAATTATCCTGCCATCTGGATAGAAGTGTGTTGTGGAGTAGAATTGCATAATGAGCTCATCATTCCACTTTGTGAACTTCTGCCCAACAAAGTCTGCAACTCCACAAGCAACAAAGCTGTCTTGCACTCCAAGATAGTGTTCCTCATTTTCCTTCATGTAGGTCCAGTCGACCCACCTCATATCACACACTATTGGTTTCTTGTCCAACAGCACTGTCTCATAGAAGTCCTGTTGTTCCTTAGTGTGGAACCTGTAGTCAACAGCAGTCCTTCTCCTGGTAGCATATGGATCTGACAGCCTCCACAATCTGAGTCCTGCATCCTTTCTCAACTTCATGTTCTCAGCCACAGGATGAGCATCATTGTGGTCTGGAATCTTGGGCTTTAGCTTCCTCAGGACTTGTCCTTCATCATCTTCTTCATTAGCAACTTCAGGCACTGGGCCTTGTTCTTCTCAGCAGCTGGAATACTCCTGGTATTCCTCTTTGGTGCAAGTCTTGGGCTTGGGGGCAGCTTTGGGTGCTTCCTTGGGCTTTGATGTTGCAGCCCCTGACTTTATAGCATCACCCATTAGCTTTTGTGCCTTGGGTGCTGGTGCAGCAACCTCTTCTTCCTCTTCAGAGTCTCTCCTCATAGAGGGATTTCCAAGAACCTGGGCAGTAGTGGTTCTGGCTCTCTTCTTCTTCTTATCTTGACCAGCAGCTTCATCTTCTGATTCTATGGTAAACTTCATAGTTTCTCCAGTGGGAACTTTCTTGGGTTTGGAAGTTGTGAATCTTCTTGCAGGTGCCTCTTTGGGTTCACTCTTTTCAGGCACTTGAGTTGATCCTCTGACCTTCAGCATAGGTGTCCTCTTGGCAGGAACCTTCCTATTGAGTCCAGGCTTTGTGTTCTTTGCTGAGGCATACTCCTTTTTGAGCACTACCTTCTTGGAGGTAGCCTCATCTTCTTCTGCCATATAATCCTCATCTTCAGATTCTGAGGTTCTCTTCTTCCTTGTCCTGGTGGCAGCTTTAGGCAGATTGCTTGGGGTGCTCCTGCTGCCATCATCTGAAGTGCTAGAGGGACTAGTGCCCTCACTCATGTGATTGTGCTCTTCTGACTTGTTCCGACTATCACTTTGGTCTGACATGCTGCAAATCACTGACTGCTGACCCTGTGAATAGTTATAGATGAGATAGAATGGATGAGCATCACAAAATGCAGAGATTTTTGCAAAAGAATGATTCAAAAACTCAGTTTTAGTTTTCCACAGAAAGCATTTCGGATCAACCGATTTTCAAACTCGGTGATACCGAAGCAGTTTTTGGAACCTAAACTGGTGAACTCGGTCGGACCGAGTCACAGTTCGGTGGCACCGAGACTGCTAGGGTTTCACAAAGTCCTAAAATCGGTCACACCGATTAGCAATTCTCGGTCAGACCGAGAGTTACTAGTGCAATGGCGTTAGCCAAATCGGTGGGACCGAGTTTTTCAACTCGGTGGGTCCGAGATGGTTTCGGCGGAAACCTAACCCTAAATTTTCAAATCGCATCTAATCTAAGGATTGTATTGACTGGATAGGAGTGTTTCAATCGTGGCAAGAATCATAATGAACACAATGTGCTAGGAATCGGACGAGGATAGCACTGTGATCGAGTCCATACCCTAGCTTGGCGATGAACTCGCTACGGCGGCAACGGCGGGGGTGAATTCCGTTGACGGCAGCGGAGACCAGCGACAGGAGGCGGCTGGCGACGAGGAGACGATCCGGAGACCCTGGAGGCAGAGCGAGCTATTGCGCGGGCGAAGAGGTTCGGAGAAATTTCCAAATTTTTGCCCGTGAGTATATATAGCCCGACCCTGTCGGTGTGACCGAGTGGAACAACTCGGTGGCACCGAGATGCATAACTGTATACAGTTACAGCAACTCGGTGTGACCGAAAAGTTCAAATCGGTTGCACCGAGATTGAAAACCTAGATCGACTTAGTGATCTCGGTAGGACCGAAATGGAGGAATCGGTCAGACCGAGAATCACAAAGAAGTTTTGGAAGTTTAAGTCTATGACGAATCGGGGACTCCGAGTGCTCCTCACACAGAGTGGTTCGAATCTGACTTGATCAAATTTTGTGATGTAGCATGAATAGAGTTTGAGACGAGAAAAGCATAGATAGCTAGAGAAGGTTCTTAGGCATTCTTGTCCATCCACTTGGCCAAAGAAAAAGAACCCAAACAATCAAAGCAACAAGTGGATGTCCTCGAATGAGTAAAATATGCAACCAACATGCTCACACAATAGAATGGCAAATAAAATATGTGGCAAAGCATGCACAACCAATTCTAGCATCTATCAAACAATTGGCGATGACTAGGTCATCTATATATGAGTATATTGACTTAGGAGTCAAATGAGAACATTTGATCATAGGTCATACTCATCGTTTAAGCTCAAGTGGGGTTACCACTTTTACATAATGCATTGATGTGTTCACACCATTAGAGTTGCTTTGACTCAATTCTTAGAGTTAAGCTCCCCCTAGATGTGAGATCCCCTTTTAGAGGGATGAACTAACCTTGGGTTTTGTCGATGATGACTTCATGTAGGTGTTGAAGATGTGGGTGCTCAATGTTGATGTAGATCATTTGGAGCAATCCTTTGGAGTGAGTTGCACTTTCAACATACCTACATGGGTTAGTCCCACAAGGAACAAACAAGAATATCCATAGACATAGAGTGATGCACACACAAGATGATGTCCATGAAATCATTAGGTTACCTTGTCCCTTGCCTTACCAACATGAGGGTTTGTGACTCCTTGAACTAGTGCAAGATGTGGAAGTTGATTGCACTTGTCCTTGCCATAATGATATGAGTGAAGAATGTTGGCGGAGTCACCCTCAAGAACTCTCTAGTTCTTCTTCTTCGGGATCCACATCATCTTGATGGGAATCCTTGGAGTTGTAGTTGTACTTGATGAAGTAGAACTTGACGTAGTCTTGGGAACCCACTTGACCGAGGCCTTAGGTGCTTCTTCAAATGCATCAATCTCCTCTTGAAGCTTGTCCTTGCCTTTGTTCTTGTGGTCTTGTGGTGGAAGATCATCTTGTGCTTGTGTTCCCTTGAAGGAAGTAGGATCATACTTCTCTTGTTGAGGAACAAACTTCGTCTTGGGGTATTGATCTTCTTCCCACTCAACTCCATTGGCATTGAACTTTCGTTCAAAACCAACACCTTGATTCTTCCGGTGCCTTCCTTGCTTGCGTACAATTTCCTCGAATTGCTTACTCCCGGCAAGGCTCTTGTAAACACCTTTCTCTATAATTCCCTTCAATAAGCTATTTTCTTGCTCAAGTGTAACTTGGCTAAGAGAATCATTAGTGGAATCAAGAGAACTACTAGAAGCAACAATATTGGATTTGGCATTATTATTGTTACTACTAGAGGAAGGATCTTTCTTGTACTTGTTACTAGACTTGACTTGAGGCATGTAAGTAGATAAGAGTAAACGCTTGGCAATGTAAGAAGAACTTTTCTTACGGAGATCATCATTGATTGCTTTTAAGAACTCATGCTCTTGCTCAAGATTGAGCTTTTCAAAGCGTAACTTCTCATGAGCCCTTAAAAGTTCTCGATGATCTTCGAAGATAGTTTCATGAGCTAACTTAAGAGTGTTTAGTTCTTTAGTTAGAAGCTCAATCTTCTCCTTATCATTGTCATTCGTTTTATCTTGATTAGCATGATTAATTGACGTTTCATCATAGTATTCATCACTAGAGTTGTCAACAAGTAAATCATCATCACTAGCAAGTCATCTTCATCACTATTGAAATCAACATACTCGGGATGTGTTACCTTTGGACCTTTGGCCATGAAGCATCTTCCAATTCCTTCATTTGGTGAGTCAAATATGTCGTAGGAGTTGGTTGACACAAGTGCTAGACCGGCAACACCTTCATCTTGAGTATATTCGGAGTCGGAGTGATAGCTTCTCTCGGAGTGATTGTCGGAGTCGGAGCCGGATACCCATTCACCAACATGAGCTTGATGTCTTCATTTTGTGTAGCTCCTTGATGACTTGTCCTTCCTTTCCGAATCCTTGCTTCTCCGTGAGGGTCTTCGTTCATAACGATCATCTCTACTCCTCCTCTCTCTTGGTGGTGATTCTTCTCTTTTGCTTCTTCTTTTTGGAGAATCTTCTCTTCTTTTGTAGGGTGTCGTACACTCATTGGAATAGTGTCCGGGTCTCCCACAATTGTAGCAATTGCGCTCTCGACTAGAAGATCTTTTGTCATTGTAGGACCTTGACTTAGAGCTTCTTTCTTTGCTTCTACTCTTGTACAACTTGTTGAAGTTCTTCACCATTAAGCTCAATTCTTCATTGAAGGTTTGTTTCTCACTTGATGATGTGGGGGCTTCACATGAGGCTTTGTAAGCACCACTTGACTTGTTGTGAAGTTCCTCCTTATCCTTGAGTGACATCTCATGAGCAACAATTCTTCCAATGACTTCCGTTGGCTCGAGATCTTTGTAGTTTGGCATCATTTGGATCAATGTGCACACGGTAGCGTACTTCCCATCCAATGCTCTCAGGATCTTCTTGATGATGAATCTGTCGGTCATCTCTTCACTCCCTAAGCCAGCAATCTCATTTCTGATAAGAGCAAGCCTAGAGTACATTTCAGCGACACCTTCACCATCTTTCATTTTGAACTTGTCAAGCTGACTTTGGAGCACATCCAACTTGGATTCCTTGACGGAGTCGGTACCTTCATGCATATCAATCAAAGTATCCCAAATTTCCTTTGCATTCTCAAGACGGCTGATTTTGTTGAATTCCTCGGGGCACAAGCCATTGAAGAGGATATCGCAAGCTTGAGCATTGTATTGCAGCATCTTCAACTCTTCCGCGCTAGCTTCACGATTTGGCTCTCTCCCATCAAATAATTCACCTTGCAAGCCAATACACACAATAGCCCAAATGGCGGGGTTATGTCTGAGAATATGCATTTTCATCTTATGCTTCCAACTAGCAAAATTAGTACCATCCAAGTAAGGACCTCTACGGTGATAATTTCCCTTGCTAGACGCCATACTCTCCTAGGTTGTGAAACCAAGGCTATGACCACCAAAAGCTATGGAAATCAAAGCAAATGGAGACCCAAGCTCTGATACCACTTGTAGGACCTTGAAGTATGTCTAGAGGGGGGGTGATTAGACTACTTGATCAATTAAAAACTTAACCTTTTCCCACTTTTAGAGTTTGGCAGATTTTAGCTATCTTTGGACAAGTCAAGCAATCATCACACAATTCAAGCAAGCATGCAAAGTGTAACATCCCAGAATTCTAAATTTTGGAATGTTATAATAAATAGATAGATTGATTGTTTGTTTGATTGTTATGTGATTGATTGAGTGAAATTCGAAACTGTTTGAAAGTTAAATGAGAGGGAATAAAAGGACTTTCCCAAAACTTTCATTTTTGCTTTTATGATCTTTGTGAATTCAAATTCTTTTCATCACAAAACCCTGGAGAGAAGATGACATGACTTGTTCCATTTATTTAAATGACAAGGGGTGTTGAAAATATTTGAATTTCATTTGGAAAATATTTCCAACCTAGGAACTTTATGCAACTCAATAATTTTCACGAGCGAAGATAAAATGACTTCTTCAAAACATATGAAATATGAGTTGGGAGTTTCAAACAATTAAATTCAAAGTTCTTTTGAATTTATTTTTCAATTTGGAGTTATTTGAGTTTTCTTCAAATTATTTTTCTCCAAAAATAAAATATATGGAAAATAGGGTAACATGATTCCCTACATCAGAAAATTGGAGAGAAATAAATTTGAATTAATTTTGGTATTTTAAAAATGATTTTTTATTGAATTTTACTAGGGCAGAAGCACTCTTTGCTTTATTTGAATTTGTGAGTATTTTATTTGACTCTAGAAAAATGTTCAGATTGTAGTTGATATATTATATGCCTATATAAAATGTTTATTTCATTTGTTTTATTTTTGTTTCTCTGTGTTGTTTAAAAAAAAGAACTCTCTTCCCTCCGACTGGGCCGGCCCAGCACCAGGCCAGGCCACGGCCCAGCGCCCGCGCCGCCGCCTCCGACTCCGGGAGGAGTCCGCCGCCCGCACGCCTCTCGAGCGCGCCGCCGTCTTTGGCCCGGCCTCCTCGCGCCCCCTTCTCCACGCCACCTCCTCCCCTCGCCCTTTAAAAGGCGAGATCCGCCGCCCCGGCCCCGTTTTCCCCTCTCTGTCCGCCGCCGCACTCGCCGGGATCCACCGCCGCCGACGAGATCCACTCGCCGCTGCCGCACCGTTCCGTCGCCGAAGACGAGCGCCGCCGCCACCATCGACTTCAGCGCCACGCACCGCACCTCCCCGACCCCGCGGCCACGCCGGAGGACCGCAGGAGCAGCCACGCCGACGACCCCGACGCCGCTGCCGTCTTCTTCTTCGTCGCCGGCGACCCCCACCACCGCGGTACACCCCAGAGCCCCCTCTCGACGGTCTGATCTTGAACCTACGGTTAGGATTAGATGGCGTTTCATTTTTTTTCCGGTATTCGTTAAATAGTGAGTGTTCGCGGGTTAGCGCCTCGGCAGCGAACGTTCATATTAGATTTGTTTGTGTGGCCAGGGACCCGTTTGTAAGTATTTTAATTGCAGTTTAGCCCCTGTTTTTCAAACGATCACAACTTTTTGCTCGTTTGTCCAAATCCAATGAAACCAACGCCCACTTCTTCGTTATGATCCCATCTATCCAGTAAAACAACTCAAACATGTTTTTGAAAGTTTAAAATTTGAATTAGATCTGATTTGAATTTGAACTTCGTTTGATCATAGCTTGAGTTTTATAACTCCGATTTGAGTGATTCTTTTTGCAACTCGAAGTTCTTGACCTAAAATTTCTGATAAGGCCAAATTCACTTAATTTTGGTACTGTTAGAAAATGTTTTATGTTGCAAGAGTTATTTGATTAGTTTTGATGTTTTCCGAATCGTACTCTTCGTTCTTTCTGATCTTTTGAGTGATTTCTTATGTGTGGTTACCATTGCTTGATCGCGATAGATTGACCGGAGTGTGACGAGTAGAACTATCAAGAGTTTTGAGTGCGAATCATCTTCATCAACATTGCAGGCAAGTTCACACTTTGATCATATCCCTTTCATACCCAGTTTTCATTGCATTAGTTCAATCCTCCAAACAATTGCATGATTAGGATCTGAATTAAATTGTGGGTTTTGGGAAGTAGATTGAGGTAGCACCTATTACCTGTTTTATTTTCAAACCCTTGGGTGTTACTTCTACGTTTTCTTATTATGCCATGCTATGCTAGTAGACGTGGATTGGGTGAGTGAATTTCCATGATAGATGTGAGATTGTTAATTAATGGTTTATTTAAGGTGGCAACTTAAACACACATCTGGGTGGATTGAGGCACCTGGTTACTCCAGGACTTGCTTGTCTAGGCACCTGGGTTTGCAGGACTTGCCTGTATTTCTTCGGACCGCCACCCAGGCTCAAAGGGATCATGAGATTATTCAAACTAGAAACTTCTGTGTGCAGCCACATGCTATTATGGGCTCTAGCATAGTTGACTAAGTTGTGCGAACTCTTACGGGGTGGACTAGCAGATGTAGGGGATGTAGGTTGGTACGGTCTACCCCTCTTGTAAGGTGCTAGTGCTTCTGAAAGACTATGTCTCGGTCATCCGTTTCTCAAACACCATGTAGTGCGAGAAATCAACGGAGGCGATCGAGTCATGTGGGGAAAAGTGCGCAAACCTCTGCAGAGTGTACAAACTAATCATGATTAGCCGTGTCCCCGGTTATGGACATCTTGAGTATCTAGTACTTGATTTTCCTGTGAATCTCATCATGTTACTATAATCAATATTGTTGGGTTTTAATGAGTACTTTTTAATTGGGATTGAGAATGCTGTCAACCATTCTCAATGTTTAACAACCACCATGATAGTTAAATAAATTTATTCCTTTGCAGTAGGGAAAAAGTGGCTTTTCGCAAAAACACTGTAACCATAGAGCTTTTCCCACCAGCCAAATATGCATGTAGTTATAGCCTTTATTCATCATTGTTCTATGGTGTGAATTTGCCAGTACATTCAATGTACTGACCCTCTGTGGCTGCAACGTCTCATGTTGCAGGATCTTACGACGAGTAAGTGATAGGTTAGGGTTACGATTTCCTATACTCAACTTTGCCGTTGGTGTTGATGGGAATCCACAAACTTGTTACTTCCGCTATTTGGATTGAGGTAATAGTATTTACGTTATTTTATACATGTGATTTACCTCTGTTATAAATCCTCGAGTACTGTGTGTGTCAGCATACCGATCCAGGGATGACATGTAAGCACAGAGACTTGATCCATTCGGGTCGGGTCGCTACAAGATGGTATCAGAGCCAGGTTGACTGTAGGACGTGACCCTAGAAACTGGCAAGCCCATAGGAAAGATTTTTCTCTACAACCTTCTTTTCCAAAAGGATCTTCTACCTCTCTTCTCTTCTGAGCTTATTCAAATATTCCCTTTTAGTGAGACCATACCCCTTTTCCCCTTTTGACCCCTTGAGGATTCGAATGATGAGACCACTCCAAGAAGGACCAGATAGCAGACAACTAAGACCATTTGGAATGAAGAGGATTTTACCATACATTATGATAATGGAAACTACAACGGTGAAAACTCCGAAGACTAGGAGAATATGAAGAATTCCCAGATTTGGTATGACCAAGGAAGGCTACACTTATGGAACTTGGCAGACTATGGAAGTTGTCAATACCCGAGATCAAGGTGTATCGAAGAAAAACCTAGGCAGGAGATATTAACTATGGAATGATAGCTCATGGCAGTAACATGGGCATAAACACGGTTATCCATGATGTTATCGCCCGCTTATGCTATTGTCACCGGGCTGAGTTAAGCATGCAAATGCATGGAAAGATTGGATGGTAGAAAGCTGATGGAGCAGCCATCAGCAAAGGATGTAGCTTTAACCTTAACCGGTGTATCACCAGGATCTGGAGTGTTACATCAAGAAGTTAAGATGGACCTACAAGAAGCTGTATTTGATAAGGAAGCAGTTCGTGAACAACTCAGGACCCAGAAGCTGAAAGTAGCCAAGCTGGAGGAGCAAAGCCTCGAGATACCTGATATTAGTCCGGAGCAGAAGGACAGAAGGACATGGTTCATGCCAAGGATGTTGGAACCCAGAAGTTTGGAATGCAATTGCTAAATATTAAAGGACGTCACGAGAGACTTCGCGTCAACAGAGATGATTTGGCAAAAGAACTTGAGAATGACAAGCATGATCAGAAGGAGCCACCGGAGACATGAGCAAGACTTGAAGAGTTTGATGACGTTGAGATGTATAGGCCATTACAAGACCAACCCCTGTTACATACTTACGTTAGATGCGACGATTCTGAGCTGTCATTTGTTTGTTGTTTTTTCGACAGCCTCAATAAAATATGTCTTTTCAAAATTTTTGTTTGTATTGTGTGTATCCCTCCCTATCTCTCTTATCCCACCCCAAACCCATGGACCCAATAGAGGATGAATGGAGATGAGCTTATATTTTCTGGACCGATGAGTCAATTGGAGATGGACCAATGGATTCAGAACATGGAGGATCATATGGAGAGTGACACTACAGCCGGAAAGGATATGGCCCAGCATGCTCTTCCGTTCTTTGAAAGAGGTGTTGCTACTTGGTAGAGGATGTACCAAACCATCAATGGATGGCAAGGAGTAACTGCATGGGAATAATTTAAGCTGACTCTGCAAAAATCTCGGTTTGTGTCCCAGAAGTTGAAGCCTTATGGAAGTGATATGAAGAAACCCTGTGCATACAAGCTTTGTGGAGAAATAGGACACAACCATAAAGAAAACAAGGACGAATACCCTCATAAGCGGAGGATTACCAAAGGAGTTAGTCGAGGCTTTTCACGGAACTTCGGTTGGAGATTGTTCCCAATGGAAGTTCAGTCTACATTGTTGGGAAGGATTCGTGAAGCTCAGAAGTATGACAAGGAGATTGCTGAGGTAAAAGAGAGAATGAGCAAAGGAAAGACCGAGGTTTTCGTAAGCATGAGCACGACACCTTATGGTTCAAGGATCATGTATATGTGCCTAATAATGCAAAGATCAGGAAGTAAATACTTCAAGAGACTCATGACTTACCATATTCGATTCGCCCTGGAAACACCAAGATGTATTTGGAATTGAAGGAGCGTTTCTGGTGGACTGGTATGAAGAAAGATATTGCGGAGTATGTAGTCGTAGGTGATGTATGCCAGAGAGAGTAAAAGCAGAGCATCAGAAGCCAGCAGGATTACTACAGCCTATGCCGATACCCGAATGGAAGTGGGATAAGCTTGGCATGGATTTCATTACCGGATTTCCCAGAACCCGAATGGGACATGATTCTATCTGGGTAGTAGATGATTCGCTTGACCAAAGTGGCTCACTTTATCCCAGTGAATACCACCTATACAAGTGCGAAGATGGCCAAGATATATTTTCCCAGAATCGTATGTCTGCATGGAGTTCCGAGGACCATCGTATCAGATAGAGGAACACAGTTTACCTCAAAGTTTTGGAATCAGCTGCACCACACTTTGGGTACTAGGCTAGAGTTCAGTACAGCCTTTCATCCGCAGACAGATGGATAGATCGAGAGAGTCAATCAGATTCTGGAGAACATGTTGAGAGCATGTGCGCTAGATTATGGATCTAGTAGGGATGATAATCTACCTTACGCGGAGTTCTCATACAACAACAGTTACCAAGCCAGTGAAGATGACCCCTTTTGAAGCGTTGTATGTGAGAAGGAGCCCGACACCGTTGATGTGGGATGAAGTTGGAGACTGTTAGTTGTTTGGACAAAATGTGATCAAGGAGTCAGAAGAGAATGTTAAGTTGATTCGAGATAGACTGAAGGTAGCTCAGTCCAGGCAGAAGAGTTATGCAGGCTCAAAAACGCAAGGAGAAAGTTTATGAAATTGGTGACAGAGCATGTCTTCGTGTGTCCCCTCTGTGAAGAGTTAAACTATTTGGAGTTAAGGGAAAGTTAGCCCCGAGTTTTGTAGGACCATACCGAGTTTTGGAGCATATGGGAGACGTGGCCAACGAGTTGGAGTCACCCGAAGGACTGTCAGGAGTTCATGATGTGTTTCACATCTCCCAGTTGAAGGAGTGCCATGCAGGGATGGCCAATATTCCCCTGTAAGGACGCTTGACCCTGGAAAGGATAATGATGTTCCACGAAGTGGAGTATGGACTTCATAAGTATAAGTTTTTATCTCGGTATGTGGGATATCCCACGAGGATGAATAGATGTATTACTATTGGACATAAAGGAGATATGATGTTGGAAGTATGGAGCAGTGGCGACTCTATGATGAGTCGGAGTAATCACGTCTTAGTTTGGTACAACAGAAGGAAGATGGAGACAGTATCATTGGATGGATTTAAGAATACTAGGAAGTTGGAAGTTGGAATAACGATCAGTTGCCCGCGATGATGAGTTCAAGGATTACAAGTGATGAGATGGGCCATAACCCACAGGCCCAGTACCTGCCAAGAAGCAAGCACATTCTTGCCGAATGAAAAACCCTGGTAGAAGTTACGATTTTATCGACAGACGATCCTATAGGAGTTTACGCAAAACCTGAGAGTTGTGAAGGAACGATAGATGTTTGTTTGGCTTGCAGAATAAATGGATTTATCCGAACTTGGTTCGTCGACAAGAGAAATTCTGCAATGCTTGTAAGGATGACCGAGTGTTAGAATGCGAGATTCGCTAAACCATATACAAGATAATGATTTGGGTGCAGGATGGATTGATCACCATACCGACTTACTCTTATTATTCGCCTTGCTATATGGGATGGTAAATCTGAGTGACTTACCTATAGTAGAGAGACGACGATCAAAACCTTATTTGAACCTTATAATGGTATAAGTATTTTCCCTTGTACAAGGCCGCTGTTGCCAAACATAGGTCATACGGTGAGGTTCAACCCAGACCTGTTTTCTGCAGGAGAAACCATAAATTGTTGACCACCATGAGATATCGATAACTAATTAGTATTGGCACCAGACCCGTCAGCTAAGAAGACCCAGTCTCGGAATAACCTTACCAAGATGAAAGGACAGAAGAACTGCGGTAAAGGTTATGCCACCACCGAAAGAGCCCAGAGAAGGAAATTTTTTCAGAGGATCTGAGAAGATCGACGCTGCCAACAATAAGGATGGAGTATAAGAGTTTTGACGGAACCATAACTGGGATTCTAAGGGTGGTAGCACCCCAGACCCCGGACATGATCGATGGATTTTGAAGACCTCAAACCCTAACCTATTTCTTGCTAGCCTCTCCGAATCTCGAGGACGAGATTCATTCTAAGGGTGGTAGGTTTGTAACATCCCAAAATTCTAAATTTTGGAATGTTATAATAAATAGATAGATTGATTGTTTGTTTGATTGTTGTGTGATTGATTGAGTGAAATTCAAAACTTTTTGAAAGTTAAATGAGAGGGAATAAAAGGACTTTCCCAAAACTTTCATTTTTTTCTTTTCTGATCTTCGTGAATTCAAGTTCTTTTCTTCACAAAACCCTGGAGAGAAGATGACATGACTTCTTCAATTTATTTAAATGACAAGGGGTGTTGAAAATATTTGAATTTCATTTGGAAAATATTTCCAACCTAGGAACTTTATGCAACTCAATAATTTTCACGAACGAAGATAAAATGACTTCTTCAAAACATATGAAATATGAGTTGGGAGTTTCAAACAATTAAATTCAAAGTTCTTTTGAATTTATTTTTCAATTTGGAGTTATTTGAGTTTTCTTCAAATTATTTTTCTCCAAAAATAAAATATATGGAAAATAGGGTAACATGATTCCCTACATCAGAAAATTGGAGAGAAATAAATTTGAATTAATTTTGGTATTTTAAAAATGATTTTTTATTGAATTTTACTAGGGCAGAAGCACTCTTTGCTTTATTTGAATTTGTGAGTATTTTATTAGACTCTAGAAAAATGTTAAGATTGTAGAAAATCTTTTTCTGAAAATTTTGATACATTATATGCCTATATAAAATGTTTATTTCGTTTGTTTTATTTTTGTTTCTCTGTGTTGTTTTAAAAAAGAACTCTCTTCCCTCCGACTGGGCCGGCCCAGCACTAGGCCAGGCCACGGCCCAGCGCCCGCGCCGCCGCCTCCGACTCCGGGAGGAGTCCGCCGCCCGCACGCCTCCCGAGCGCGCCGCCGTCTTCGCCCCGGCCTCCTCGCACCCCCTTCTCCACGCCACCTCCTCCCCTCGCCCTTTAAAAGGCGAGATCCGCCGCCCCGGCCCCATTTTCCCCTCTCTGTCCGCCGCCGCACTCGCCGGGATCCGCCGCCGCCGGCGATATCCACTTGCCGCTGCCGCACCGTTCCGTCGCCGAAGACGAGCGCCGCCGCCACCATCGACTTCAGCGCCACGCGCCGCACCTCCCCGACCCCGCGGCCATGCTGGAGGACCGCAGGAGCAGCCACGCCGACGACCCCGACGCCGCTGCCGTCTTCTTCTTCGTCGCCGGCGACCCCCACCACCGCGGTACACCCCGGAGCCCCCTCTCGACCGTCTGATCTTGAACCTACGGTTAGGATTAGATGGCGTTTCGTTTTTTTCCGGTATTTGTTAAATAGTGAGTGTTCGCGGGTTAACGCCTCGGCAGCGAACGTTCATATTAGATTTGTTTGTGTGTCCAGGGACCCGTTTGTAAGTATTTTAATTGCAGTTTAGCCCCTGTTTTTCAAACGATCACAACTTTTTGCTCGTTTGTCCAAATCCAACGAAATCAACGCCCACTTCTTCGTTATGATCCCCTCTATCCAGTAAAACAGCTCAAACATGTTTTTGAAAGTTTAAATTTTGAATTAGATCAGATTTGAATTTGAACTTCGTTTGATCATAACTTGAGTTTTATAACTCCGATTTGAGTGATTCTTTTTGCAACTCGAAGTTCTTGACCTAAACTTTCTGATAAGGCCAAATTCACTTAATTTTGGTACTGTTAGAAAATGCTTTATGTTGCAAGAGTTATTTGATTGGTTTTGATGTTTTCCGAATCGTACTCTTCGTTCTTTTTGATCTTTTGAGTGATTGCTTATGTGTGGTTACCATTGCTTGATCGCGATAGATTGACCGGAGTGTGACGAGTAGAACTATCAAGAGTTTTGAGTGCGAATCATCTTCATCAACATTGCAGGCAAGTTCACACTTTGATCATATCCCTTTCATACCCAGTTTTCATTGCATTAGTTCAATCCTCCAAACAATTGCATGATTAGGATCTGAATTAAATTGTGGGTTTTGGGAAGTAGATTGAGGTAGCACCTATTACCTGTTTTATTTTCAAATCCTTGGGAGTTACTTCTACGTTTGCTTATTATGCCATGCTATGCTAGTAGACGTGGATTGGGTGAGTGAATTTCCATGACAGATGTGAGATTGTTAATTAATGGTTTATTTAAGGTGGCAACTTAAACACACATCTGGGTGGATTGAGGCACCTGGTTACTCCAGGACTTGCCTATCTAGGCACCTGGGTTTCCAGGACTTGCCTGTATTTCTTCGGACCGCCACCCAGGCTCAAAGGGATCATGAGATTATTCAAACTAGAAACTTCCGTGTGCAGCCACATGCTATTATGGGCTCTAGCATAGTTGACTAAGTTGTGCGAACTCTTACGGGGTGGACTAGCAGATGTAGGGGATGTAGGTTGGTACGGTCTACCCCTCTTGTAAGGTGCTAGTGCTTCTGAAAGACTATGTCTCGGTCATCCGTTTCTCAAACACCATGTAGTGCGAGAAATCAACGGAGGCGATCGAGTCATGTGGGGAAAAGTGCGCAAACCTCTGCAGAGTGTACAAACTAATCATGATTAGCCGTGTCCCCGGTTATGGACATCTTGAGTATCTAGTACTTGATTTTCCTGTGAATCTCATCATGTTACTATAATCAATATTGTTGGGTTTTAATGAGTACTTTTTAATTGGGATTGAGAATGCTGTCAACCATTCTCAATGTTTAACAACCACCATGATAGTTAAATAAATTTATTCCTTTGTAGTAGGGAAAAGTGGCTTTTCGCAAAAACACTGTAACCATAGAGCTTTTCCCACCAGCCAAATATGCATGTAGTGATAGCCTTTATTCATTATTGTTCTATGGTGTGAATTTGCCAGTACATTCAATGTACTGACCCTCTATGGCTGCAACGTCTCATGTTGTAGGATCTTACGACGAGTAAGTGATACGTTAGGGTTACGATTTCCTATACTCAACTTTGCCGTTGGTGTTGATGGGAATCCACAACCTTGTTACTTCCGCTATTTGGATTGAGGTAATAGTATTTACGTTATTTTATACATGTGATTTACCTCTGTTATAAATCCTCGAGTACTGTGTGTGTCAGCATACCGATCCAGGGATGACACGTAAGCACAAAGACTTGATCCATTCGGGTCGGGTCGCTACAAGATGGTATCAGAGCCAGGTTGACTGTAGGACGTGACCCTAGAAACTGGCAAGCCCATAGGAAAGTTTTTCTCTACAACCTTCTTTTTCAAAAGGATCTTTTACCTCTCTTCTCTTCTGAGCTTATTCGAAATTCCCTTTTAGTGAGACCATACCCCTTTTCCCCTTTTGACCCCCTGAGGATTCGAATGATGAGACCACTCCAAGAAGGACCAGATATCGGATAACTAAGACCATTCGGAATGAAGAGGATTTTACCATACATTATGATAATGGAAACTACAACGGTGAAAACTCCGAAGACTAGGAGAATATGAAGAATTCCCAGATTTGGTATGACCAAGGAAGGCTACACTTATGGAACTTGGCAGACTATGGAAGTTGTCAATACCCGAGATCAAGGTGTATCGAACCTAGGCAGGAGATATGAACTATGGAATGATAGCTCATGGAAGTAACATGGGCATAAACACGGTTATCCATGATGTTATCGCCCGCTTATGCTATTGTCACCGAGCTGAGTTAAGCATGCAAATGCATGGAAAGATTGGATGGTAGAAAGCTGATGGAGCACCCATCAGCAAAGGATGCAGCTTTAACCTTAACCGGTGTATCACCAGGATCTGGAGTGTTACATCAAGAAGTTAAGATGGACCTACAAGAAGCTGTATTTGATAAGGAAGCAGTTCGTGAACAACTCCTTGGTTCAACTCCACAATCTTGTCGGAGGCTCCCAAGTGACACCTAGCCAATCTAGGAGACACCACTCTCCAAGAAGTAACAAATGGTGCGTTGATGATGAACTCCTTGCTCTTGTGCTTCAAATGATAGTCTCCCCAACACTCAACTCTCTCTCATGGGATTTGGATCTGGTGGAAAGAAGATTTGAGTGGAAAGCAACTTGGGGAAGGCTAGAGATCAAGATTCATATGGTAGGAATGGAATATCTTGGCCTCAACACACGAGTAGGTGGTTCTCTCTCAGAAATGGTAAGTTGGAAGTGTAGGTTTGTTTTGATGGCTCTCTCCACGAATGAAGAGGAGGTGGAGGGGTATATATAGCCTCCACACAAAATCTAACCATTACACACAATTTACCAAACTCGGTGGGACTGATTCAACATACTCAGTCAGACCAATTTAGTAAACCTAGTGACCGTTAGGATTTTCGGTGGGGCTGACATGCAACTCGGTAGAACCGATATGGTTAGGGTTAGGGCATAACGTAATCTCGGTAAGACCGGTTACACAAACTCGGTGAGACCGATTTTGGTAATAAGCTTTCCAGAGAGTTAGTCAGGTAAACTCGGTGGGACCGATTTGCTCATTTCGGTGAGACCGAAATGTTACGAAAAGGAAATAGGGAGTTTACATTGCAATCTCGGTGGGACCGATCGCTCACTTCGGTTAGACCAAAACGTTATGAAGGGAAACAGAGAGATTACAACCCCATCTCGGTGAGACCGAGATCCCTATCGGTAAGACCGATTTGCCTAGGGTTTGTGGCAGTGGCTATGACATTTGAACTCGGTGGCGCCGGATAGAAAAAATCGATGGGACCAATTTTGACTTTGGGTTTAGGTCATTTGTGGATGTCAGAAAGTAGTTGAGGGTATTTGGAGCATATCTCTAAGCACATGAAGAAAGAGGCTCATGAAGCAACACCTCATCCCTCCTTGATAGTATTGGCTTTACCTATAGACTCAATGTGATCTTTGATCACTAAAATGTAAAATGAAGAGTCTTGAGCTTTTGAGCTTGAGCCAATCCTTTGTCCTTGATATTTCGAGGGATCCACTTTCATCATCCATGCCATGCCATTCATTGAGCTTTCCTGAAATAATAGTCTTGGAATAGTATTAGCTCAATGAGCTATATGTTGTTATGAATTACCAAAACCACCTAGGGATAGTTGCACTTTCAGGTGTTCAGCTCGCGCTTGGTGTAGCTTTGGTTACACCAACTCCTTCCACACCTGGATGTCACTTTCGTGCACACCGCCATAGCATATTATACCGTAATGCTGGAGTTTCCAGAAGATTTGTGTGCTTAGGAATGCATGCATATTATTGTTGTTAGTAGCCGTAATATGTGATTGCTTGATTAGTTATATTATTAGCATGCTTGTGTGCTTTTATTTTCGTTGTTTCTATTGTTTCTTTGGGACTTCGGTGTTACAAAATTTTCCCCTTATTAAAGTTGTTCATCAACCGACACTGGACCCGAAGAGTTAGCAAGAAATGCAGATATTTGATAACTCAGCTAAACAGAATGGAATTATCAGGCCACTGCATTAGAATTTGGAATATCTCGCCTGAATGCAAAAGAAACCCTGGATGAACTGTCAATATCGAGTTTGCATTAGTGTGTCCTCCTCACAATAGTATGGAATTTGCAGCCGATTGTATTGAGATTGGAAATATCTGATCATGATACCGAATAATCAAGTTTGCCTCATTGTGCACTCTTCATAGCAGAAATGATCAAATCAGCAAGAAGATAAATTGTGTGCAAGACTGACAGAATATTATCAGTCAAAGGCATGGCTCAGATACAAGTTTGATTCTTTGTTAAGGATGATTTTGAAACACGATATGCCTGGAAGCAAGCAAGAATGTGCCATATACTCAGAAAGGAGGATAATCCTGCAAAACCCCGTTTCATACAAGAAATACACAGCAGAAATATTAAGATGGCATGTATTATATGGTAATCAGTCCGCATATCACAATGAGATGCTTCTGGTGTAAGCAACCCACTCTTCCCTCGCAAGCAACCCGAGAAGCTTCCAAGGCAAGATTCATCTATATTCCTCAGTACGATACAGGGATGCTTTCCCGTGCAAGGTACTTTGCCTTCTTCAGTAAGCAACCGCAAAAGCTTCCGGCATAAGGTACCGAGTCTTTCCCCAGCAAAGTCTTTAAGGGGGTAAGCTTCTGAAGCACGATATCCAGTCTTCTACGTCAAGCTGTCCGATGAAAGTTTCGAGCACAAGCCATCCAATCTTCCTCAACAAGGCATTGGTACAATATAATACCCAGTGAACTGACAGCAATTGGCAGTGCATCCCAAGAATCAGATCCACAACAGTTTGGTCAGAAGTAAGAATCAGTCAGAGCACTTCTATCTCAGCAATCGGATTCTCATATATATGAGGTAAGCATACCAGCTAGGACTTGCAAGTCACTTGGACAAGGATCTGACAACCACGCGAAGATTGTTAAGAGAAGAAAGCCAGTATACGTCGCAGTGTGACAAAGGATTATGAGTATTGACGACATCAATGAGCTCAGTACAAGTACCTGTGAACCTGGAATATGATCTTGATGAGCCCTTGTCCTCTTTCTTTGGGTTCGGATGATCATTTCCCAGCGGTCAGAACTTGAGAAGTGATGAACCTGCCATTTAAACAATATTACCATGTCAGAAGAATGAGGATAAGTTATGATTGCCGAAGAATTGCACCGACAGTACCTATGGTCATACGAAGAAGCACTATGACCCGACTCTTTCAACCAAGGACCCAAACAAAGAAAATAATAATGAAGGAGCAAGACTGGTGACGCAGGTACGAAAATTGTTGCATAGTGCAGATACCCCGGACAGTCTGAGTCAGTATTGATCACCATGAATATTCATCTACGAGGTCTACTCAATTTTGGTAAGGACCCATATCCAGACAACCTGCTCAGTTAACAGTATAAGCTCAGATTTGTCAGTATAAAAAATCCGTGTCTGTCAAGTCAGACTAAGGGTCAATTCAATAGTTTGACTCCAGCAACCAGGGTAAAGCATCACATAGCCTACTATCCTCATGGACATACCGACAAAATGAGCAATCAGAAGGTGAAATAACAATCTCGAAGCATGTGCCCTCAATTATGTGAATCACCAAAGGATAGCCGGTCATGAGCAAAAATTTTCTGTCAGAATTACCGTCAGTCAAGTCTGAGGATATTATCACAAAAGGTCATTTTCGGTGTCAAAACCGACGGATCTCGGGTAGGGGGTCCCGATCTGTGCGTCAAGGCTGATGGTAACAGGAAGCAAGGGACACAGATGTTTATCTAGGTTCGGCCCCTCTCGATGGAGGTAAAACCCTACTTCCTGCTTGATTAATACTGAAGGTATGGGTAGTACAAGAGTAGATCTACCACGAGATCATAGAGGCTAAACCCTAAGAGCTAGCCTATGATGGTATGATTGTAATTGTGATTGGCCTTCTAAGGACCAACCTCTCCGGTTTATATAGACACCGGAGAGGGCTAGGGTTTACATGGATTCGGTTACAAGGAAGGAAACACAATATCTGGATCACCAAGCTTGCCTTGCACGCAAAAGGAGAGTCCCATCCGGACACGGGCCGAAGTCTTGAGTCTTGTATCTTCATGCTTCAATAGTCCGGATGTTGTACACAGTCCGGCTGTCCGGATACCCCCTAATCCAGGACTCCCTCAGTAGCCCCTGAACCAGGCTTCAATAACGACGAGTCCGGCACGCAGTATTGTCTCCAGCATTGCAAGACGGGTTCCTTCTCCGAATACTCCAAAGTGGTTATCGAACACGTAGACCGTGTCCGGATCTGCAAGGTGATCTTCACATGGCATAAGTTTGATCTGCTGGCAATCTTCGTGTGTCGTGCCCATGCATCGTGGAATGGTCCAATGCGAACCGGCGTCCCTTACCCCACCACGACTCGTGTTACAAGGCGGTTTTATTGGCACGTCCCATCGAGGCAGAGATCGTGTTCCTCTTATTACGGGATTTTCCATTAATATGGGCGTGCGTGACCCCACGACGGCCGTTGGTATAACTCCATGTGTTTTTAGATAAGCCTCAAACGGTCACACCGAGGACTCTTGATATTCTCCCTCTTTATAAAGGGGTCGAGGCCTATGCCTCTTTTCCACCTTCCTCGTGCCTTCTCGCACCTCGAGTTCTAACACCCGAAACCCAAGCTTCAACACCCCAGACCCTCCAATATGTCTGGATCTGTCCCTCAAGGCCGGTGGGTGGCCTCCTCGATTCAAAAGGAAGACATTGCGAGGCTTAGGGAGGTCGGATACCTGACCGCCGATATCCAGCATAGGCTTCCTGCTCCAGGGCAGGTCATCCCCACACCGGAGCCTAATGAGTGCGTCGTTTTTGTCACACACTTCCTCCGCGGCTTGGGCTTCACCCTCGACCTATTTGTGAGGGGGCTCATGTTCTACTATGGATTGGATTTACATGACCTGGCTCCAGACGCCATCCTCCATATCTCGTCATTCATTATCGTGTGCGAGGCCCTTCTCCACGTCACTCCACACTTCGGCTTATGGCTTAAGACCTTCAATGTGAAGCCGAAGATGATCGAGGGGCGACATGTGGAGTGCGGAGGTGCCGTAATAAGCAGGAACGCCGATGCCCCATGGCCAGAGGGTTCTTTCCCAGAAGTATCCGATGTATGGCAACGGAGGTGGTTTTATGTCACGGCTCCCACAGGCACAAAGTGGGTGGCTGCTCCCAAGTTCCGCTCGGGCCCTCCGTCACAACTAGAGTCTTGGACCGACGTAGGGCGGAATTGGGGGCCCGCTGGTGATGTACCAGTACTGCAGAATCGCATCCGGGATCTTCTTGAGAGGGACATTAACCTCGTCAGCATAATGCAAGTGATGTTAATCCGACGGATGTTGCCGTGCCAACGCTGGACTCTTCGGATGTGGGAGTTCAATCCGGAGGGTCCGCGGACTGTCAAGTACTTCTTCGGCTTGAAGCTTGAAGAGGTGTGCAAACTATTCTTCGGACAGAAAGTAGAGTGTCCGGACACCACCGAGGATGCAGGCCTAAGCTGCAATCGCCTAGATACCCAAATAAGTAATCTTGACACCGAACACCTTGTTTTGCATTTGTCATAATTGCTTATTCTGAAAATCATCCGTGGCCAGGAATGGCTCAGCAAGGCGGAGAGAATCAGGTGTCCGGTGCCACTTCCCGAAGGCTCGCCTGGCCCTAGCATGGCCAAGATGCTCGACCGGGTTCTCAGCAGAATGCCCTCGGGGAAAGACAAGGGGAAGAACGAAGAAACCGAACTCCACACGCTACGCATCCGAACCGGGGGAATTGTTACCTCCCCTAAGGAGGATAGTCGGCAAGGGAATACTAAGGCCTCCTCCCCGCGTGGGAAGAAGAGGGCCGCCTCCAAAGACTTTGAGGCAGAGATGCCCAAGCAAGGGAAGAAGGCATCACCAAGGGGCTCTGCCGCGACGGGCATCCTCACCGCGTCATGCCCGCCAACGGGCCAGCCCTCCACCGAGCTGTAAGTCAATCATTAATTTGAAGGTACTATGTTTCTCCTAGATCAGTAACCAGGATTCGCCTGGTGCAGTCCGGCTAGTAGCTCCTCTCGACAGAGTTCGTCTTCGGGGGATCTTCCTCCGGAGATGATGGAGAGCGAGACCCCACCCACCTCTCCGACTCATGAAGCGGGCGACACCGAGGTGTCGTCACGGAGGAGTCCGGATCTGCCGAAGCCGGGAGCCGATGCGTCAGCCGCCCTAAGCCCGGAGCATTTGGCTCCCACGGGGGGCGATGGGAAGGGTCCGGCGCAGTTCGACGTCCGGCCAGACGTACTTATGGGCTTACTGGAGCGAGTTGCGCTCTCGGAGGAGCACCGCTCATTAATGAGCGCGGTGCTCAAGAAGATTTCATCCGCTACAAGCGGTTTGAATGAAGCATTCACAAGCCTGCTTAGAGGCTTTGAGGTATGTAATGAAGCATACACTATTTCTTTGGCTGTGAGGCACACGCTAGGTGTGCTCCATATAGATAGTAGCCCCTGAGACTCTGGTTGCCCCCCTAGGCGGCAAACGGGGGATCATAAACCAATGATTGAGCTGTGAATATGTGCAGGTACCTGTGGGTCCGGCCACCGGCCAGTCCGTTGAAGTTGCCGAACTGACGAGGCAGATTGGATCGATCGATGCTGATATCACGCTGGTGAACGAGCGGCTGGACAAAGTACAAGGTATGTGCTCTGCCTTCCTTTATATAGAAAATATGAAGGCGGCATGATATTAATGTAATATGTTTGGACTGCAGATGGTGCTGCTGCCGTGGAATCCCCGAGGGCGGAACTTGCCCAGGCCAAGGAACGAGCTCGCGCTAGTGATGCGGCTGCCCTAAAGGCGGCCGAGGAGTTGAGAGCCGAATAGGCTGCTCATCACTGAAGCGAGGAAAAGATAGCCGAAATGGCTTTGGAGTTAAAAATTGCCGCTGACCGGTATGAGCTCCTTAAAAAGGAGCATAAGGATAGTTCGGCCGATCTGAACAAGGCACTGAATGCCAACAAGGAAAAACGGACTGAGCTTAGGGGTGCGCGTGAGGAGCTTCAACAGGCCGGTAAAATTGCGGCTGGGGGCTCCTACTTGCTGCGGACGAAGTTTTTTGATCCGAAGTACGCTCCCCTGGATGGGCACTGGAGTCCTGCGGACGCGTATGCGGATTTGGCGAAGAGTACAGCTGACGCTGCCAAGTTCTTCGATGATCATGGTGATAAGGAAGTGGAGAAGCTTTTCTGGTCGTAATTCAATGCTCCCACTCGCCCGCTGCTGTTAAGTGACAAGATGGCTGCTGTAGTGGAGCTTCATAGGCTGTCCGGTCTTGCAATGCGGTCTGTAATAGACCATCTTTGGCCGAAGGGGCCTAAGCCGGACAATTACTTTTGTTTGGTGCAACAATTCCTTGGGGCCGTGCCTCGGATCGATGCCATGAGGAGGTCGGCGTGTATAGAGGGTGCACGGATGGCTCTTGCCCACGTTAAAGCCTATTGGACGGATATGGATGCCACCATTATAGCGGGCCAGGATCCGGTGGGGGGCCAGTATCCGGCCGAGCACTACTTGGCGCAGGTCACAGAGGGTGCCCGCCTAGTTAGAGGCGCAATGCTCGAAGAATGTTTTGTTCGAGTGATGAATCGAGTCATTGTAAAAACAATGTTTATTTTGATTATAAGGCTATATTTATACTGTTTGCCTGAAAATATGATTGTGTCCCTTGTGCGGCCGTTTATATATATATATATATATATATATATATATATATATATATATAGAGAGAGAGAGAGAGAGAGAGAGAGAGAGTAGCACTATTCTGATCCTGGGATCAGAATAGTTATTCTGATCACACCGTGCTGTATAAGGAGTGATGAGGTGTTCCTGGATCTCGAAAAGCAGCCCACCCGAACTTCGAAAAGAAAAAAATGTGTTCCCCTCTGAGCCCACCTAATCCACTCCCGTTGCTCACCTTCCATCTGCATCCTCCCTGGTTTCGGCGGGCCTCCCGCCGCCGGCCCCTCGGCCTCGGCGTGCTTCTTGCCGCCACCTACCCCGGCCCTGAAGCACCTCCGCCCCCAGCCCCCCCACCCCCACCCCTCGCTCCAACGCATCTCCATCCGCCTCCGCCGACCACCGGAAATCTAGGGCGCCACTGGAAACACCAGGCGCATCCACTTCCTATCAGATCCCATCGGCGAAGCTATTCGGCAACCCCCCATGTTCCTCCTCTCGCCACTTCCCTGGAGAGAACCCTCCCAAGCCTCCTCCATGATGGAGCTCCCCTGCCCCATCGCCTCTGATCCACGCATGCCCTTCTTCCTTGCTGGAGCTGATGCTGGCCGCCGCCTCGCACCGTCGGGATCCCCCACCCCCGCCTGTCCTGGCCTGCCACATCGACCTTCACCCAAGGGCCACCTTGACCTTCCCGGAGGAAGGTGCATCCATGGATCAGCTGCTCCAGCCCCTCCATCTCCGGCAAGGTGCGCCACCCCCCTTCTGGGTCCCATCCCTCCTTTTGTGCCCCCTTTTAGTGAAGCTCAATGCCACCACATCATCACGCCACTCCGGCCACCAGCACGCACAGGGTGTTCTTCTTGCGAAGGTCGACTTGAACTTGCTGAGGTAGTTTCTCCACATCGGCAGCTCCCCACCGGAGCGACAATGCCAGGGTGATTGAACTTCAGTGCACGAGACAGTAGAACCGCCAACGAGGCTCGTCAAATCCTCCACAGCAACCTCTACCCACACCTGCTGTTGCCACCAAATCTGTACCGCGCTGCCACCTGCGTCCGGCCTCCATGTCTCCACCATCCATCGCATCACGCGAGAAAGGTTGCTCCCGGTTAGCCACAGGGGCCGTGCTTGACCTCCAAACCGCTGTGCTAGTGGAACGATACAGACGCCATCATAGAGCCTCTTGGATGGAGCTTGTGTAGTTCCCCATCCACCTTCTCCAACTACCGCTTTGACGTCGCTGTGTCCAAGCCAGCCAACGCTGCCACATTAGGCCGTTCAACTCTGCTGTATGGCTCGCTAATGAGGCTAACTGGCTTTGTTTTTTATCTGTATTATGGGCACAAATGATGATCGGGCTCCATTAGGTTGAGAGTAGAGCAGTCAGCACTTGGCCAAAAAAATCGTACATTCTAACTGTATCTTTTGATTTGTTCTGTAGGAGATGCAACAACAACACAGAGGAAGTTCTACGTTGATTGATTTTGTCATTCTGCAATTTGGAACTCTGTAGCAAAATCCCTATTGGTGGGTATGTTGACTAGGCCGATTCACTGCTGGGACGGAAAAGAACTCGTGATGGTCTTTAGACCTGCACATAGAGTTATAATTTGTTGCAAAAAGTTCACAAAAAGAATCTACTTCCTAGCATGATGTTTCAGTACACATTCTGTAGAGTTTTTCCCCAATTGTATTCTCCTAAACTTTTGTTTTGGAAAACTAATGTGCATGTGAACATGAGAAAGAAAATCTGTACAGAGAAGTTCATGTAGTACTTCCAGGAAGCTTCGTCTATTACTAAGTGTGTGCACATATAATTTCTCTCTCCACATATATGTGTATGACTGTACGTCTTTTTGTGTGTGCGTTCTTCCCGATCTACTTTAGCATTGACTGAATGACCAAGGTTTCACTAGCATGGGAAACAACATACGTCCTTCTGCTATCTCCCCCCATTATTTAGTTAGTTAAATTGTGTTGTCTTGTTCTAGTTCTACACTGCTTTTCTGAAGTTCAATAGTGTCAGTGTGGGTTAAAAAGTGGGGTTTTCATATGTTGGTTACAATTTCAGAGATACTTCAGAAAAAATTGCAAAACAAAAAGAGCACGAGTTGCAGGCGTCAAAGCACAAGTTGCTGCTACTAGTATTACCAGTGGACTACTTGTACTCACTATCACGGGCTGCTGCTTGTGTGCACTTTAGATTTGGATGCTCTATAGGTGTTCATTGTAATGCCTACGATAACATAACATTTTTCTCTATTATTTTCCATTGTGAGTTCGAAAAGAGAGTTCAACACATGAAAAATATCAATTGACGAGTGAACCTTGTGAATCCAGGGTTTTACCAAAATGTTCCATTGTCAAACATCATGTAACTAAAGTGAACAGTAAAAAAATATGAGAACATGCACAAATTGAACACTTGTTTGAAAAAATAGAATTTCAAACTGAAATAGTGAAGAAGTTCTTTGTTAATTAGAAAACAGGGATTTTCACCTTTAATAAAAATAAACGAAGAAGTTCAAATTAAAAAGCAGATCAGTTAAAAAATATACAAAAAATAATATTTTCCCCATTTGAAGAAAACAAACTAGAGGTTCAAATTTAAATAATGGAGAAGTTCAATATTTATTACAATATTAAGAAGGTCAACTTGAAAAAATCGAGAAGTTCAAAGAGTCTATAAAAACAGATTTTGTTTTATTAAAAATAAGACCTAGAAGTTCAATTTTAAATAATTGAGTAGTTCGATGTTTATTAAATAACTAGGACTTTTCCTCTTACTAATGAATAACGCCAATAAGTCCAAAATTTTAAAAAATACGAAGTTCTTTAATGTTTATAAAAACTAAGATTTTTCCCAATGCTAAAGATTAAAACCAAGAAGTTCAATTTTGAAAAATGGAGTAGTTTAATGTATATAAATAAACTCAGTTTTTTACGTTACTAGAGAATAAAACCAAGAAGTTCAATTGGAAAAAGCAGAGCAATTTGATATTTATTTGAAAAAAATGGATTTTTCTAGTTACTAAAGAATAAAACCGATAAGTTCAATTTCAAATAACAAAGAACCTCGAATTTTCACATTTCAAAAAATACACAATGAAGTTCGAATAAAAAGGTAGAGCGGTCCAATGTCTATAAAAAACTTAGATATTTTCGTGTAATCGACTAATGACTGCCAGAAGTTCACGTACTACATGGTGTGCATTTTGTATGAAAAAAATTGAAAAAGCAAATGATAAAAAGTTTTTTGCTAGAAGTTCAAGTGCTCGGCCCAAGAAAGTTCAAAAATTCTTGTGAGAGAGGTTGAACATAAATATGTGACAGAAGTTCAAGGTGAGAACAGCGGGAAGTTCAACTACTACACGAAATGCTTTTCAGATAGTAATATAATAATAGAAAATAAAAAGCTTATAAAGGTTTGCTGCAAGAAGTTCATGTGCTCCTCTCGGTGAAGTTCAAGATCTCTAGTGCGAGACATTCAACCTACAAATACATGTAAAAAACAGGGGGGGAAACAACATTGTTTTTTCCATTTTTAAAACTGCTCTCAAACGACAAAAAATTGTAATGTCTATCTACATGAAAAAGGTGCTCCTATTCACAAGATTTTTGGTGGTATATTATATGCTATATTCAGATGAATGGTTTAAAAGTTTTATGTATATCGCTAAAAACACATTTTTTACGCATTAAAAAATATTTTAAATAGTCGCGAGTATGAAAAACTGATCAACACGAAAAAGTTGCATGTTTTCACCAGCTTCCCATCGATATATCATTTGCTCAATTCTGGTAAGTGATTTGGGAGTTACGGGCTAAAATAACACATCAAAAAAGAGTGAAATTCAAACAGACAAGCCCGATAAGTTCAACTAATTCATGCAGTGCATTTCCATTCGCGATGAATGCAGAAATCATGATCTCCTGTTATAAAAATCTAGAAGTTCAAATTAGAATGAAAGTAACAAGTAAAAAAGTTTTTTAAAAATCTCGTTTCTTAAAAAACTAGAAGTTCAAATTTAAATAATGGAGTAGGAAAGTTGCGCGTTTTCAACAGCTTATTCATGTGCAGCAGAAGTTCAAGTCAAACTAACAGGGCGAATTTAGCGCTTATTTTTGAAAAAGTGAAGAAAATTATACATGCTCTGTAGGTCAAAAGTTTGACTTTAATTTATGTTGCGAAGTTCAAAATGTAGTGTTCGAGAAGGTCAAGTGTGTTATCTCAGCAAGTTCAAAATAAATTTAAACATGCAAGGTAAAACATGCAAGAAAACAAAAAGGAAGAAGTTCAATTTCTAAAGATGACGCGGTTCAACGTTTAAACCAATGTTGAAAGAAAACAAAAAGAAAATGAGATGTTCAATTTCTAAAGATGAAGCGGTTCGACGTGCAACCCAATGTTGAAAGAATAAAAGGAGAAGTTCAATTTCTAAAGATGATGTGGTTCGACGTGCTAAACAATGTTGAAAGAAAATAAAAAGAAAAAGAAGAAGTTCAATTTCTAAAGATGACGCGGTTTGATGTGCAAACCAATGCATAACACACACACACAAAAATGTTGTTTTGGTGTCTTAAAATATTTTTATTCATAAAAAATGATTTAAGAAATAAATCCAAGAAGGCCATATTAAAAAGATGAAGAAGTTCGATGATTATAGAAAACTCAGATTTTCATCGTTATTAAAAATACGTCAGAGTGAGAACAGCAAGAAGTTCAACGTAAAAACAGCTGGAAGTTCAACTACTACACTGAATGAATTTCGGATGAAAAACTTTTAAAACCGTCGCGAGTATGAAAAACTGATCAACATGGGAAACTTGCTTGTTTACAGCAGCTTTCCATCGGTATATCACTTGCTCAATTCTGGTGAGTGTTCCAGTGCGTGGATGGAGAGCTACGGGCAAAAAAAAGCACGTGAAAACCAGAGTGAAGTTCAAGGTTTCGTACCGAGAAGTTCAGGTACTTCACGCGATGCATTTTTGGCGAATCTGTTTCGCGATAAAGGCAGAACAAATCATCTCTCCATTTTTGATATTACTTGAAAACGGTTGGGAATCAGAGAAAACTGTCAACATGAAAAAGTTTCGCATTTTCCATAGCTTTTCAACGGTATATTATTTGCGACATTCTGATAAAGTTTGTAGAAAATACGGCAAAAATACGTTTTTCGCCATTTTCGAAACTGACTTAAAACCGTAAAGAATTGGGAGAAATAACACATACCAAAAAGTTTCGCGTTTGTTCAAGCTTTCCAACGCCATATTATTTGCTGCATTCGGATGGACGGTTAAAAACTTAGATTGAAAATACAAACTCGGTAGGACTTGTACCTTTTTCTAAATTACTCTTAAACCGTTCAAAATTTGAAAAAACTTTCAAAATGGAAGAGTAGCGCATTTTCATAAGCTTTCCAACGCCATATCATATGCCTCAATTGGATTAGCCGTTTAGACATGACATCGAAAATATGAACTCGGCTGTTCGGTTTGCGAAATTTTATGTTTTATGAAATTACTCTTTAGATATAGATAATTAGAGAAAACTTTCAACATGTGAAAGTAGCGGTTCTGCAGCAGCTTTCCAACGCCATATTATATGCCTCATTTCGATAAACGGTTTAGAAATGCGATCGAAAATACGATTCACGTTTTTTGTGTGAAGAAAAAACGGTTTTCAAAACTGCTCTTAAACCGCTTACATTTTGCCAAAAATTTAAGTTGGGTCATGATACTGGTGTCCATAGCTTTCCAACGGTATATCACAAGCCCCATTTGGGCAATGTTGGCGGAAGTTCAACCTAGTTCACATGGAAGTTCAACGTACTACTAGTGGGGCAGGTCAGGTTGTGATCAGAATATTATTCTCATCCCGTGATCAGAATAGTGTTTATGTATATATGTGTATATATATATATATATATGTATATATATATATGTATATATATATATATGTGTGTGTGTGTGTGTGTGTGTGTGTGTACATATATAGGACAGGGCTATTTTGTTACCGGTAACAGAATATTATTCTGTTACCCCTCACCCGTATAAGGGCCCGATCCATTTTGCAAAACCCGTTGCGGCACCCCCACCCGAATCACAGAGAAAGCCCACCCACTCCCCAGCATATTCTCGAACCCACCCCTCCCCGATGGCTCCGCCCCTGCTCCAACGCACCGGCGGCCGCCTTCCCCTTCTCCCACGCGCCGTCGGCCGCCGCCCCCTGCTCCCACGCGCCGCCGCCCGCCACCCCCCTGCTCCCACGCGCCGCCGCCCGCCGCCCCCTGCTCCCACGCGCCGCCTCCCTCTCCCCCACGGCCGGCCGCGTTCCTTACCCCAGCGTCGGCCTCCTCCTTCCCCCACGTCGACGACGGTCGCCTAGTGGATGCAGACCGTCTTCTTCCCCGATGCCGGCCACCTCTTCCCCTTGCTCCGGCCTCCTCCTTCCCTCCCTCCACTGCGCACCTCCTGCTGGATCCCGTAGTCGAGCGCGTCGGCTGCCTTGGCCACACCGTGCCTCGTCCTCCCCCGCGGCTACCCCCGCCATGGGCTTCCTAGCTTGCCGGATCCGCTGGGCGCACGCGTTCCTCGCCGCCATGAGTGTGAGGTCTGATCGCCGCCTCTGCTCAAAACTCCATGCATGCGAGGCGAGGGCATCCCAGCTGCCGTGTCTTTAGCTGCGGTTCAACAATAAAACCAGTAGCAGTCCATGCATCCGTCTTCCCTCTTCCCTCTCTACTGCTCTTCTCCCGTTAATTTGTTTTTTCTCTGAACTGCAGCACAAGGGAGGTTGAACGGGCTGCAGAATGCGGGTTCGGTTGCCGCTCCGTCAGCAGTCCAACCCCGTCGCCCCAGGCTGTCCAGCGACCTGTCGGGCTATGGTATTCCGTTGCAAGTCGGCAAGCAACATTAGCGACCGTACTCTCCAACCGCCCCATGTTCGTGTCTCCTCTCTCTCACCCATACTTGCAGCATGTATGCCATGGATTTTGTGAATGGAAGAAATTCCTCTGTAATTCTCATGATTCCAATAATTATTTTAGATTGCGATAGGCGTGCATTTGAATTTTGGTAAGCACATGTGCTCTGCTGCCCATAACCTCTTTGTTGTTATGTTTCTAAGAATTGGACAATCTTTTTAGTTTTAATTTCACAATAACTAGTCCTAGCTAAGTTTATATTGATGCATCCAGAGGTACTTGCAAATCAGGATTTTAACTCCTTTGATAATGATGCTGAAATTAGGATTGAGCATCAACACTAAAATGGCAGAGGATTCACAATTGGCACTACAATTTATTTCCCTTAATCTTTCACTGAACTTTGAGTAAATATATCTAGATTTTCCTTAAAAAATGCAAAATAACTGAGTTGTGTTATAGCTGGCTTTGAAATATAGTATGATCTAAAAAATGGGAAGGTGCATGAAAAATATAAGTTCACCTTAAAAAAAGCTCAGTGGTTCAAAATGTGAAAGAAAAATGAAAAAAGTTCATTGGCTTTTGTGTTGTGTGACTTTAGAGTTCAAAGTACATAAGAACATAGGTCCACTCTGCAAAACAACAGTAAACACATAAGAATATAAATCCTCCCAAAAAGTTCATTTACGAGCATCTTCTGCTCATCCATGAGTGGGGCTCCTCCTTGCGGCTATTGCTCATCCATGAGCGGGGTACCCGAGGATCCCTTTGGCGGTGGTCCATCGATGGTGGCTCTCGACATTGTTTCCTTAACGGTGCTACAATTCTAAATTTATTATTGAGTCGTACTAGTACTGATGAAATGGGAAGCAAGGTTGAATGGGAAGCAAGTGTCACATGGAACCTTAATTGAAATGAGATGTAAGGTTCCACCTCCAGCCTACCCAAAACAACCATGTCATCAGTTCAAAAGTCCTGGGGTGTACCTATAGAATTCTGAAGATGTGAGTACAGAATTGTTTTCTTGTGCTACTAATCTACTATATCATTAGTTCAAAGTGTACTGAAGATACAACCCTAGGTGTGTTGTGGTGCCTGCTTAGTTGGTTACTGATGTGTGTAGGGTACGACCGGCGACAACGAGTAGGTGGCAAGTGTACCACATCGAGCAACGAGACAGAGGTATGAAGCAGATGTGCGTGGTGTGCTGTTATTTCATAAGTTCAAGTGTTTATCCCCTATAAAGTTCAGAGGAAAAAAATATTATGTTGCTTATTGCTCAGTTCATGTGTAAGCACTAGAGGAGTTCAAAAAACCAGAACTCATGCAATTTCATAAAAATATGGTGTTTCTTCCATACCATCGGAAGGAGAGAAAAACATTAATTCAATTTTTCCATACCATCGCTTTTATTGCTAAATGATTTAGACACTTGTTTTCTTGATGCCATCATGTATTTGCTAAGTACTTCAGCTCAACAAAAAGCTCCAGAAAAGTGCAGAGTTTGTTTTCAGAAAAGCTCCATGGTGTTTCTTCGGCTACAGCATCCATGCATCCAAGTCGAGCTCTGACCGTAGTCCAAGTGGAACTGCGACCACCATCTTCACCCAGCGCTGCACCCATTGATCACCCACACAGTGAGAACGCCATCTCATTTTTCTTTGAACATTTTCTTAGCTGCAAGTAATAGTCAGAGTTTGCTTTTTCACCATGTCTGCACTTCATTATAGTTAACCATTGGTCCATTTCTCAGCTGCAAGTAAAGAATGATCTTGCACTTCATTATAATGCCCTCCTCCTCTGTTTCTCTTCCTCTCCAAATCTCCTTTCTGTCACTAATTTATTTTCTCTCTGAATGCAGCACGAGGGAGGCTGGAGCGATTGCAGACTGGTGACGAGAACCACTTCAGTTCTGCTGTTCGTGTATTGGAAGTACGTATCCTCTATCCAAGCAGGAGGTAGAGGTAATTTCTCCCGTGATGCAACCTATTTTGAAAGTAGCCTGAGACCCATCATGTCCTATATACAGATTCATAGTATAACACATCAATGGAAGTTTGTTTTGAAAATTGAAATTATTCTGGATGTACTAATAGATTAGTTGTTAAGTATTTGAGTGTTTCCTTCTTGTTTTGGACAAATGGAAATCTACAAGACAAATGTACTGTTAGATTCAAAGAGAACCAGTACACCAAACAGAAAAAAGCAAAAGAAAAAAACTCACTCCAGGCCACTCCACCAAATCCGAAGTGGGTCAATCCCCAATGCAATGCCCGCCACCACCCTCGGGCCAACCTTCCACCACCTCCACCGTCGCCCCACTCCACCTCCCGGCCACACGCTCGTCTTCGTGCTCCTCCTTGCTGTTCAAATTCTTGTTTTGGTTATGTCCAAAGAAACTCGTAATTTTGATAAATGATGAATTGTGTTTTCTCGTAGAAAAATGATGCTCTGTAGGTGGTATAGCAGTTCACCATGTATATCTACCATCAGTCCGTAAAAAGGACAAGTATGTACTGATGCTAGAAATGATGCTCTGTAGAATTTCTTCTAATCTAGTTCGAATTTGGTCTACTTGAGTAATTCTACCAGTTCATGACAAGTATGTACCGATGCTAGAAATGTAAGTCATTTGTCAATCATGCTTTTTTCAGAGAGAAAAGGAGTTTGTAGTTACATCACATGGTGTACTGAGCAACATAAACATGGTTTCCTTCATAAATTAGTTGTTTTTGGTTAATTCGTTTACATGGACAGTACAAACGCACATTGTTGTGTAGTACATGTGTGTATTGTGATTGTAATTTTGGTTTTTAGTTAAGAAAAAATAACAAAAAGGTTCATAAAAGAACCCAAAACATTCGATAGTACATTTTTTAATAAAAATCTTGTAGCACTATGTAAAGCAAGCGTGGCCAACACATACTTTAGGTGTCGCGGTAGTACGCACTGTTGATGGTGGCCTTCCTTTGTGGCGCTACTACTTTGCCACCTAGAGTAGTACTGCTACTACTTATCATGTTGCTACAACCTAGCAAACAGTACATGTACTTGATTTACGTTCTGTAGGAAGAAAAAGTTCACCAATATAAAATCTCTAGGTTTAGTAAAGCAATCTTTTTGTTTAGTAGCTGATACTGCTCAAGTTTATTTCTTGTTGTACATATGATGTCCAATTTCTTCTTTCAGTTTGGTTCAATTTATAAATTTCATTCAGTTCAATTCTTATTGTAGTTGGATTTCAGTTTCTTATTTGAGTTCAATTTAGGCATGTGTTTCAACTTGCAACCTCACTGCCTTAAGCTACGATCTCAAATAGAAGTGTACTAAATGCAGGTACTAGGTGGTGGCATTGCTTCACTTCTCTTGTTACGTTCTCTTCGCCCAAGTTCGAAGGATCAAGAAAATAAAATATCATTGTTTTGACATGCACTACTCAAAAGAAGTCGTTTCTGTTGAAAAATTGTTTCGCTTGACATGTACTTGCCAACAATTATGTATAATAAATCATGGCATTGTATGTAGAAAAAGATATATTGTGTGTTCTGATGTTGTATTGAGTTGCTATCTATTGCTAATGGTACGATGTTGCTATTGCTCTGTGTAATGTTATGCAAGTTGACACCGAGTACACGTTGGATGATATACTTATATAGTAAATAGCTAAAAACTGATTTTTTTCCCGTTTTTATTTTTCGCCCTTGCCTGTTTGATGTTATGCCTACGTGAGCTGAAGCGTTTTAAAAATGTTGGCAGGAAAGTGTGTGTATTTGGCAGAATAAATGTTGGTAAGTTCATGGCAAAAAATCCATAAGTTCACGGATAAATAATTTCATGATTACAAAAACCCTTTCAGAAAAATTAGAAAATAAAGAAATGAGATACATTACAGAAGAATTGAGGAGGTTTGGGTACAATGAATCCAGAAAGTTCAAAGTTAAGAAAGCGAAAAGGTCGGACCCATGAAAAAGAGAGGTCCAGAATAAAAGAGAACATTATGAAACATAAAAAAATATCAACAAGAAAAAGTTCAAGTTGCAAAAAGAGACAAGTCCAGAACACGCTCAGTACAAAACCATACATACATCCGTTCAAGTACTCTTTTTCTCGGACATATATTCGTCCGTTCTAGAAAGGAAAATGGTTGAATTAAAAATATCGATCAGTACAAGTTAAAAATGGTGGTCCGTTCGGAATAAAAAGAAATGACAAAATTCAACTTGTAAAAGTTCAAGCAAAAAGAAACCCCATGCAATTCAAATGAGAAAAGTACAAGTCGTAAAATGAGAGAAGTCTAGAACATCATTGTAAAAAAAAGTTTAGTTCAAACAAAAATAAAAAAACATTTTATTTTTGAAAAAAATATCATTCAGTTCGATGATATAAACCATGCAAGTACAGGGGCGACGATACAATAAACCATTGAAAACTTACGAGCAAAACAGAGCAAAGTCTAGTTAGTGAAAACACACTAAGTACAAACCCATGCAAACATCAGTACAAGTACCCTTTTTCGAAACCATTCAAAGTTACTCTAAAAAATAGCTCAGTACAAACATACACATATATCAGTACGACTACTCTGTTTTTCACATGAGAAAACAGCAGGATCCGTATGCCGTATTCGAAATTACTCTTAAACGGTTGCAAAGTAGAAAAAATGTTCAACATGACTAAGTTTCGCATTTTGGATAGCTATCCACCGGTATATTATTTGCCCCATTTCGATAAACTTAAAAAAGCGCGTTCAAAACCAATTTTAACCGTATTTGAATTCGTATTTAAACCGTAAGGAATTAGAAAAAAACTTTCTATACGCAAAAGTTGCGCATTTTCCATAGCTTTCCAACACCGTATCATTTGCGTCAATCCGACAAACCGTTTGCAAAAAACAGTGAAAAAACATTTCGCCCAGAATTTCACCGTTTTTCAAATTACTTTTAAATCATATAGAATTTGAAAAAAATAGTAGATATATGGAAGATGCGGATTTTCACAAGCTTTCCAACGCCATCTCATTTGCTCAATTCCGACAAACCGTTTGAAAATTAAGTCCGAAATACGATTCGTGTTTTTGGTTTTGAAAAAAAACGGTTTTTTCAAAACTGCTCTTAAATCATAATTTTTTTGCAAAAATAAATAATAATATTGTAATGTGGATGTCAAGAGCTTTCCAACGATATATTACACGCCCCGTTTCGACAAAAAAATTGCAAAAAAATTTGAACTAAAGAAGACGATTTTTAACAACAGAAAGCATCAGTTCAACCGCTCGATTTTCATCAGTTCCACCGCTTGATTTCATCAGTTCAAGTAGGGTAATATAATAATATTCTGTTACGCGTAACAGAATAGCCCAGTTGTATATGTATTATATATATATATATATATATATATATATATATGTATATATATATAGGGCTGGACTATTCTGTTACCCATAACCGAATATTATTCTGTTACCCCTGACCACTATATACAACACACTCCATCAGAAACAAGAAAACCAACCCAAAAAGAAAACCTCTTATCCACTCCCACCTCGTAGCCTCTCGATTCTTCTCCACCTTCCACCGTCGGGCGCCGTCCACCGCAACTCCGACGGCCTCCTTCCCCCGCTCAGGCCACCTCCCTCCCCAGTGCCGGCCTCCTCCCTCCCCAGCGCCGGCCTCCTCCCCAGCGCGCCGCCAGCCGGCCTCCCTCCCAGCGCGCCGCCAGCCGGCCTCCCTCCCAGCGCGCCTCCGGCCGGCCTCGCCTCAAGCCCGCCGCCGCGACGGCCCTCGCCGCCACCACCACCTCCCACTGCCACCACCACCACCTTCTCATCCTCGTGAGCCCACGCCTGTCACTCCTCACGAACCCCGCCGCCTCCCTCCCTCCTACACCGGCGCCGCCCTTACCACGCAATGACAGCCGCCCTCCCTCGCGTCGGCAGCTGCCCTCCCTCGCGCGCCGGCCTCCTCCACCCCCACGCTCAGGACGCCTTCCTCCTCGCGCGCCGGCCTCCTCCCTACCCCGCGCTCTGTCTGCCTTTCTTCCCGTGCTCCGGCCGTCTTCCTCTCCGCGCTCCGGCCACCTTCCTCCCTGCGTTCCGGCCTCCTTCCTCCCCGCAATCAGTCCGCCTCCCTCCCCACACTCCGTCCACCTTCCTCCTCGAGATCCGTCCTCCTTCTCCCCTAAGATCCCACGGCCGTACCGCCGCCGGCCAACCCCTCCATCTGTAAGTAAGGGCACTGGGCCGCCCTCCACGCCGGGATGGCCCTGCTAGCCATCAGCGGGGGAAGCGGAGTGGCTGCCATGGCGGGGGTGGAGACGAGTTCGTCCTGGGCATGCGCATCCTCGGGAAGTCCATCTGGAATATGGGCACCTCGCAGAGACCTCATAGTGCTCGTCCCAGACTACTCTCCGAAGCCATCAAGGTATGCGTGCACATCTGCACTTCAGTCGACAAAAATCAGCAGAATTGGTACTATGAACTTCTGTGCTGGTCGGTCTTGTGTGTTACTTTAATGTTGAACTGAGGAATTTGGCATTAAAATGAAATCATATACAAGCTAAAACATAGAGCTCACAGCTTCTGTTTGTAGTTTGAACTTAGGCTTGTCTCTCTCCGTCTGTCGTACTTTAATCGTTCTTTGCCATGATCGTTTGCGGGCAGACTCTCCAGGCTGTTGGATTATGTGACTTAAATCGTCAGCATCCGGAGGCCGGACATAAGTCCCTTGAAAATTCGCCCTGAAAGCGTCCTCGAGTTCCTCCCAACTCCCAATTGAATTTTCTGGGAGGCTTTTTAACCAGTGTCTAGCTGGTCCCTTTAGTTTGAGGGGAAGGTATTTGATGGCATGGAGGACATCCCCACGAGCCATATGTATATGTAGGATAAAGTCCTTGATCCAGACCCCTTGGTCTGTCATTCCGTCGTATGCCTCTATATTCACAGGTTTAAAGCCCTGTGGGAATTCGTGGTCCAGTACCTCTTCGGTAAAGCACAGGGGGTGAGCAGCCCCTCTGTATCTGGACGTGCTGTGGCATGCCATCGGCTGTTGTTGTGTCTGGTGTTTATTCCGAACTGGTTTTGATTGGCATAATTGTTTTGACGACCACAGTCCCCCGTCGGGGTGTGTCCTTTAGATCCGTAGATGGACCTAGCTGCGCCAACTTTCTTCTCCAGGTGCTCACGTGGATCGTGCGTGGCATCGATAGCTTCTTTGTTGCGGTTATGGAGTGGTACGTCTGGCCTCCTGGCCGTGTTACTCTTTGGTGGAACGGCCTTGTCGTCGAATTCTGGCAGTAGCTTGCGTTTTGGGTAGCTCTTTGTATGGCGATCGTCGTCATATCTTTCTTCAGTGTCTAGCACTTTGTTCCATCTGCGGTTGAGCGTTTCCTGTGCAGCTTTCAGCCGTTGCTTCTGCTTCTTCAGACTTCTCGCTGTGGCCATAAGCTTTCTGTGGAGGTTATCTCGTTGCACGCGTTCTTCCGGAATGATGAATGCGTCATCGTCCGGACTGTCTTCTTGTCCTGGGCCGGTTTGATGAACCCGTCCCTCTGGATCATTGTCTTCGGGCGTCTGCTCCGAACTGTGTTCGGCGTGACCTGGTTCGTCCTGCTCCATCGCTGGTTCCGTATGGTCGTTGTTGCCTTCGGGGTTGACTGGAGTGTCGATCCTTCTGGCGCTCTTGCTGATATTTTTACTGTTGCTGGATTTGGAACGACGTTTGTGCCGTCGCTTTGGTTTTTGCCCAGGGGTTTTATCTTCCGGATTGTCACCGTCGTCCTCATTGGGCGTATCCACCATGTATATGTCATGTGACGAGGCGGAAGTCCGACATCCCATAGATTCTGAATCTTCTCCTGCATCGTCGTCCATACCGTCGATGCCTTCGGAGTCAAAGTCAAGCGCGTCGGTTAAATCATCAATCGTGGCTATGAAGTGGGTGGTGGGTTGGTAACGACTTTCTTCGTCGTCTGCTTCCCACTCGAGCCGGACATAGTTCGGCCCAAAATTTTCTATCAAAGAGAGAGTTTTTAATGAGTTCAACATGTCGCAAAAGGGCGAGTGCTGGAAGATGTCCGCAGCGGTGAACTCCATTAACGGGGCCCAACCTGGCTCGACTGGCCCGGGAGTGCGTGAACAGGAACCTACAACCAGATACGAGTCCGGGGGTCTAGAGTCACAGGCCTCCTCAGAAGTGAAGCCTGTGTTCGGCTCTACCGCCGATGAGGGTACGACCTGCGAAGTGGGATCCACCCCTCCGTCCTCGGGCAACGCAGCCTGCTCCGGATTAGAGTCCGGGGCTACTGCAAGGGTGATATCCCAAGGGTTGTCCGACAGCAGGTCTAGGCCATGCCTGTCGTGACTGTCCGGTGCTCCTGGCATAGGCTCGAATCCGTCGAAGATCAAGTCTCTGCGGATGTTCGTCGTGTAGTTCAGGTAGGTTTCCGCGCCTGATCTGATGGCCAGGGGCGTAGCTGCTGATCTGCTCCAGATGGCCAAACGAATTGGCTCATAGGGCGAAGCCGCCGAACATGAAGATCTGTCCGGGGAGGAAAGTCTCACCCTGGACCGTGTTGTTGACGATGATTGAAGGAGCCATCAAGCCTTGCGGCAACGTCACATAGGAACTCTCAATGAAAGCACCAATGTCGGTGTCAAAACCGGCAGATCTCGGGTAGGGGGTCCCGATCTGTGCGTCAAGGCTGATGGTAACATGAAGCAAGGGACACAGATGTTTACCCAGGTTCGGGCCCTCTCGATGGAGGTAAAACCCTACTTCCTGCTTGATTAATATTGAAGGTATGGGTAGTACAAGAGTAGATCTACCACGAGATCGTAGAGGCTAAACCCTAAGAGATAGCCTATGATGGTATGATTGTAATTGTGATCGGCCTTCTCAGGACCAACCTCTCCGGTTTATATAGACACCGGAGAGGGCTAGGGTTTACATGGAGTTGGTTACAAGGAAGGAAACACAATATCCGGATCGCCAAGCTTGCCTTCCACGCAAACGAGAGTCCCATCCAGACACGGGCCAAAGTCTTGAGTCTTGTATCTTCACGCTTCAATAGTCCGAACGTTGTACACAGTCCGGCTGTCCAGATACCCCCTAATCCAGGACTCCCTCAGTCATACCCCTTATGCTGGCCACGATAGGCGACAATCAAATATTTGGTATGAATCTTAAACTCAAGACAGTGGAGCCAGTCAGGATGAGTTAGAAATTCCTGCGATAAGTCAGAATCTATTAGGAAATGGTTATGCCTCAACTCACTGTTTCAGAACCCAAAGGACCTGCATTTAGTGGAGAAACCAATGCAAGGAGTTAGAACTTGGGTGTCCACCAGAAAAATCTGATCACAACTTTATGAAAGGTTGTCAGTGCCGGATGACACCCATCGGATTTCACTCTCGGATCTGTGAGACGGGCATATATTCCAGCATGATAACAAATCACACTCAGCTAAGTCAGCAGATCTAAAAATAATTGGAGCCAGTATTAGCATGAACAGGCAAGGGAAGATCTGTCAGAATGTGGATATAGTAAAGCAAACCACCCCAGGGCCAGCCAGATAAAAAATTAGTGGGAACAACAATAAAGGAAAAAGGATACCCGAGTTGGAAATGGTTTCCTTAAGTCAGTATATTCATACTTGTTCCCTAAGCAACCAAATCTTAAGGACGGGATTTATTTAAGGGGGTAAGAGTTGTAACAGCCTGATTTTTGGCCATTTCTTTTTCTTTTGTTTCTCTGAGGCTTTTTCATGAGTTTTCTTTTTCCATGGCTTTGTGGTCTGGATACTGAAGAAGATGACCTCTTCTTTCTTTCCAGAGTGGTTTGTCATACCCAAATCCAACCCTAGACCTTTCCATTTCCACCTTGGACCAAATCCCAATATTCTTTTTATTGAGAATATTCCTTGTCTATTAAAGGTTAACTCAAATTGCCCTAGGTTGTGAAGCAACCCATATTTCCCTCACTACTAAAATTCCCAAATAATTCTCATAAATTGTTTGGGTCATATCTTCATCAAATGTGGAAAAAAGTTTCATTGCCATGTTCAAAAATAATCCTCAAATAATTCATTTCCTATTCTGCCCTAAATGGCACATTGTGAAGCAAGTATTATTTTCCTTTGCCCAATTGACCTCAAACTCATTGGACACCTTTTCTTGTACATATTGTTGCCACATGCAGAAATGCAACCTCATTTGCTTGGTAATTATTTAATTTTGATTTTCGAAAGTTTCTATCCAGAAAGAAGCTTTGTGAAGGAGGTATAAGCTAGGCATATCCAAATGAGTTGCAATTTTGTGTGGTCCTTCATATCATCATATAATGGCCATCCGCAAGAGTTGAGCTCATGTCATGCCTCCATGTGAGCTCATCTTCAATTCTTTGATTCTGTCCAAATTTTCAGTCTATGAAGCATATATATTTTATCTTGCTCCATTATGGCTGCAAATTTTCCTAGGCCTTCTATTATCCATATAACCTATCGCCACCCAATTTGGGCATATTTCATCAAGTCATTATTCCTCCAAAATTTTTGCAAGTTTCTGCCCGGAGAAGATGTTTGTGAAGCAAGTACCATTTTGGCTTGGCCAATTGGTATGAGACTTCTTGAGAATCTTCATAGGACCAAATAACTCTGCCTTGCCCAATTTGAGCTCAAGTTGATACTCCGTGTGAGTGCATCATCATGCTCAAGTTTCTGGACCATTTTAGTCAGTTGCAAAGCAACTATATTAAACCTTGGTCCATTTCTTCTCAAACTCTCCAGGACTGTAGTCCTTCCTACACTAAACACCCCAGACATCACATGTGGCCCTTAGCCTATCTATGTTGATCACACTAAGTTGATCAAGTTTGCAACAACAAACTTCTGAGGTAAATTCCCACTTAACCACTGCATCTTTAACCAAGATACCACCTCAGTTGCGACCTCCACTCGAAGGACTAACCCCCAGACATGTTTTGGCCGAACCCCGTGCACTGTGTGCACCAGTGCCGGTGATGACCACCGACTTGGCACGCAGTGCGCACGCTTTGGACGTCGTTTGTGCTTTGGCCTCGCCTCCTCTCGTCATCTTCGTGCGCGTGAGCGTGTCCAACAGGTTCCCCATGCCGTCGTCTTCCCTCTGGAGCCATCTCCCCCTCCGGCAGCTTACTCGCCGACGCTAGCCGCCGCGTGCCCATGGGAGCAGAGTGCCCCGGCTGGATCCATTCGCCTCATCCCTTCTTCCTCGTGATCCCTTGGTCGCCTCTACCCCGTGAGCTTCTCCCTGTGCCTCCCCGTCGCCTTCCTCCGAGCCCATGTGCGAGCACACGCGTCCGCGGCGCCGGCCACACGTCCGCAGCGGCATCCAGCTTGGCCATCTCCTCCCCTGCCTATATAAGGCCACCCTGGTGCCATTTCTCTTCGCCTTCGACCTTGCCTCACTCCCTCAGTCCTCCGCAACCACTCCCCGGAGATCGAGCCACCCTCCTCGCCTCCCTCTGCCACCATGGCTGCCGCTCGGCTCCACCCAAATTGGAGCGAGCCGAAGCTCCTCTCTCCCTCCCACCTGCACTGGGGACCTCCATAGACCACCGAGAAGCCTCCCCGTAGCCCCTCCACTCCTCCCGTCGCCTGCAGCCGCGGGTTTCCCGGGAGGCCGACGCTGCCGTCCGCCCCGATCGACCTAGCGCTCCACCCCATGCTTGCCGGCGCTCGTGGAGCCCTATGGGTGGTCCGTCTCGGTCTACTGAATCCGCCGGTAGGCTGGGAGCCGCATGATCTGCCATGCCATCGTGCATGTTTTTGTCATTTGAATATGTTGGAACTGCCGTTCTGATGCTTGAAGATCCATAGATTGTACTTCATCACATTTGTCCATTAGACGGGTTATAACAAAATATCATTGTGTAACCTGCACATAAGTGAACAACATGTGTCCTAGTGGCTGACGCCAGGGCAGGTCACAATATTCAGAATATCATATTCTGGCGACCGAAAGTCTATAACCAAAGCGAGTGTGAGGGAGTCCTGGACTAGGGGGTGTCCGGATAGCCGAACTATCATCTTTGGCCGGACTCCAAGACTATGAAGATACAAGATTGAAGACTTTGTCCCGTGTCCGGATGGGACTTTCCTTGGCGTGGAAGGCAAGCTTGGCGATGCGGATATGTAGATCTCCTACCATTGTAACCGACTCTGTGTAACCCTAGCCCTCTCCAGTGTCTATATAAACCGGAGGGTTTTAGTCCGTAGGACGGACAACAATCATACCATAGGCTAGCTTCTAGGGTTTAGCCTCTTTGATCTCGTGGTAGATCTACTCTTGTACTACCCATATCATCAACATTAATCAAGCAGGAGTAGGGTTTTACCTCCACCGAGAGGGCCCGAACCTGGGTAAAAACATCGTGTCCCTTGTCTCCTGTTACCATCCGCCTAGACGCACAGTTCGGGACCCCCTACCCGAGATCCGCCGGTTTTGACACCGACATTGGTGCTTTCATTGGGAGTTCCTCTGTGTCATCGCCTTTAGGCCCGATGGCTCCTTCTATCATCAACAACAACGCGGTCCAGGGTGAGACTTTTCTCCCCGGACAGATCTTCGTATTCGGCGGCTTTTCACTGCAGGCCAACTCGCTTGGCCATCTGGAGCAGATTGAAAGCTACGCCCCTGGCCATCAGGTCAGATTTGGAAGTTTGAACTATACGGCTGATGTCCGCGGAGACTTGATCTTCGACGGGTTCGAGCCACAGCCAAGCACGCCGCACTGTCACAATGGGCATGATCTAGCTCCGCTGTCGGACAGTGCCCTTGAGGCCGCACAAGTGTCCGCTCCGACCCTTAGGTCGGAGCCGACTGCGCGGATCAAGGATAGGTGGCTGGACACCGCCTCGGGGGCTGCTACCTCTACGGCGATAGAGCCGAATACCAACCCTGTCCTTTGTGAAGCTCGTGACTCCAAGGTGTCGGACTCCTCTCCAGACTGCGAACCTTCCGCGCCCCTGCCAATCGAATCCGGTTGGGCGCCGATCATGGAGTTCACCGCTACGGACATCTTTTAGCACTCGCCCTTTGGCGACATCCTGAATTCGCTAAAGTCTCTCTCTTTATCAGGAGAGCCCTGGCCGGATTATGGTCAGGACGGTTGGGATGCAGACGACGAAGAAATTCAAAGCCCACCCACCACCCACTTCGTAGCCACTGTCGAGGACTTAACCGACATGCTAGACTTCGACTCCGAAGACATCGACGGTATGGACGACGATGCAGGAGACGACCAAGAACCAGCGCCTACAGGGCATTGGAAGGCCACCTCGTCATACGACATTTGCATGGTAGACACCCCAAAGGATGGGAATGGCGATGGAACAATGGAGGACGACACCTCCAAAAAACAGCCTAAGCGCCAGCGTCAGCGACGCCGCTCTAAATCCCGCCACAACAAGGAGATTCCGGCACCGGAGACAATAACGCCCCGGACAGTGCCGAAGACAACCCCCTCCAGCAAGATTCAGCACAGGAGGATGGAGAAGCCAGCCCTCATGAGAGAGCGGCAGACAGAGGATGATAATTATATGCCTCCCTCCGAAGACGAGGCAAGCCTCGATGACAACAAATTTGTCGTGCCTGAGGATCCCGTCGAAGAAGCGTGTTTCAAACACAGGCTTATGGCCACGGCAAGCAGCCTCAAGAAAAAGAAACAACAGCTTAGAGCCGACCAAGACTTGCTAGCCGACAGATGGACTGAAGTCCTTGCGGCCGACGAGTATGAACTCGAACGCCCCTCCAAGAGCTACCCAAAATGCAGGCTGCTACCCCGATTAGAGGAGGAAGCACCTAAACCTACATCACTAGCGCATAATACGGCCGACCGGCCACCTCGTGGCCGCGACAGAGAGGCCTGTCGGCCCTACACTCAAGCCGCACCGCGGCGTCGCTCGAAAAGTACAAAGCCACGGGGGAATGCGCCAAACTTGCAAGACATGTTGGAGGACAAGGCAAGGCAAACAAGATCGATCTATGGATCGCGTGGGCGCCCCACAATACGTGATGACAACCGTCACGCCGGATACAACAATTCCGGCTGGGCCGAACACAGTAGACAAAGCTCATTTGAGCTACGTCATGATATAGCCCAATACAGAGGCGCCGCACACCCACTATGCTTCACAGACGAAGTAATGGATCATCAAATCCCCGAGGGTTTCAAACCCGTAAACATCGAATCATACGACGGCACAACAGATCCTGCGGTTTGGATCGAGGACTATCTCCTTCACATCCACATGGCCCGCGGTGATGATCTACACGCCATCAAATACCTCCCACTCAAGCTTAAAGGACCAGCGCGGCATTGGCTTAACAGCTTGCCAGCAGAGTCAATCAGTTGTTGGGAAGACCTGGAAGCCGCATTCCTTGACAACTTCCAGGGCACTTATGTGCGACCACCAGACGCCGATGACCTAAGCCATATAATTCAGCAGCCAGAAGAATCGGCCAGACAATTCTGGACACGGTTCCTAACCAAGAAAAATCAAATCGTCGACTGTCCGGATGCAGAGGCCCTTGCAGCCTTCAAACACAACATCCGCGACGAGTAGCTTGCCCGGCACCTAGGACAGGAAAAGCCGAAATCCATGGCAGCCCTCACAACACTCATGACCCACTTCTGCGCGGGAGAGGATAGCTGGCTAGCTCGTAGTAACAACATGACCAAGAGCCCTGGTAATTCGGATACAAAGGACACCAACGGCAGGTCGCGTCACAACAAGCACAAGCGCCGCATTAATGGCGACAATACTGAGCATACGGCAGTCAATGCCGGATTCAGAGGCTCTAAACCCGGTCAGCGGAAAAAGCCATTCAGAAGAAATACTCCGGGCCCGTCCAATTTGGACCGAATACTCGATCGCTCGTGCCAGATACACGACACCCCCGAAAAGCCAGCCAATCACACCAACTGGGATTGTTGGGTGTTCAAGCAGGCAGGCAAGTTAATTGCTGAAAACAATGACAAGGGGCTGCATAGCGATGACGAGGAAGAGACCCGACCGCCGAACAATAGAGGACAGAAGGGTTTCCCCCCACAAGTGCGGACGGTGAACATGATATACGCAACCCACATACCCAAAAGGGAGCGGAAGCGTGCACTCAGGGACGTATATGCGATGGAGCCAGTCGCCCCAAAGTTCAATCCTTGGTCCTCCTGCCCGATCACTTTTGATCGAAGGGACCACCCCACTAGCATCCGCCATGGGGGATTCACCGTATTGGTTCTAGACCCAATCGTCGACGGATTTCACCTCACTAGAGTCCTGATGGACGGCGGCAGCAGCCTGAACCTCCTTTATCAGGATACAGTGCGCAAGATGGGCATAGACCCCTCAAGGATTAAACCCACAAAGACGACCTTCAAAGGCGTCATACTAGGTGTAGAGGCCAACTATACAGGCTCAGTTACACTTGAAGTGGTCTTCGGATCCCCGGATAACTTCCGAAGCGAGGAGTTAATCTTTGACATAGTCCCGTTCCGCAGCGGCTATCATGCACTGCTCGGACGAACCGCATTTGCAAAGTTCAATGCGGTGCCACACTACGCATACCTCAAGCTCAAGATGCCAGGCCCTCGAGGAGTCATTACGGTCAACGGAAACACCGAACGCTCTCTCTGAACGGAGGAGCATACAGCGGCTCTCGCGCCGGAAGTACAAAGCAGCCTCTTAAGGCAACTCTCGAGTCGGGCTGCTAAACGGCCGGACACCGTCAAGCGCGCCCAGAGTAACCTATAACAAGACCGCCTGGCACGTTCCGAGCACGCGTAGCAATGCGGCCCCAACCCCAGCCCTCGCATAATCGCGAGATCAGTACCACGCATACATAACTACACTCTGGAGATACCATGGCGATAGGGGTAGGGGCACGACCACGGCATGCCCGGAGAGCGGCTCAACCGCACCAAGGGCTCCCAATTGTGTCATTCCTTTTTTTCTTTTTCTCAGGACTCCGTTTTCTAGAAGCCCTGTCCGGCAGGAGAATTGCCAAACTCACGATGCAACAGCCAGGGAAGCAGAAAAGCTACGTCGAGTGTCCAGGTGGTCTCTATTACGAGCATTATACCTGTTTTACATACCATCCTGCAGCCTACCCCTGGAGGGGGACATGTTAAACAGTCCCATCCCTTGCTTATCGCACTATTTGTATCGTTCTGCTTTCGTTGCAGTATTTTTTATAAACAATGCATCACTTTTTGCCTATTATTGCATTCCTTTTTTATCTATATATGTTCACTTATGACATGTTGCATCCGTACACTTTGGTACGGCCAAATACACCAGGGGCTTAAGTTCCCCAAAATATGGTGTGATAAGTCCGAACACTTTCACAAGTGCGGCACCTCGAACTTATAGCATTATATGCATCGAATTCGAATCATGTCTTGGGTCAATAGTTGGGTTTACCCGGCTCCCATGTTTTGGTACCTTATGTTCCGTTATATCGGCTAAGGTAGCGCTGGGAGAACCACTGCGATTGTGCCCCAGTTGAGCTGGGTTGAGCACCTCAGTGGAGAAAGCTAAAACTGACCGTCATGATAGGGCGAGAGCCGGTCTCTGTTCGAGAGGTTTTTTCGAGTCCCTAAAGACTTATGCCGCTTAGAGCGAGGAGCCGTCTTTGTCCGGCCCAGGCGTGGATAGCGCCCCGAATTCGGTCTTCCGAACACTAGGGGCTTCGCCGAAATTTAAAATTATAGAATTCTATGGCCAAGTGGGAGTGTTCAAGCATTATAAGTCCGGTTGCCTCGTTCATTGTGTTGAGCACCTCCCTCGAAGGACCCAAAAATGGGAACAAGAGCACTCAAGTTTATCCCGAACACCCCAGCACTCATGGCATGGGGGCTGAAGCCAACGACTTGCCATCTCTCAAATTTGATAAACGGCCGCACAAAAGGTAATATTTTAAATTAACAAGCGTTGCTTGGAGCATATGAACAAAGTTTTCAGCGCACAGGATAACAAATGCGAGTCTACTAAAAAAATACATCTTTGGAGAACTCACCCGCTATAAGGCAGGCACCCTTCAGCACACCCTTATAGTACATCTCGGGCGTGCGATACTCCTTGCCCGGCGGTGGCGCGTCGGTCACAAGCTTCTCAGCGTCCATCTTGCCCTAGTGCACTTTAGCATGGGCAAGGGCCCTACGGGCACCTTCAATGCAGACGGAATGCTTGACGACTTCAACCCATGGACAGGCGTCCACCAGCCGCCACACCAGACCGAAGTAGCTCCCAGGCATGGCTTCTTTAGGCCACAGTCAAACTATGAGGCCCTTCATGGCATGTTCGGCCACCTTGTGGAGCTCGACCAGCTGCTTCAGCTGGTCGTTCAGGGGCACCGGATGTCCGGCCTCAGCATATTGCGACCAGAACACCTTTTCTGTCGAGCTCCCCTCCTCGGCCGGGTAGAATGCGGCAGCATCGGATACACTACGGGGTAGATCTGCGAATGCTCCTAGAGAGCTCCGGATGCGGGTAAGTAACAAGTAATTCACTTTCACGTGCTTGCTTTGCATGAAGATGCCTTACCCGCCGCTATCTTCTTTATTGCCTCAATTTCCTGGAGGGCTTTCTGGGCTTCGGCCTTAGCAGCTTTGGCACTCTCAAGAGCCAAGGCGAGCTCGGACTCTTGAGTTTTCGAGTCACGCTCCAAACTCTCGTGTTTTTCAACGAGAGCCTGGAGCTCTTGCCGCACCTCCGCCACCCGCGCCTCCTGCCTCTCTCGCTCGGCGCGCTCCATGGCCGCACCTTTTTCGGCCTTGGACACCGCCTCTTTCAGGGTCGCCACCTCGTTCGTGGCCCTGCAATACCCACGTTATTCCTGTCATTTTTCGCAACCAAATCCTTTCTATAAGGTATTACTTTAATAAGGTATTACTTACCTTCCTTGACCTCGAGATGCTTCTTGGCAAGGCCGAGCTTGTTCTCGGACCGCTCGAGGTCCTGCTTCAATGCATTGACCTCCGCAGTCAGTGCGGCAGAGGTCAGCAGCGCAGCCTGCACTCCCATATTGACATGCTTATGTTAGACTCTTGCGTATATCTTTTTAGATCCTCAGTCCGGTTTTTCTCTTCGGACACCAAACTGAGCATCAGGGGCTACTGTCTATGCGGTACTATTTTTACATATCTTAATTACGTACCTCAAAGCCTGTTAGAAGGCTGGTACAGGCTTCAGTCAGCCCGCTAGCTCTTGGCGGACTGAACCTTCTGGATCACCGCACTCATAACAGTGCGGTGCTCCTCGTTGATGGAGGCTCCGTTGAGCGCCTCCAGCAAATTATCCAGCACGTCCGGTTGGACGGAGGCCACCGGCGTCGCAGTCTTGCCCTTCTTACGAAGAGCCCGCCCACCGGACTTCGGAACCACTATAGGTTCCGGTACGGAGTCCGACACAGGGCCGGACTAAGAGCCCTCTGGGGTTTCGCCCTCTTTACGCCCGGAGTCCGGGAGGTCGCCTTGCGGCGCCTCCAGGACCACCTCCTCCTGGCCGGGCCCCTTTCGGGACCCCACCTCGGCGTCATCAGCAGCGTGAGGAGAGGAGGCAGCAGGAAGTGAAGTACTATTCACATCCTACGAATCCAGGGAGCCGCTTGACAAAGCGGGGAGCTCATCCTTGGGCGGGCTACATGGTCGTATTCGGCGTTAGAAAACACTACATGACAAAGGAAAAATCATGAGTTATTCTGGAATCCGGACACTTACGATCTCGCTAGGGGCTTGACCCTCGAGGGCCAATCCGCTTCGCCATCATCGGCATTGGTGGAGTAATCCGGAGGAAGGGTCCTTCCCTTCTTGGACCCTCCAGCCTCCCCAGTTGGGGAGGCCTTCCTTTTCTTCTCTCCCCCCCGCTGGGGAGAAGCTTCTTTCTCCTCCTCCCCGTCTTCGCGGGAGGAGTCTGCCTCGGAGTCGTCGGACGATGAGTCCGACAACACCTGCCGCCGGGAACTCCTTCGAGTTCCCACGACCTTCTTCTTGGCCTTCTTCTCCGGCACCACGTAAGGCGCTGGAGCCAGCAGCCCCGTCAATCGGGCGTCCGCTGGGTCTTCGGGTAGGGGAGCTGGATAGTTAACCTGTCCGGACTTCTTCTGCCAGGCCTGTCAAAGGCAAGGGAGTTTAGATCCCGCATAGAGTCAAACTATGAAAAACAAGTGTCCCGTAAAGGGTGAAATAGCTTACCTCGCCGGCTTGATGATGCGAGCTGAATCCGCGATCTTCGGCAGTGGATGCAGGAGCTTCGGTACCCTTGAACAGCACCCTCCAGGCGTCTTCGTACGTAGTGTCAAAGAGCCTGCTCAAGGTCTGGTGCTGTGCCGGATCAAACTCCCACAAGTTGAAAGCCCGTTGTTGGCACGGGAGGATCCGGTGGATGAGCATGACCTGGACCGCGTTGACGAGCTTTACCTTCTTGTTCACAAGGTTTCTGACGCAGGTGTGGAGTCCGGTCAGCTCTTCCAAATCACCCCTGTCAGGCCCTTCTCTTTCCAGGAGGTGAGCCGTGTGGGGATGCCAGATCTGAATTTGGGGGCCGCTGCCCATTTAGGGTCACGCGGCTCGGTGATGTAGAACCACCCCGATTGCCACCCCTTTATGGTCTCCACAAAGGAGCCCTCGAGCCATAGGACGTTGGGCATCTTGCCCACCATGGCACCTCCGCACTCCGCTTGGCGGCCACCCACTACCTTCGGCTTGACATTGAAGGTCTTCAGCCATAAGCCGAAGTGGGGTTGGATGCAGAGGAAGGCCTCGCACATGACGATGAACACCGAGATGTTGAGGATGAAATTCGGGCCCAGATCATGGAAATCCAGGCCATAGTAGAACATGAGCCCCCAGACAAATGGATGAAGTGGAAAACCTAGTCCGCGGAGGAAGTGGGTGAGGAACACCACCCTCTCATGGGGCCCGAGGGTGGGGATGAGCTGCCCCTCGTCGGGGATCCGATGCGCGATGTCGCTGGACAAGTATCCGGCCTTTCGCAGCCTCTTGATGTGCCCCTCCGTAATGGAGGATGCCATCCACTTGCCTCCCGCTCCGGACATGACTGGGGAAGGTTGAGGCGAGATGTGCGGACTTGGGCGCTGGAGCTCGAGTGTGCGGAAATGGATAAGCAAAGGAGGAAGAAGGTGTAGGTAGAAAGGTGGATCCTTATCCCCTTATATATGGACGGACGAAACTATGCGTCCCCACCAGCCTGGTAAAACTCGCTTATCTCCCAAGCACCGTAATCAATGGCATGGTTGGGTTACCCACGCCCGTATTGATGAGAAACCCGGGATAAGGGGACACGATCTCTGCTTTGACAAGACGTGCCAGGGAAACCGCTTCGCTAAACGCGCTGAGGTGGAACAGTAAAATAAAGGCTTGGCCGTGGTGTGATGTCACACCAATGAATACGTCAGTAGATTGAACTTGTGTAAATATTATTCTCTCTACGGTGGTATGTGGAACTTATTTTGCAGAGCCGGACACTATCCTGGTGTTCAAAATCTTCTATGAAGTATTCGGAGGAGGAACCCGCCTTGCAATGCCGAAGACAATATGCGCGCCGGACTCGTCGTCATTGAAGCCTGATTCAGGGGCTACTGAGGGAGTCCTGGACTAGGGGGTGTCCGGATAGCCAAACTATCATCTTTGGCCGGACTCCCAGACTATGAAGATACAAGATTGAAGACTTCGTCCCGTGTCCGGATGGGACTTTCCTTGGCGTGGAAGGCAAGCTTGGCGATGCGGATATGTAGATCTCCTACCATTGTAACCGACTCTGTGTAACCCTAGCCCTCTCCGGTGTCTATATAAACCGGAGGGTTTTAGTCCGTAGGACAGACAACAATCATACCATAGGCTAGCTTCTAGGGTTTAGCCTCTTTGATCTCGTGGTAGATCTACTCTTGTACTACCAATATCATCAATATTAATCAAGCAGGAGTAGGGTTTTACCTCCACCGAGAGGGCCCGAACCTGGGTAAAAACATCGTGTCCCTTATCTCCTGTTACCATCCGCCTAGACGCACAGTACGGGACCCCCTACCCGAGATCCGCCGGTTTTGACACCAACAGAGTGGTCAAGCCTCACATTTTCATATAACAGGTAAAACTATACCTGTGATTGTAGTTCATACTACCGGCTTACACCACCATAAGTGGTGAGAATAATTTGAATTGCACAATCACAACATGCTGGCGTGTCAAAGTCTAAAACCAGGCTTGGTTATCAAAAACCTGTAAATATGTTCAAACACACTGGCGTCTTACGTCCAAAACCAGGGTTGGTTATATTGCTCAACACAATATGATATGATAATTTGTCAGTCTTATAATCAGGGCGCGTTATCAAAACCTCACATATTCATATTTAACAAGTAAAACATACCTATGAAATTAGATCATATTGCCGTCCTACATCACCATATCCAGGATGACAGTTCCATAGCTTAGAGCATACAACTCCAAGTCCATAATTCAAACATACTAGCGACTTATCGTCCAGAGCCAGAACAGATTATCAAAACCTCAGATATACTCATAGCAGGAGCAATAATGATGAAAGCTACGTGGCCTAAACCATGTTAAACCATATATCAATATGGTACAAGGAATATCAACTTGAAACAATGTTCAGAAAATAATAAATGAGAAAAACAAGGCACCATAAGTATCAAGGCCTAAACCATGTTAAACCATATATCAATATCAAGTGATTTTCATGGGTGACATAGCCACTAGGTTAATCCTTCATTCAAACCTGTAAGCCGGGCCTCACATGACTAACCACCATTGTCACTTTAGACAAGTTCAGGGTCTTTAGAAGATTGACTGTCATGAGTACGACGGGTCATTCCAGGATTACCTGGGCGGAGTGGCAGACAAACAAGGTAGGATAAACCGAACTTTTGGTGATTTTCACTTGGCATACCAGCCAATCAAAAGGGTTTTAATAAAAGCTATGTTCATTGAATAGGGAGCCCCCAAGTGACATATATTAAGCCTTTCAGAGCAGGATACCTATGTTTGAACTGTGCAATGCCACAAGTTCTCTTTGGGTAACCTTTAACTTGGGAAATAAGCCCCCAAGAATTTTCAACAGGGCATATAAGCCAGAATAATAGGGTAGTCATAGCTATGCTCAATGAGCAGGAAGCCCCAAGTAATTTTTAGTCAAGGCGTACAAGATGGATCAAGAGGGTAGTCACAGCTATGCTCAATGAGCAAGAAGACCCCAAGTGATCTTATGATTTGACAATAAAGACTCAGATACTCAGAAATGAAACGACAGAGCCCTGAATTATCAGGGATGCCAGCTTTATTATACTTGGTCATAATATATACATGGATGAAAATATCTACAACACAAGAGCCAATGGCTAGGTGTAATAAGGCCGAAGATGAGCAACGTTCCAAGGCCGTCGGGTTTCCTCCTCCGATGTGTGTGAGTCCTTGTGGTCTCGAACATCAATGATGTAGTAGGATCCTTTATTCACGTTTTTGCTGATCACAACCGAAGGTGGGGAGAGCTTGTGCATATCTATCTGATCCTGGATAAGCTGGAGCACCAACTCACCTTCTTGAAAGGTCCAGATTTTAACCCGACGGCTATGATAATGGCGCAGATCCTGTTGGTATATTGCCGAACGAGCCGCTGCAAGGTCGCGTTCTTCATCCAACAAGTCAAGAGAATCTTGACGTGCCTTTTCATGATCAGCTTCAACATAAGCCGCCACATGGGGCGAGTCGTGACGGATGTCACTAGGGAGAACCGCCTCTGCTCCGTAACCCATAAAGAAAGGCGTGTAACCCGTGGATCAGTTGGGGGTAGTATTAATACTCCAAAGCACCAAGGGTAACTCCTCAACCCAACAACCCGGTGTCCTCTGCAAAGGGACCATAAAACAAGGTTTTATACCTCTCAAGATATCTTGATTGGCCCTCTCAGCTTGACCATTGGACTGGGGGTGAGCCACTGATTAGACATCAAGACGAATATGCTCTTGTTGACAGAATTCTTTCATAACACCCTTAGACAGATTAGTGCCATTATCAGTGATGATGCTATGAGGATAACCAAAGCAAAAATCACCTTTTTAATGAATTAAACCACCGTTGTCGCATCACATTTGCTGACTGGCTCAGCCTCAACCCACCTTGTGAACTTGTCAACCGCCACCAAAAGGTGGGTCTTCTTGTCCTTGGATCTTTTGAGAGGTCCAATCATATCCAGCCCCCAGACTGCAAACGACCAAGTATTTGGAATCATCTTCAATGCTTGAGCCGACACGTGAGCTCGTTTTGAAAATTTCTGACAGCCGTCACACTTGCTAACCAGATCTTCTGCATCAGCATGAGCCGTCAGCCAATGAAACCCATGACGAAAAGCCTTAGCAACGAGAGATTTAGAGCCGGCATGATGGCCTCAATCTCCTTCATGAATCTCTCTTAGAATTGCACGGCCCTCCCTGAGAGAGATGCATCGTTGAAACACCGCTGTAACACTGCATTGGTGTAACTCACCATTGACAATGGTCATTGACTTAGATCTCCCGGTTATTTGCCTGGCCAAAGTTTCATCATTAGGTAACTCTCCCCGGGTTATATAAGCCAAGTACGGAATAGTCCAATCAGGAATAGCATGGAAAGCCGCCACCAATTGTGCCTCTGGGTTAGGGATAGCAAGATCCTCTTCTGTAGGCAATTTAACTGAAGGATTATTCAGAACATCAAGAAAAACATTAGGTGGTATCGTTTTATGCTGGGACCCCAGCCAGCTTAAACCATCGGCCCCTCATTTTTCCTGCGATCAATATGTTCCACCTGTTAGCCCTTGAAATTGCCAACAATATGATCACCGCCCGGCGATAAGCTGCCATGAGCGGGTCTTTGGAATCCCAAGTTCCTGAGATCTGCTGAGCCACCAGATCTGAATCACCAAAACACCTGGCCCGACTTAAGTTCGTCTCCTTACCCATCTGAAGACCATGGAGCAAGGACTCATATTCAGTTGCATTGTTAGTGCAAGGAAATATCAGCCTCAAAACATAACAGAACATATCTCCTCATGGGGAAGTCAGAATAACTCTAGCCCCCGATCCTTCCAATTGCCTGGATCCATCAAAATGAATAGTCCCATATGTATTATCTGGCTTATCCTCAGGCAGCTGCAACACTGTCCAGTCATTGATGAAATCAATAAGGGCTTGAGACTTAATGGTTGTTCGAGGCACATACTTCAATCTATGGGATCCAAGTTCAATTGCCCACTTAGCCACCCGACCTGTAGCTTCTCTGTTTTGAATAATATCCCCTAGAGGAGCAGAACTGACTACAGTGATGGGATGACCAAAGAATTAATGCTTCAACTTGCGACTTACCATAAACACTCCATAAACTAGCTTCTGCCAATGGGGTATCTCTGTTTAGATTCAACACCTCACTGACATAATAAACTGGCCTTTGAACCAGATATTCCTTATCTGCTTTCCACCACAACTGCCACACTGACAACTCTGCTGTTAGCAGCCACATATAGAGCAAGGGCTCCTTATCAATAGGAGCTGAAAGAACCGGCGGCTCAGCCAACTGTTTCTTAAGCGCCTCAAATGCCTTATTGGCAGCATTGCTCTAGACAAAGTGATCTGTCTTCTTCATCATCTGGTAAAGAGGAATAACCTTTTCACCCAGGCGGCTTATGAACCGGCTTAAGGCCGCAATACGACCTGCCAAACGCTGAACATCGTTGATACACGCCGGCTTAGCCAGGGAAGTGATCACCTTGATCTTCTCCGGGTTAGCTTCTACCTCTTTCAGAGACCATAAAACCCAAGAGCTTACCCGCTGGTACACCAAAAACACATTTATCCAGGTTAAGCATCATCTTGTAGACCTAGAGATTGTCAAAGGTCTCCTTTAGATCATCTATCAAGGTTTCCTTCTTCCTGGACTTCACAACAATGTATCCACATAAGCATGAACATTGCACCCAATTTGGTTGTTGATACAATTATGCACACAATGCCGATAAGTCGCCTGGGCACTCTTGAGCCCAAAAGGCATGAAACATAGCAGAAGGCTCCAAAGGGAGTGATGAAGGCTATTTTCTCCTGGTCCTTAACTGCCATCTTGATATGATGATATCCAGAATAAGCATCTAGAAAACTCAAATGCTCACAACCCGCCGTAGCATCAATGATCTGATCAATACGAGGGAGAGCAAAAGGATCAGTCGGACAAGCCTTGTTAAGGTCCGTGTAATCCACACATATACGCCAAGTGCCATTCTTCTTAAGCACCAGCACTGGGTTAGCCAACCATTTAGGATGAAATACTTCAACAATAGACCCAGCCGCCAAGATTCTGGCCACTTCTTCACCAATGGCCTTGCGCCTTTCTTCATTAAAATGACGAAGGAATTTCTTGACCGAATTAAACTTTGGATCAATATTAAGAGTGTGCTCAGCAAGTTCCCTCAGTACACCTGGCATGTTAGAAGGCTTCCATGCAAAGATGTCCCAGTTCTCACGGATGAACTCGATGAGCGCACTTTCCTATTTTAGATCCATATTGGCACTGATGATGAACTGCTTGGATGAGTCACCGGGAATGAAGCCTACCGGCTTAGTATCATCCGCCAACTTAAACTTCAATAGCGGGTCCTGCTTTGTGGTTGGCTTCTTCAAGGGGGTCATATCTACCGGGTCAACATTATCTTTATAGAACTTCAGCTTCTCTGTTGCACAAGCTGGCTCAACATAAGCAGCATCACCCTCCTCACACTCCAACACTATCTTTCTATTTCCATGCACCGTGATGGTTCCCTTATAACCCGGCATCTTGAGATGCAGATAAACATAACAAGGCCGTGCCATAGATTTAGCATAAGCCGGTCGTCCAAACAAGGCATGATAAGGGCTCATGATCTTGACCACTTCAAAAGTCAATTTCTCAGCCCTGTAGTCATACTCATTACCAAAAACCACCTCCAAGGTTATCTTGCCCACTGGATAGGCCGATTTACCGGGCACCACCACATGAAAAACTATAGAGGATTGCTTAAGATCCTTGTCAGTCAAATTCATATGGTGAAAAGTATCATAATAGAGGATATTGATGCTGTTGCCTCCATCCATGAGAACTTTAGAGAACTTATATTCTCCAACCTGCGGTGCCACCACCAAAGCGAGCTGACCTGGATTATCAACCCGGGGTGGGTGATCTTCGTGGCTCCATACAATGGGCTGCTTTGACCATCGTAAGTATCGGGGAACTGCCGGCTCAACCGTGTTCACCGCACGCTTATGGATCTTCTAATCCCGCTTGCAAAAACTCATGGTAAACGCATGATATTGACCAATATTCAGGATCTTCAGATGACTCTAAAAACCAGACTGCTGCTGTTGCTGCTGATTACCCTGATTAGATTGCTAGTTAAAACCACCTTGATTACCTTGACCCTGGAATCCAGAGTTTGAGCCGCCACCTCCAAAGCCGGATCCGTGAGAGCCGGATCCTGACCCGCCGTGCGGGCCCTGGTTACCCTGATAAAAACCAGAATTTCTATACTCCCTCATGATGAAGTAATCTTTCCAAAGATGAGTGGCCGGCTTATCTTGAGTACCATGCTTTGGGCAAGGCTGGTTCATCATCACGTCAAGGTTCAATTTTGGTCCACCAAACCAGGATCCTCACGAATTTCATTTACATTTACCATTATTTCTCTGCGTGTTAGCCACAAAATCTGAACCATCGTCGGCTTGCTTGCGCTTACCATTATTGCCTTGACCCACCATGTTGTGCTGCTGTCCCTTTGCATTGCCATTCTTCTTCTCCTTACCAGCTTTCTCCTCATCAGACTCAGGGTCCTTAGTGCTGTTAGAATTAGCGTATTTGACGAGAGCTGCCATGAGCTCCCGCATTTCATTGCAATGGCGCTTAAGCCGCCCCAGCTTCTGCTTGAGGGGAAGGAAACGACAATTCTTTTGCAAAATCAGGATAGCCGAGCCGGCATTGATGCTGTCTGATGAGTGGATGATGGCCGAGATCCGGCATACCCAATGGGTGGTTGATTCACCCTCACCTTGGATACAAGTGCCTAAATCAAGAATCAACATTGGCTGCTTGCATGTATCTCTGAAATTCTGAATAAAACACGCCTTCAACTCATCCCATGATCTGACAGAGTTAGGGGGCAATCCTTTCAACCAGGTACGAGCCGGCCCATCCAGCATCATGGTGAAATACTTAGTGCATGCAGCATTATTGACATCCAGCATCTCCATGTCCATCTCACTACTTTCAATCCAAGCCTCCGGGGGTTGATCCGCTATGTAATTGGGTACCTTTTGAGGGCCCTTGAAGTCCCTGGGTAACCGCTCATTGCATAGAGCCGGTACTAAACATGGCACACCCACCGTCCTGGAAGTCACTCCGTCTTCTGTGGACATCAAAGGGTGTAATTGGGGATGCTGAGCTACTAGATCCGCCTCATGGCGAGCTCGTGCTTGGTCTACTACCAACTGAGCATGGTTATCAACTCGTGGCGGGTCATGCCCACGAGGCTGGTTACAATGCCGCTCACTGCTTGAAACCGCCGGTGACTCCATATGCCGGCTATAGCTTCGACTTGGATGAAGAGTTGAGTGGATTCGATCGCGGCTGTAAGAATAAGCCGCCTGCTGAGCTACCGCCGTTTGAAGAAGTTCCACGGCCTTTCGAGCCTTAACCGCCTCAGGACTCTTGCCTGTCATCGGGAGAGCCGCCAATCATGATGCCACAACGATCATGTTATCCAACGGGTTGGAGAAGTGACCCGGAGGTGTGGAAACTCGCTGAGGTGGGGTTAAATTAGCATGAGCCGGATCCGCCACATGGGGCTGAGCCGCTGCAATGGTCCTAGGTGCTTCAAGGCCCCGGGTCACACCGGGCGGGTTACTTGGTCTTGCCCCAGGCATGTTGAAGAGATTTCTCGCGTAGAACTCATGAGGCAGATGACTCTGGTATCTTCTGTTAAAAACATCGTTTGGTGCATTCTGGTCTAAACTCAAGCAAAAAAATTCTGCTTGAATCCGCCGTGCTTCCCTCTCCAAGGTGGCTCAATCTGTTGCCATCCTGGTATTCTTAGTGTTAAGATCCTCCCCGGCTTGAGCTATCTCATCTTGCAACTTTGCAACGTCTTTATGTTGTGCCTGGTTCGCCGGGGTTACCTCCACCGTCAGCAACATTGCCAGAGCCTCCAAAAGTTCAGATAAAACTTGAGCCGGCGGGCGCACAGGGCCTCTTGCCCCGGCTGCCATAGCAGTTGCTGAACCGGAGATCATTGCTGCCACAATTGAGGAGTTTTGCACCGACTATGTGCTGGCATAAAGATCGCAACCCGGCTCGGCAGCTCACAGGGGTCCGAAATATCGTCGCCATCGGAATAGCCGCCAAGCCTGTCATCTTGCAATTGATACATGGAATTGGTCTCGCCGGTTGAGGACTCATCGCCTGAATAGACGGCCGTCTCTCCACCGGACAAAAATCCTACCTCAAGATCCACTCCTTGAGTAAAGCCAACAAACGCACGCTACAGGGCGGCTTGAATCTTGGCGGGCCGCGCGTGCTGAGTCGTCTCGATGATGTCGGTGCAGGTGTCTAGCTCAGGTTCTGACTCGCTGATTTTGCTGATGAAGACATGACTTCCGCCGAAGGGGACCCGGTACCCATATTCGATTGAATCGGCCTCCAGACCCCATTCTGCATCGTCGATGTAGATTTTGCCGCAGCAACTCTTGGTCATCTGGCCCACGACGTATCCCTTGATCCCTAAGAAGCTGCCCTTCAAGAACTCGAAACCACCGTGCTTTGGCCCCACGGTGGGTGCCGACCATCGTGGATTTAACACGGTAGATGCCCAAGCAAGAGGACTTAGGAGTGGAGCCATCGCAGCTAGGTTAGCTTAAAGGGGTTAAGCGGGACAAAGGACACAGAGAGTTTTTACCCAGGTTCGGCCCCTCTCAACGAGGTAAAAGCCTACTCCTGCTTTCAATTGTATTGCTTGTGTTTCGATTACCAGGGAGCGAATACGCTTGACCTAGTGCTCTATCAATTGTTCCTTGAGTTAACCCGCCGCTGGGTCTCACCTTTATATACATAGGTTGAGGCCTGGCGGCTTACAGGGTCCCGGCTGACTCACACAACGTGGTCGGCTCGGTTTATAACAACACTTTCCTTACAGAACAAGTTAAACATATGTCGGCTCATCGCTTTGGGCCTCAAGTCACCTCCGGGTCTTGAGCCTTCAATAAGCTTGCTTTATGAACCGCCATCTTCACATCTTCTTGAGCTTCTTCATCTTAAGTCGCCCGTAGCATGACCCAGCCCCTCCTGGGCCGGTCATACTCGGTAGTTATATCCCCAAGTAACCCTATCTTAGAGGTCATGTTGTTGGACAGTGATGAACCTATGAGCTATGAAGGAGCGATGGTGGGCCCGGATTTCAACAAATGGTTGGGGGCCATGAAATCAGAGATGTGATCCATGTGTGAAAACAAAGTATGGACTCTAGAAGTATTACCTGAAGGGCGAAAGGCCGTTCAGAATAAATGGATCTTCAAGAAGAAGACGGACAAGGACGTGTCAGTGCCACAGACCCAGGGCCTGTTAACCTGACTGTGCACAGGCACATGATCAAGATTGAAAAACCAGAGCAAGAGACCAAGAGACTTGAAGAACCAACTAATAAATCAGAAGGAATCAAGGCTGAGGCAGAAGGACTAGATGTTATCAAGAGAGAGGCCTCCTTTGCCGGGCAGGCGAGCCCGGCAAGGGGCGAGGCCACCCCCAGAAGACGAGGACCAAGGCGTCCTGACAGGGCCTGCCAGGACTTGCGGAGACTAGATCACCCCATCGACTACCTCACCACGACCCACATCTTTGATCAGTGTGGTGTCAAGATGTAGGATGATTAAGTGGCAGCCATTCACCACATGGCAGCCACTTCCTACCAAGTGAACCCACACCCGTCTAGTCACGTGTCAAGCGAGCAGGCGTGAAGCTGGCGAATTAGCCTGGCAAGCCTTGCCGGGCAACCAACGACGTGACACTAAGCGGCGCATTAAATGCATGCTGTCAGCCTGTAGAGTTAGGTATGATAGCACTGTTTGATATCATATCAGTGTCTAATGACTAATTTGCCACTTTGGTAACCCCTTGATTTATAAAAGGAGGCCCATGGCAGTGATTCAAGGGGTTAGAAGTTTAGACCATTCACACACCCGTACGCGCATAGTCGCCTCTGCCCCGAAGCAACTCTTGCCGGGCAAGTGTACTACGCACTGATACGTCTCCAATGTATCTTTAATTTTTGATTGTTCCATGCTATTATATTACCCGTTTTGGATGTTTATGGGCTTTACTTTATACTTCTATATCATTTTTGGGACTAACCTACTAACAGGAGGCCCAACCCGAATTGCAGTTTTTTTGCCTATTTCAGTGTTTCGAAGAAAAGGAATATCAAACGGAGTCCAAATGGGATGAAACCTTCCGGAGCGATCTTTTTGGAACAAATGCCAACCTGGAGACTTGGAGTGGACGTCAAGTAACAAGCGATGCGGCCACGAGGGTGCCCGGTGCGCCCCTTGGGGGTGGGCGCGCCCCCACCCTTGTGGGCCCCTCGAGCGTCAACTGACCTACTTCTTCCTCCTATATATACTCCCGTACCCTGAAAACATCCAAGAGCACCACGAAAACCTAATTCCACCGCCGTAATCTTCTGTATCCGCGAGATCCCATCTTGGAGCCTTCGTCGGTGCTTCGTCGGAGGGGGAATCGACCATGGAGGGCCTCTACATCATCTCCAAGGCCTCTTCTATGAGTTGTGAGTAGTTTACCACAGACCTTCGGGTCCATAGTTATTAGCTAGATGGCTTCTTCTCTCTCTTTGATTCTCAATACCAAGTTCTCCTCGATCTTCTTGGAGATCTATTTGATGTAACTCTTTTTGCGGTGTGCTTGTCGAGATCCGATGAATTGTGGGTTTATGATCAAGTTTATCTATGAGAAATATTTGAATCTCCTCTAAAATTCTTTTATGTGTGATTAAACTATCTTTGCAAGTCTCTTCGAATTATCAGTTTGGTTTGGCCTACTAGATTGATCTTTGTTGCAATGGGAGAAGTGCTTAGCATTGGGTTCAATCTTGCGGTGTCCTTTCCCAGTGACTGCAGGGGCAGCAAGGCACGTATTGTATTGTTGCCATGGAGGATAAAAAGATGGGGTTTATATCATATTGCATGTTATCCCTCTACATCATGTTATCTTTCTTAATGTGTTACTCTGTTCTTCATGAACTTAATACTCTAGATGCAGGCAGGAGTCGGTCGATGTGTGGAGTAATAGCAGAAGATACAGAATCACTTCGATCTACTTGTCACGGACATGATGCCTATATACATGATCATGCCTAGATAATCTCATAACTATGCGCTTTTCTATCAATTGCTCGACAGTAATTTGTTCACCCACCGTAATACTTATGCTATCTTGAAAGAAGCCACTAGTGAAACCTATGGCCCTCGGGTCTATCTTTTATCATATAAGTTTTCCATCTACTTTTATTTGCATCTTTTACTTTCTAATCTATATCATAAAAATACCAAAAATATTTATCTTATCATATTATCTCTATCAGATCTCACTTTTCGCAAGTTACCGTGAAGGGATTGACAACCCCTTTATTGCGTTGGTTGCGAGGTTCTTGTTTGTTTGTGTAGGTGCGTGGGACTTTTGAGGAGCCTCCTACTAGATTGATACCTTGGTTCTCAAAAACTGAGGGAAATACTTATGCTACTTTGCTGCATCACGCTTTCCTCTTCAAGGAAAACCAACGCAGTGCTCAAGAGGTACCAAGAAGGATTTCTAGCGCCGTTGCCGGGGAGGTCTTCGCTCAATTCAAGACATACCAAGTACCCATCACAAACTCGTCTCCCTCGCATTACATTATTTGCCATTTGCCTCTCATTTTCCTCTCCCCCACTTCACCCTTGCCGTTTTATTCGCCCTTCTTTCATTTGATCTTATGTTTGCTTGTGTCTCCATGTGCCTTCTATGTGCTTGCATCTTTGCTTGCTAAATCTATTGATATGGATCCACTTAAAGTGTTCTACTTGGATCATCTTCAATTCTGATGTGCTCGTGCTGAAACTCCAACTAGCCTAGTTGATGGGAAATCTTTAGATGAGCATGCACATTTTGTGCATCACTGTTTGTCTAAAAAAGGGAGACTCTTATGGGATCAAATAAACAGATTGCTATGTTATGCTTGGAATCTTTGTGAAATTTATGATATTACTTGTTGCTCTAAGAACCCTAAAAAACACCTTCCTTTCCTTTGTGAGTTTAATGAAAATGAAATCTTATCTTCTTATGCAAAGGGTGTTTATAGTTACTATGATATTGAACAAATTGAAGAATATGTTGCTTTTAAGGGTGCTTATGAAGTTGCTTCTTTGATTGAAAAGTATGATATTACTCTCTATGAATCTGAAAATTTTGACATACTTAAATATTACTATGAAAACTATACTCATAATGTCTATGTCAAAAATTTATTGAGAGAATGACCGTTGCTTTCGAAGAAAATAATGTCTAAGTCTCCAAAGTCTGCTCGGTTTCGCTGAAGCCGATGGCTCATGACGAGCTACCCCGCCGCAACCTCTCCAAGCCACGACAACAGCCCATGCTGCGGCTCGCATAGGGGAGGCCATCCCCATGGTGCAATCCCCGCCACGCCAGCCGGCGCGGGCATGACTAAATCAATACTACCGGCGTTGTCACATCCCTAGCTGCTGGTAGTGCTCTAGGCTAGCTTCTTGTGTGCATCATGTCTATATTTTCGAAACTTGAACTGAGGAATTTTGGAAGCCTCAAAAACTTAAATAAAAGAGGGGCAAAAACCCTAGAAATCTCATTCATTGCTCCAAAATGCTCTTCTTAAATGTTTGATAATTTTTGGTAAGGATTCTGGTCCCAACCAAAATATTGAACATTTTTAAGGAATTATTTTTGGGACTTTGGATTTAATTCATTAGCTATTTGAATTTGAATTATATTCATATAATTAGAATATAATTTCAAATACCCCTGAAATATTTTATAAGCTTTTGGAAAAGTCCATCTAGCAATATAAAATATTCAGAGGAGTTTTTGGCATTGTTTGAATTATTTTAAATTCAAAACAGTGGCAAAATACATTAAATAAAACAAAACAGAAGAAAAAAATAAAAGCAGAGAGAGAACTTACCTCAGCTTACCCGTGCAGCCCACCAGAGCCTCGCCCAGCTCCTCCAGCGGCCCAGCCCGCCACCGCTACCCCCTGTCGTCTCCCCCCCTCGCCCCGAAGCTGCTCGGTGGCGCGCGCGGCCACGCGCCCCGGCCACCTCCTCCCTGCCTGGCTGCCTCCTCCTTCCCTGGTTCCTCCCGCGACGCCACGCAGCCCCCGACCCCCTCTCACTTCTCCCTCGCTCTCTGGACCTCCCTCCTCCTCGCTCCTCTGCTTCTCCCCCCCATGACCGAGAGTCGCTGTCGCCGCCGCTCGCCATAATCACGGCCACCGGGCCTCCCTCGCTCCCCCGACTAGCCCAAAGGCTCCGCCTCGACCCCCTCCTCCTCTCCACCGAGCCACGAGGCCCCGGACGCGCTGCAACGCTGCCACCATCGTTGTTTCCGTCGCCGGCCACCGAAGCTCACCGTCGTCGATTCGCGACGTCTGGCGCATCTCCGAGCCCACTGAGCCACCCTGCTGCCTCCCTGTGAGCTTGCCATCGTTTCCCCTCACCTCTCTCTCTCGCGCGCGCCCTGTAGCCGCCGCCTCACGAGCACCCGAAGCCGCCGTCCGACATGGCCGGTGAGCTTCGTGCTCCCGGGCTCCTCCATCTGCGCTCGTTGCCTTCGAGTGCTCCTGACGACCCCAGTTATCCGTAGAGGCCCTCAGCTGACCTCGCCGTGCCGTGTAACGCCGAACCCGAGCACGCCCGAGCTCCGGCCGCCGCTGCCGAGCTCGGGGCCATCGTCTCCGGCCGCCCTAGCTGCTGCTGCTTGCCGAAACGGGCGCGGGTGAGCTCCAGCTCTCCGTAGCCGCTCTCCTCCGTCCATTTGGACGCCGGAGGAGCGAACCCGAGCCCTCCGCCGCGCCTGTTGCCACCGGCGACGAACCGCCGGCGTGTTAGGCCCTGTTGACCAGGGGTTTGACCTCCCCTGGGTCATTTACATGTGGGCCCGGGGCCCTGCTAATCTAGTTTAGATGCTAATTAATTTTAGCTAACCCACTGACTCACTGACAGGTGGGGCCCAGCCCTGTTAATTAACCCAGTTTAGTTTAATTAAATTCTAACTAAACTAATTTCACTGACGTGTGGACCCCACTGGCCAGGTTTGACCTGGACCAGCCACGTTGACCTGCTGACGTCACTAATACGTCATGCTGACGCAGTATTTGTTTCTGGAATTAAAATAAATCAAAAATGATTTATAAATTCCAGAAAATAGCTAAAACTTCTAAAAATCATAGAAAATTAACCGTAACTCCAAATTAAATAATTTATATATGAAAAATTATCAGAAAAATTCAAGGAATCCATCTGTACCATTTTCATGCATGTTAGAACAACTTATAGCTGCTGTTTAGCACAAATCAATTAAATGGCATTTGAATAATCACATATGGAGTTTGAATTTGAGTCTTGTATTCAAACCAACTTCATTTAATCTGTTGCTAGTTGCATTAGCCCAAAACACATTCATTTTGCCATGTCATGATCATGCATCATATTGTGCATTGCATTGATTGTGTTCCCTTCTGTGTTGCCGGTATTTGTCCCCTCTCGATAGACGTGATACCGATGATGTGATCGTTGACACTGATGAAGACTCAATGTTATCTTCAGAAGTGCCAGGCAAGCAAAACCCCCTTGTTCATTTCGATACAATCCTACTCTCTCGCTCCTGCTCTCTTTTAATGCATTAGGACAACACCGATTCATCTGTTACTTGCTGCGGTAGCTGAACCCCTTTATCCTCTGCATGACCTGTCATTGCCACAGTAATTAGATGAAACCCACTAGCATGAGTAGGAGTTGTTTGAGCCCTGTTGTGCCTACTCATTCATGCTTGTTTGTCATGCCTGCTACTGCTTAGAGTTGAGTCAGGTCTGATTCATCGGGGATGAATCAGAGGTGTGTGAACATGTCCTACTGTGTGTGAGCTAAGTGTGTGAATACGATTTGGTAAAGGTAGCGGTGAGAGGCCATGTAGGAGTACATGGTGGGTTGTCTCATTGCAGCCGTCCTCAGGAACTGAGTTCTGTGTTTGTGATCCATGATTCAGCTACTACCACGCATTGGGCCCGAAACCAATGGACCCTCTCGGCTTCTTGATCACCCTTGTCCTCTGTCCAGGAGTTGCAAGTAGTTTCTGGTGTTTGTAGTATGCTGGAGGCCGTGCGCAGCGCTGACCGTAGGGGTGGGCTGTGATGCGGTAGGCACGTGGCCGGGTAAACCGGGCGCCCGTTTGGTGTCACGGAACCCTGTTCACATCGTTTGGGGCTGTGAGCGAAACTCCGGCCGGATCTCCTCATGGATGGAACCCGAATAGGCGATAAACCTGGACTAGAGACTTGAGTGTTTAGGCAGGCCGTGGCCGACACCCACGTTGGGCTTCCGCTTGAAGGTTGCCGAGTACATGTCGTGTAAACGGCGGTAAGTGGTGAGAGCGTGTGTGAAGAAGTACACCCCTGCAGGGTTAACATCATCTATTCGAATAGCCGTGTCCGCGGAAAAGGACTTCTGGGTTGCTTATATCAGTTCATAGACAAGTGAAAGTGGATACTCTAAAATACGCAAGATAAGCGTGAGTGCTATGGATGGCGCTCTCGTAGGGAGACGGGAGCGGATCCATAGTGGTGTATTGATATGGTGGATATGTGGACTCGTGTGCGCCACCTCAAAAGAGTTACTCGCAGTCGTAGTTTAGGATAGCCACCGAGTCAAAGCTGGCTTGCTGCAGTTAAACCCCACCACCCCTTTGTTGATAATGATGCATATGTAGTTAGTTCTGATGTAAGTCTTGCTGGGTACATTTGTACTCACGTTTGCCTATTTTATGTTTTTGCAGAGAGACTTCAGTCTCACTAGTAGTTTCGCGTGGACTTCGATGTTTAGCTTGTTACCTCAGCTACGATCTTGTGCCCTCGGCAGGATCTGATAGATAGTCAGGCTTCTCAGCCTTTTTCATTTATAGATGTCTGTACCCAGACATGATAGCTTCCGCTTGTGCTTGACTTGTATGCTCTGATTGTTGGGTCATGAGACCCATGTTTGTAATATCTCGCTCCTCGGAGCCTATTGAATATTTACTTGTGTCGTAGAGTCATGTTGTGATGCCATGTTGTAATTGCACATATCGAGCATATTGTGTGTATGTTATTGAAATGCTTGGTATGTGTGGGATCTGGCTATCTAGTTGTTTATCCTTAGTAGCCTCTCTTACCGGGAAATGTCTCCTAGTGTTTCCACTGAGCCATGGTAGCTTGCTGCTGCTCCGGAACACTTAGGCTGGCCGGCATGTGTCCTTCTTCGTTCCTGTGTCTGTTCCTTCGGGGAAATGTCACGCGATGAATACCGGAGTCCTGTTAGCCCGCTACAGCCCGGTTCACCGGAGTCCTGCTAGCCCAGTGCTACAGCCTGGATTCACTCGCTGATGACCGACACGTTCGATGCTGGGTCATGGATGCCTGTCCCTGTAAGTTTGTGCCACTTTGGGTTTACGACTAGCCATGTCAGCCCGGGTTCTTTGTCATATGGATGCTAGCGACACTATCATATACGTGAGCCAAAAGGCGCAAACGGTCCCGGGCCAGGTAAGGTGGCACCCGTGGGAATACCGTGCATGAGGCCGCAAAGTGATATGATGTGTTACATGCTAGATCGGTGTGGCATTGAGTCGGGGTCCTGACAGCGTTGGTATCAGAGCTTGACTGCCTGTAGGATTACCAAGCCAAACTGGTCGAAGTTGAGTCTAGAAATTCTTTAGTTATATAAGGGAATTGATTGTGGGATGGAACGTAAGGCTCTTTTTACTCCTTATACCTTATGCCTTCTGATCTGAGTCATCTTATCTTTCCTGCGGGGATTAAGAACTAGGCCATCTCTTCTTTCTATCAGGATCACGTGTTACTAATCCGTAGACTTATAGATTGTTGGATTTAAGCTTGAGTTCAGTTTCTATTACTTCCGTATGTTAATTGTTGATCTCGAAACCTTGATATTGTGCTTCTGAGTGGTTATGCCACCATTTTTGTGAATGTCTCAAATCTTTTCTGAGCATTTACAGCCATTATGCTGTCCGAGTCATCCCAGGTTTCTAAGTAGTCTGATGCATTTGCAAATCCTTTCTTCCCGTTTCAATGTTCCCATGGGCCAGATTAACCACACTAATCAGTGAGTTGAGGTACTCTGTTACCTTGACATATATGTTGGAGATATTATTATGACCCTAGGTGTCTTAGGGGATCATCTAGTAATTTAGCCATGATTTGTGTTCCCAGTGTGATGATTCTGGTATTCTACTCCTGGGTTTTGAACCCGAGATTCACCCTACTTGCCTCATGTTGATAGTGTTGCTAGTTCCTTAGGTTATTAGTAACCTTTGCGATAGTCCTTGAAGTCCGTGGTATTTTCTTCTTCCAAATACCATGAACTACTTATGGCAGAAGTTCCTCGTTGAACTGAACGATCACAACCAGAGTGCTTTTGATGAGTTCTCCATTATATATTGTGACTCTGCCAGTTCTACCCTTCCGCCTGGATTGCCCGGAAGAAATATGTTGAATTCATTCGACATGCTAAACCATGCATCCACAACTCAGAAAATCGTATGTTCCTTTGAGTTGTCCCTCTTTAGTTGTCTTCTGACCCTCGTCTATCAATTGATAGTCAAGATTATGTGTGCATTCGTTCATCGATGCCTATTACTCTTGTGGTCTGTCAAGCCATTCTATTCCAGAATGACTAGGAGAAACAAACTCCAATACCTCATCCATATCTAGGATTAGGTCAAACCATCGTACTCCGCAGATCAAAATGCCAATCCAACTTTTACTCTGTTCCACCTTGGAGTATTACCATCTTTATATCAAGAATGTCATGGGAATTGCACACCATCCTATGAACTCTTGACACAGTGATACTTCTCGCCATCATTGTTCATTCCTCGGTTCCTGTGTTATCGTAACCGGAATGTCGACAAGTGAATCGTGGTGTGTGAAATCAATACTGCTAGCAACTCCGTTGTTGGTAGTTAAAGGACAATAATTTCATTCTTAGCATGTTGGTTAGTGAATCATCATTCTAAGATTGATCGTGCTACCTAGTCCTTGTTCTCGGTGCACTCCTCGATCGATGAGTTAGGGTTATTTCAAATCTTCGCTCTATTGATCATATCGTCTTGCCTCAAAAAGCAAGATTGTTCTCGAGCTTAGTAACATATCGGTGGTTCGTGATTTTTCGAAGATCTTCTCGGTAGTATTACCAGGTTGTCACCTGACTGTTATGTTGAGCTCGTGATCAAGTTGGTTTCTTGTGAACCACTCTTTCTCCAAGATCTGTGTTGGATATCCCTGAGCTAGTTGGTTAAGCTAGACAACAACTTGGAGAGTTGGAAGATAAAAGCTTGCCTGACTTAGTTCGTTCCAAAGGGATGTTCTTGTGTAGTATGTGTTGACAAAAGATGATATCTTCATCGATTGGTCCCTGTGATCAGTTGCTGGACCTATTGTCTCATCAATCCTTTGATTTGAGTGTGGGCTATCGTCAAATCAAATCAGTACCAACGATGGTTGTAATGTTGTTTTACTCGTGGTTTTTTTTCCTCGAGCATACACCATTATGTTCTTTGGGTCTGACCACTGCTATCACCTGTTCACATAATTAGGGAATTCCATCTTCATGGGAATCTGGATGAATTGTTGTTGAGCCCATCGACAACATCCTTGTCTTCTCCATAATTTTGCTGAACATTAAGCTAGTGTTCGAAACTTTTGAAAGCATTTGTTCATGCTAGCTCATGAAGCATATGTTCGGATGTAAGGAGAGACTTCCTCTAGTTCATGTGCATTGGATGCGAGTTGCTGCCGTGGACTCGAGAAAGTCAATGTTGTTTCCTTTGGAATCATCCCAAAATCAGTCATGCATACGTGCGAAGTATTCTGTGGTTCGGAGACTTGCAACCTCCATTCCATATGTATACCCTAGCACACCAAGCCACTGATTGATTTGTTCAAGGAAAAGGAGTTGATGTGCTAATCCTAGGTCATGCACAAGACTTCAATATCCTTGATTATGGTTCCCCACCTGAACTCGGTAGTGTTTTATTGTAAGACTACCATGTGATAATGTTTGTCTAGGACAGCGTGTTCACATGTTTGTAGCAGACCAGCTCATGTTTTGGAGCTTGCTATCGTAGTTCGCTCCCCGAGAATCTCGCAACGTCATCTCGTCGATTTGTGTTGCAAACTTTCATTTTTCTTTCTAGACTTGGTGAGTCTGGAATATCCTGACACCAACCAGATCTGAATCTCAGGCAGATATGATGGTTGGAATATTTCCCAAGAATTCTAATATTGGTCGCGCGATAACCGGTAAAGTGGATGTCGTGGCCAACACATCCATCCGGTAGACCTATTATTATAGTATCTTGTTTGAGGAAGTTGGCCACCTCCCCATAAGGATTTCGTAGGATTTACCTCCGTAACTATTCCTTATGGATTCTATTGCTTCCGAAGTCCGACCTTTACTTGATGTTCTAGTTATCAAACCATATCTATGAATGGGTTACACTAGCACGTCAAGGAGAACATTGGAAGCGGAGTGCTGAATGTCTCTCGGTCGATCATCCAGATTTTGTTTCCTTGGCCTCGCTAGGGTGAAATCTGAGTTGATGTTATCTTCCTATGCATCTGCATCGTCCATCGTTGTTCATCATGGTGGTATGTTGTGTTGCCAGGATCCTTGCCACGGATGTGGTAAAACCTTGATGAATATGGAAATGCTCAAGTTCTTGAGAGCACGCTCAAGCGCTAGGTGTTATCATCGATGCTAACTGGGATTCCTCTCAGTTTCCTCGGCAATGCTATGACCTTTTCAGACAGTGAATTCACTCCCTATTGTTGGGTTCGTCCCCAGTTACCAGAATCATTCCCAGCATTTGCATTTTGTTCCCAGCTTGCACCGCCAATGTGTCATTCTACCATGGGTCTCCTCCATTTCCGGTGATAAGCAAATTCATCCATTACGTTGTCTTCAACAAGGTAATCCACATCATCCAAGTCCGAGTATGCCATTCTACCGACCCCCGCCAATCGATTGCTGTGATTTGCCTTAGGCTGATATAGAGAGTCTAAATGATCTCTATATCAAAGGTAATTCTTTTTGCCACTTAAGGGGATATTTCTACGAGTCACCGTCCCTAAGGTGCCTCGTTGTGGTATCATGGCAACTCAACTCCTCGCTACATTGATAATCGTTTACCACCTTTTTAGGTGTGGAATCGTTGTCTACCTAGTGAACCTTCGTCATCTGTTCCACTCCATTCCTCTAGAGGTGTGCTTCGTCTCTCAGCTTGAGAGATATTTCCATGTCTCAAACCATGAGTTGATCCTAAGTTGTTCGATCTTCGAGGAGATCGATCCTTCTAGAGTTTTCCTTCCCTCTTCTTGTCATGTTAGTTGGAGTTCTCAGAACAAGACGTCAAGACAAAGATGGTGATTGATTCAACGCTCTTATGAAGTGCACCCTGGATCGTGAAGATTATACTAGTCTGCGTTACCCTTCCCCTTACCCTACGCTTGAATCTCGAGACGAGATTCTTGTTTAGTGGGGGTGAGTTGTCACATCCCTAGCTGCTGGTAGTGCTCTAGGCTAGCTTCATGTGTGCATCATGTCTATATTTTCGAAACTTGAACTGAGGAATTTTGGAAGCCTCAAAAACTTAAATAAAAGAGGGGCAAAAACCCTAGAAATCTCATTCATTGCTCCAAAATGCTCTTCTTAAATGTTTGATAATTTTTGGTAAGGATTCTGGTCCCAACCAAAATATTGAACATTTTTAAGGAATTATTTTTGGGACTTTGGATTTAATTCATTAGCTATTTGAATTTGAATTATACTCATATAATTAGAATATAATTTCAAATACCCCTGAAATATTTTATAAGCTTTTGGAAAAGTCCATCTAGCAATATAAAATATTCAGAGGAGTTTTTGGCATTGTTTGAATTATTTTAAATTCAAAACAGTGGCAAAATACATTAAATAAAACAAAACAGAAGAAAAAAATAAAACCAGAGAGAGAACTTACCTCAGCTTACCCGTGCAGCCCACCAGAGCCTGGCCCAGCTCCTCCAGCGGCCCAGCCCGCCACCGCTACCCCCTGTCGTCTTCCCCCCCTTGCCCCGAAGCTGCTCGGTGGCGCGCGCGGCCACGCGCCCCGGCCACCTCCTCCCTGCCTGGCTGCCTCCTCCTTCCCTGGTTCCTCCCGCGACGCCACGCAGCCCCCGACCCCCTCT